>NC_042494.1:84123719-84175365 GCF_005508785.2 Acyrthosiphon pisum
CTTTAAATGCTAATAAAAAAAAACTGTGACTAAGGATTATTTAATATTTTTCAAATGTCATTGTAACAATATAGTAGGAGCCTTGTATTAAATTTTCAAGTATTTTTACTCAACAAATAAAGTTTTATTGACATTCATAGAAAAAAAAACTAATTAAATTGGAAACTGAAATTGTCCGTAAACAGCTCAAAACAAATCAAAATATTTTGAAAAATTTATCCTGTATAGAAAATGGAAATATAAACAACCAGTGAAAATGTCATGTATCTACAGTCATTCGTTTGAAAGTTACACCAAAAACCAAAATCAATTTTCTCGAAAACAGATTTTGCGTAAAAATTCCCGTTTTTCCTTAATTTTTCTTTTGTTTTTCACGGCGCTTTTGAAAACTATTGGAAACATATTACTTTTGACCCCCCAAAGTACCTAGATTCACTTTCCTATCAAAAAAGGTACTGTTGAAGAAAATCCAAGCACTTTTACTGTCCTAAAAGGTGATGACAGACACAAAAAAAAATTAAAAAATTAATAAAAAAATTTAAAATAAAAAAAAACACACATCATTGTAAAATCAATACATTCATCGTTTCACTCAGAATCTAAAACAATTATACATATATATAATACCATAATGGTATCTATATATTTTTTTTTACTGTATTTGTTCATTGAAACGACCTTTGTCAATGCTTATCACAAGATGTTCGTAGGGAGATTATGTGATCAATTTATCTATGTTATATCACTGTATGCATGATACCCCCTCCCTTCTACAAGAGGCGTCATGTGCAGTCTTCATCCCCCAGTGGAGTGAGACCTAGTTGGAAACCGGATGACGTAATTGGACGACAATAACACGGGAAATTGGTGATCATGTAGAACCACACAATTTTTTTTTGCATTTTGCTATGAATTGAACCGATGACTGTGTGAGACGTAGTCAACTGCGTGACCACTGTATATAATAACGTTATTCTAATATCTCACGTTACAATTGAAATCGTCAAACTATCTGCTGTTTTAATCCGCTCATTATTTATTAAAAAATGAATGTAAGCCTACTTGTCAATTTATACGACTGTCTGAGTAAATATAGTTACTATTACTTTTCAGACACCCAATACACAGTTGAGCGAAGGTTATCGCAGATACTCCTATGGCGTTAGTAAATTATTATTAAATTACCAAAACGGCCGGTTTGACTTCACACGTAGCACTCGCCGACATTTCATCAAAATAAACTACAATGCGATTCGACGAGTCTTCCTTTAATTTTTAACGTTATAATAATGTTATACTGTTGCATATTAATTATTTATAAAATGATAATATTATAATATCGCACCGACCTTCACGGTGCGATATTACAGCGGTTATTTGGCGACCGCACTCCGAAGCGGTTACCCCAAAACTCGTTATAAAATACGAGTATATACTTACGTCTATTGCCACCTACAACAGCCGTCTATAATACACGTAACTGTACTACAAACTTTGCACCGAGTTTAAGAGCAATGGTTTGAACAAACAATTTGATAACTCGATTTCACAAAAATCAATATCAATTTAGTGGAAGCCATTCATTTATGTATATACGTGGTTTACGTCTTGTATTGTATATTGACGTTAATCTCGCGCATCTTCAATATTCTCGACGAGTAGTTATCCACTTCGAGTTTGTTTACCAGTGAACTACTATCGAGGAATTTGCCACGGAGATTGCCAGTGATTGTGGAAAAACATTATTATATTATATTATACATCCGACCAACCTCTATTTCTCACCCTTATACACTTGTATATAAGGTGTTAAAGAAAGACTTGACGAAAAAAAAAATGATTCTTCTTAAACGTATGCCAAAAAATTGTTAAAATTATATGATTAGTAAATAATTTTAAAAATATACTCATGTCAGCAAATTCCCAAAAAAAATATTTTGAAAAAAGTTATTACGTTTCAAATTCATTTAATTAAAAAAATATCGATATTTTAAAAAATTCTGAAAAATAAACTACTTGACTTAGATAAATGTTTTTCAAAATTGTTCTTATAATCAGATTCACAAATTGAATATTTTGAATATATCCAAAAAAAATTAAATCAAATTTTAAATTTTTTATTATCAGTGTTAAAAAAAAGCAGGTAAGTGGATGTCGCTCTGCTGTACAGTAAGTTACAAGTGGGTCATTGTATAATGGCTTGTATTAGACCTGCATTCAATTATATAATATCATTGTATAAGAAAAATGTTTCTCAGCGGAGACGATTTGTCAGTCTGGATATTTTATATTGTTATTATTTATTATATCATGTAAGTTAAATTCAGAATTAATATTTTAATATTTATTTTTTTATTCATTTCTATGGTGATAAACAAAGCGTTAGGAATTAAAATCCCATTTCTATCGTTTTTTCGTAATTTTTCGGTGGTTTTTCTCGTGGCATTAGATAACTATTGATAAAATAGAAACATGATCTCTCTAAAGAACCATCTTGACCCTTGCTAAAAGATAAGGTACTATATGTTGAAATCGAAGCACTCCTTCTGGTATACATTTTGTATACATAATATAAAAAAAAATAAACAGCATTGTAAAACCACTAGCTTCCTCGCTCCGCTCAGAATCTAAAATTTAAATAATTTTTTGTATAATATATTATGTTCAATGCGAGTGACTATAAATTATATATAAAAAAAATTTTTAAATATTGATTAGAACAAAAGTTATTCCAAAGTCAGTTCTATTTGTCACATAATCCTGTATACCAGTTCGAACGATTATAATATTATTGTTATATTATTATACTACACACCGTCCTGCAGTATTATACGTAACGACGATAACAGTGTAACTCGTGTATAATTGTACGCCACCCATCACGGTTTATACGTGTATGCCGTGGTTGCGATAGGTTGTAGGTATATATTATTAATAGGTACAAAATTACTTTATCGCATAACTACAACTTGCAACCCGTATAGGTAGTGTTTCATTGCGCCAAAGTTGGAAAAGTTTTCCGATATTTTTAACGACAAAAAACGATTTTTTCGAGCGGTAGGTACTACCTTCCTATCTTGTATTTTAATCACGACACGCGTACACAATATCGTCACTGCGCGTGTTAATATTCGTTATTCTCGCGTGCGCTTATTATTATTATTATTATTATGAATATTATATATACCGTGTGTCGACTATTTTTTTTCGAGTGAGGGCACGGATAAACCATTACGTCAATATAATATTATTATATTTTTGCTATCCTACGGTTTAACTATCGTCCTCATTGCAGCCTTCTGCAGGCGATGAATATTATTTTCAGTTTGACTTATGAACCCGTTATAATATTGTGTGTACCAATAAATCATAATTATAATTAGATATTATATATACCTATATATATATATATATATATATATATATATATATGTGTGTGTGTGTAGGCGAGCATATTATTATTATTACACACGTGACACGTCAAATGCAGAGTAATTATAACAAGGTGTAATCAAATAAAAACCGCCATGTAATTGTGCCTCACCGCCGTCACTGCTTCAAACGTTTTGATTTGACAAGGGGACTGAGACCCTGCAGAGCTGGATTTTATGGGTTTCAGTTCGTCGAAATAATAAGTTTAAGCTTCAGTTTCAATTTCGGTAACCCCTCTAAAATATCAAATCAAGGTTTTACTGTTATAACTTACCTATTTTAGTTATAATTGAGTTTTATAATGCAAAACATAATATTAAATAATGTAATATTGAAATTTGAAATAGAACTATTTCTGAAATCAAAACCACTTGTGACACAAATATAAATGTTGTAAATAGTTACTGACTACTGTACATTATTATTATCAACTATGGTTGGCAAAAAAAGTTCACTCGTTCACTGGGAAATAAATTATCTATATATATTATGACCTTTTTAAACCACTTTTGTCCGGACACCACTTACCTCTATCTGATTATGATTTGGGACATAGGTTATATCTATTACACGTTTAGGCATTTTATCAAAAAAACGCGACACGTTTGAGCACAAAAAAATAAATACTTTTGGGAACTACTATTTATTGAAAAATCATTCGTATATCAACTGCAGTCTGCAAGTATAATTATTGCGTATCAATTGAATTTGAGTCGAATATTGTAAACTACAATCAAATAATAATTGTTTATAGAAATAGTACAGAAATATAGTCTAATATTTATATTTAACTATGGCTAAAATATTTTTTTATTTATTTTATATATCATTAAAGTTTAAAAATATTATAAAGTATATTATATCGTATACCATACCGTATCGCTTATACGCTTTAATTTATTATTTACTATAACTTGGTTAGCACTTTAGCACACTGAAGGTGTATTCATATTAAGTATATAGGTATTTATTTTATTTCAATGCCCAAACGTGATGGAATGAAAAATCTCAAATAGTTACCTGCCCATTATACTACACCTACAGGTAAGTTCCAGTGAATTTTGGTTCGCGCCGTATTCGAATAGTATCAGATGTCCTCCGCCTCGGTGATTCACGTTGTCCCGTTTACATTTTTACTCACACGATTCTGCACAAAATGACTTTGTGACTTTGACGGGTATAATTTTATATAAAAAACTATTTTACACATCGAAATTATAAATAATAATTATTAATTAATATAATAATCAATTAAATCAAGCAACCATCATTCAATTTTTATCACACGTTAATTCTTGATAGGTATCAAGGAAAAATATTGTAATCAACTATCATAAATTGTTTATAATTATGCTTTATCATTAAACATAATATTAAAACTATTTTAACGAATTTGTTTTCATTTTTATACAATTTGAAAACAAATAATCATAATGTTTTATTTTATTTTGACCATGACTGGCAATGTATGTGAAAAAAAATCTTTTACACGACAAAAATATGCGAAATCGTGTAAATACATTGTGCATAATCTCGTGTAGTCCCTTCTCCTCCTCCTAGTCACCACTTCTTCCCTTGTCACTCCTCATCCTTCTAGCTATTTAATAATGTCCGTTCTATATCAGGAGTTTGTTCCGGCCCAGTGACGGATCCAGGGGGGTGGAAAAGCGGGCATTTCCCCTCTCCCCAATCACCTATTTTCCCTTTGTTTAGCCAATTTTGTAATAAAATTTTGTATTTTTTGTACTTTTTCCCCCTACCCCAAAAAAGAAATTAAGCTCTGGATCTACCTCAGGTCCAGCCTGGCTGTCTGCAGACATTGTTTTGACCCGTCGTATTTTATTTTTTTGTGCAGACGAATGGGCGGAAAAAGATTGACGGCTGACGGTCCGGTGTCCGGTTGATGGCCGCGGAACGCGATGCGGGCACCGGATTCGAAAACAACGGCTGCGGCGGCCCGCGGCTGCCACCAATCGGCGCGGCGGTGCGGTGGACTGCCGCGGCCGCCGTGGCCGCCGCACAGCCGGACAGTCAGAAGGAGATCAGGTTCCCGATCACAAAGCAGCCACCACCGTCCGCGCCGGCGCAGGCGCAGGAGCTGTACCGGCGGTTGCACAGCCGGTCACTGTCGTCGCTGCCGCCCGAGCCGTTCATGATAATGCGGTCGAAGGCCCTCAACCGGAGAGTGTGCATAAACGTGGGCGGCGTCAAGCACGAGATACTGTGGCGGACCCTGGAGCGGCTGCCCCACACCAGGTTGGGCCGGTTGAGGGACTGCAACACGCACGAGGCCATCTCCGAGCTGTGCGACGACTACTCGTTGGCCGATAACGAGTACTTCTTCGACAGGCACCCGAAATCATTTAGCTCGGTAACTATAATGATATCATGGTATATTATGCTTACGACAAGGCCCAATAAAAACATAATCATCATAACATACTAAGAATGTTACGGAGGATGTGTCGCTGCTTGCGATTTTATAGTGCGATAATTTAGTGCCCTAAAAAAATAAATTATTAAAAAAATAAAACATTTCCCTAAACACATAAACCTATGCGATCTAATGCGCAAATAAAATACAACAATTAGATCAATCTATTCAATATAATCAAACACAAGTATAACAGCATAAAATATTTTAGGTTTGATAAATCTCATTAAGTGGAAATCGCCTCAATTAGACCCGATTGTCATAATCGTAAATATGAATCAGTTCGGTGGCTTATAGTGAAACCCTCAGTAACTGCAAAAAAAAACTTTTTAAAAACTCACCATATCTTGCACCTAATGATTTTCGCTTTTTCACCAAGCTCGAAGAGTAATATTTTTGAGGCGATGAATAGTGGAGAGAGAAAAGTGGTTCAAAGACGTGGAAATTATAAGTTCTTTGACGCTCATAAATAAAAGCTGATGCCACGACTACAGTCTACAAAAGTTCATTGGCCTTGACGGAAATTATGTATAAAAATTAAAACATAACTTTGTAACAATCTCTGTGTATTTAATGTAAATATAATATGCACATTCCGATTTTTAGATAATTGTGTAACCTTATATACTTTCTGAACGTTTCTTATTACATAAGTTTTAATAGTTTTAGTCTGGGAGTCGTATTGAAATATTATATAGAATGAAAAAAATTATAAAAAACAATTCCCGAAAGACCGTAAACACATAACGGCTTGGTGTGTAGATTACGTGAGACTGAAACCGATTTGTTCTCGGAGACTATAGACCCTCCCACCCCCATACAACATAGCTATGAGACGAATTGACAAACAACATTGTGTCAACGATTCAGCGGGACAGATACACAAACGCTAAGAGTTGTACACTCTCATTTCGTAAACTCGTTCAAAAGTATGTTATAATCAAACAGTTCAGTGCGTGTTCTTATTTTTTAACACGCGTGACAGAATTTTGAAGTACAGTTTTAAAACTAGGATTTTGTACGGATTGTTTCCCAAAATGTCCAACACGTGTGGGGACTTTGTGTTATATTATGGCGTGGATGAATAAATTAATTTATATGAATCACGGCCAATCGCGATTGCTCGTCGTCCAATCTATACGACTATACGCGGACGAATATTCACAGTGCGACTTTTACGAGGTCCAAACGAAAAAGATCAATAAAATAAATATTATACTTTACTCGCCTTCCCCTTCGCTGGTCGACGACGTTTGACTCGAATCGTTTCACCGCACCATATTTTATCGTGCACATCGAGCTGTCTCCAAGAATGTGACGATCACACTCCAACGTATTTATTATACACACAATACTTTGGTCTAATCGACGCACGTGTTATAATAATTCAGAAGTCAAATGCACACCCATCGACCCACCGTTCCTTTTTCCCGTCCAAAATCACGAACTTTTATTATATAATTCACAGCGTGTCTTCCACCACTACATCTCGAAATATAAACGCACGAACAATAATACAATAACTATCCCTAAGACCACGTGCCACGTATCGTTCCCCGACGAACCATTATATTATTTTTGTTTTTCGAAACTCCACTGCAGTATACTTTCGTAATTGATTTTCTCCGATTCCTAACTAGTCTGTGATTTATTCGTGTATTGATACTAACCACACGATGAAAACATATATTTTGTATTATAGCTGTATTAACGCCACTCCCCGTGGTCCTACAATAATCGGATAAAGTATCACACCAACATCAGTTTATGCTGTGAGGGCTATATTTATATATTTTTTCATTATTCAGTTAATGTCAGTGATAATGAGCCGTTTTCGTTAGTAAAATGTACTAGTTGGTTCTGGAAAAAATTGAATTCATTAGAATTACCATATTACAGTGGCGTATAATTTATTAAACGTTATTTCGTATTGGAACTAATGCTGTAGTATTATACTATATACAATGTGTCCCGTGAAGATGTGACCGGCCAGCGTCATATGATGGTATACCTAAAATTATGAAAAAAAAAACCCCTATAGGGGGGTCTAACTTTTTTATTATTTTAGTTATGGGCAATTCAACTTTTTTTAAATAAAACCGAACTTACCACGCATTCATTGCTGAAGTATCTTCAAAGCTTTTTAATTTTTATCGTATTTTTTTTTATTTTAAAGCTATTTTTTTGTTCTATCAACACGATATTAAATCTGAAATAATATACAAATTATTTTTATTAAATTTAAAAAAGTAAAAAAAATTTACAAAAATTAGCATTCTTAAAAGATTTGACGTTATAACTCCAAATAACACCGTAGTAAATACAGATTTTATTTATTTATTTTTTATTCTACAGAAATAGAGTAGGTACCTTAAACATTTTGTTTTCGTAAACTTTGCTTCTTGTAAGTATATGTCTCTGCCCTCTGAGCTCGTGATCCAGTATTTAATTATTGACAATTATAATTACTATCACTAAAGTCGTATCACGTATAGCAGAAGAGACGAAAAAAAAGTTTATTATCCTAGGTAATTTCTATAGAACAATAATAAAAATTCTAAATTGTAGTAAATATGGCGTTATTTGAAGTTATACCTACGTTATTTCCTTTCAAAAATTTTAATATTGTTATTAACTTTTTTTTACGTTTTTTAATTTAATAAAAATATTTTGTATAGTTTGAGTTTGATTACGAATGTTAGTTGATGCCACAATAAAATAGCTTTAAAATAAAAAAAAATGTCGATAAAGAATTAAGTTAGGTCACACAAAGTATCCTATATGTAGCATGTAGAAATAGAGTGACCTAGTCGGAAGCCATGCTGTTCGACTACAAGAATATAGTCGAGGCTCTGGATTTAAAGATAGGCCCATTAAAAAACCAATTCAGAGTGCAAAGATAAAACTATCAGATATAAGTGATTTATTAAATAATATACAAAGAGGCCAAACGATAAAATTCTCGAGTAAATAGGGAGTCTCCTTCAATCTACAATCTGGACCAACTTCTCTTGAACCTTATGTATCATTTCTTAGGGTAGAAATAACATGCTAACGTCAATAATTGAGATTTAACATTTTAACACAACATAGAAAAGGATATTTGGGGATAATAAGACGAAAAGGTGGAAGAGGAGGGAAGAGGTTGTGAAAGGTAAATGGTATTTGGAAACACGCCAGAATCAGAAGGATTTGTACTAATAAAACCACTAAATACGGCTCTATGAGAAATATGAGTAGAGCTACATATTTTACGGAAAAATTTCATAAAGAACGAGTATTTAATGCAAGGAGGACTCTAGGAAATGCATGGGAAATTAACTAACGTTCACATTATTTCATTGACAGAAACCTGTGACAAACGCGTAAAACCAAAAAAATATTTACTTATGATCATCAGATAAAGAACGGGTAGACTTTAATTTGGCATAAACTGGTTTTTTAACAAATAAAATTCTTTTTAAATCTTTGGTGTGGGACCATAGCGGGGATGGTGAGGAATGCGCACTATCGACACAAATAGCACGTATTTCAATATTATATATTCATATGGTTAATTAATAAAAAGGTGTTAATAATGATATTTTATTTAACTATTGATACTTAATCTTAAATATTGTGTTTTATACAAATTAGAAAATCGAAACGAGAATATGTATAGAGAATTATTTACATTTTTCACTGTGGATAGCGCCGCTATATATCTTCGAAAAACCTTTGAATTCCGACATTCTCGTAATCATCCCGTCCCACGTATAATAATATGTTGAAATACTAAGACAACAAAATAAATTTGTCAGTCACTAAAACTATACTCGTTATACCTAATCAACGCCGAACATGCGTATAATATATTATCATATCGATTAAACCAACAACATCTGTATCAAGTGGTGGGCAACATCAACAACCGCCCTGCAGAATCGGAAAAACTGATAAATCCTGGACAGGCTTATTAATAATTTATATCGTGTTACTCTGGCATTACAGTGGACAGTGGTATAATAATACGTGGTTGGGTTAAATTTGTTAAAATATGTTATGTAACTCACGTGTCCGGTGTGCCACCTAGGTGCTTAACTTCTACAGGACGGGCAAGCTGCACCTGGTCGACGAGATGTGCGTGCTGGCGTTCAGCGACGACTTGGAGTACTGGGGCGTCGACGAGCTGTACTTGGAGTCGTGTTGCCAGCACAAGTATCACCAGCGCAAGGAGCACGTGCACGAGGAGATGCGGAAGGAGGCCGAGTCCCTGAGGCAGCGCGACGAGGAGGAGTTCGGCGAGGGCAAGTGCGCGCACTACCAGAAGATGCTGTGGGACCTGCTGGAGAAGCCCACCACCAGCATCGCGGCAAGGGTAAGTCGTGGTCGTCGTCACCACATGCCGACTGCACGCTCGACGGGTAAGTCCCCGCCGCCGCAGCGGGGCCGCATGCCGCGGCACACACGAGTGCGCAGGTGACAGTCGCCGTCGTCATCATCACGCATTTATTTTTTTTTACGACATTCTCTTTGGCCGCGAAACTTTTTCGCAGGACATGGCGACGCGTCGCAGCTATATTGTGATTTATGTTATGCTTATTATATACGTACGTACGATGGGTTATCAGTACACGATACTCGTTCAATGTGTTATTATATGTTATTTTTAGTGTCTACTAATCATATTAGGCACATGAAATCATTTTAACAATCTAAACATGGTTAAAAAATTACCCTCGTTTCGCATAAAATATGTTCAAGGCTGTATGAATAGTGTTGATATAATTTTGCCACACAAGTCCACTGCAGGTTATACGTATTTCTTCTTCGACTTCAAACGTCCGGTAAACCAAACCTATATCAAAAATTCTATTATTTTGCACAAACTGACGAGTTTCACCACTTTTGCGGATTTTAAGTCTGGAGATTGGCGTTGCGAAAAACGTAAATGTGGAATTTCACAAAATTTACACCAACTGAACTTTCTTGGTCGCTTTTCTTTTTGTATTCCTCCATGAACGGATGTGTCTTTTTTTAGTATAAAAATGTTCAACTGATTTAAAAAGTGCAACTGTGATAAAGACAAAAGCGTGTGGACGGCAATATTATGACTATATAGGCACTCGAAATGATGTAGATGACACATTTACAGTGAACGAGTATATTATACTTACCCGAGAACGTACAATATATATAATATTCATCATATGCGAGTGCCGGGGAAATCGTCTCTCCGCAGTGATAACGGAAGCAGTGATAGTGGGCTTTGGTATAGGATTAATGAGTCACACGATCGCAGGTATCGTTTTCGGTAGGTCTCTCAAGTCGGTGTGAGACCGTAAATACTCTCGGGAAGAGCGGAGGGCCTATTCATATAAACTTTTAACCTAGAACCCATTATTAGTTCCGGTGACGGGAATCGTGGATTCTTCATTTTGGAAATTGGGCGCGGAGAGACGATTTTCAAATTTTTCTTTTTTTCTATCATATATTATATTTTGTTTGATAATGGTTTTTTTTTTTACTATTGTTTTCTTTCCTCTTCGAGTGTGTTAACAGGGAATTGTTGTTGCACGAGGCTTCTTTAAATGTATGAAACAAAAACTTTTTGGTTTTTTATATACACTGGCCGCGTGTGTACTATGAACGCATCATATACGCTGCAGTTTTCTCCTAAGATGCCTGCAACCGACAAAATCATTGTAATACGCATATAGAACTCGGCAAACTATTTAAAAAAAAAAAAACAACACGGCTATTACAAAATATTAACGCGTGTGTGGAATGTGTTTTGCGCAATGAACCTGTTCGTCACAGAAATCGACAGTCGGCTCCGATTGACCCGAACACGACTATAATATATTGAAACATATTTTTTACAACAGACGTTTCGGGCCACGCGCCGGCGCCGGGACAGCCGTCCGGTGAGCGCGATCGACTTCCCGGCCCCGGAACCTGGACCGAACTACCCTTTACGACATTTGAACGAATTAAAAATAATTGTTGACAGACCTCACTGCAACTACGTTGTATTTACAACCACATGCCTACCTATATAATACATATTATTATTATATTATACGTATATTGCGTGCGAATGGTTTGATTTTGGTTTTATTGGCAACAGTATGCGGCTTTCTATGTGGATTTTGCTTGGTTTTTCTATAAAAGATATATAAGAATGTGTGGTGTGTGTGTGTGTGTGTGTTTATACACAAATTATATATTATACACATACGTAACATTTTATTATTTATCCGCGGTTACCGACGACTATGACTATCTTTGTTTACGTATACCTACACGTTCTAGTGGTGTTTGCTGTGTATTGTAATATCGTTGGCCAATATCAATAAAAATATATATAGATATAATACCCGATAGCTTTTCCAACGTTTACTTATGAGGAATTTACCCTCGCATTCGTTGTTTCCGTCTTAAAAACATATAACGCATATACCTAACTTGTGCTCAGCACAATCCATTTTGTGTCGTTAATTTTAATATTACAAGGGTTAATTTTCCTGCTTACGTTAAATTTAAAGGTATGAATATAACCGAAGGGACCTTGTATAAAGGACCTTTTATTGATATTTATATTTTAAAGCAAATTATTAGAATTTTATAATTAAACTGGTGTCTTTTTAGTATTTTAAACTTCATACCGTGGTTAACGATATTACAATTAAATAGAATCACCTACAATTAAAATGAACCACCTAGGTAATATTATTACGCGCACCTATAAAGTAAAATTGGTTTTAGTACATATAAAATTCAAAGTCTCAGGTATTATAATATTATAATAATAATAATTTGTTTGAATTAATATAATAATATTGTCTACGTTACTTACATATTATACTTACTTAGAAGAACTTTTTCAAATTAAATTTCATTTTAATAGTAATTCGCAAATAAAAATCACATGACCGTAACTACTAACTATATACAGTATACACTATATATACCATGTGCTAACAAGATATTTTTCTTCTCGATAAATTTTATAATTATACTTATTATGGCCATTTACCCTGGTATTAAACGTGAGACTTAAAATTTGGAAGTATGAAAACTAATATACATTATATTGCTCGTAAAATAAAATTAGATCACAAACTATACACTCGAAACCATAATATTTAAAAAAGATAATTGAAATTTTAAATACTCCATAAATGTTTCACTTTTCTTTTATGGTTATAAAGCTAACAAGAAACTTCGTTTTCAGTTATAACTAAAATAAACAATTTAATACTAGTCTACGTTAATTTATTTGAAACGCTGCTGCTTTCCTCGAAATCGCTTATATACTTCTTCAGAAGCACGTAATACATTATGTATTTATTGCACTGCGCTTTAATGTTATGTGAACAATTAATTTAAAGCTATTATGTAAATAATTCTAAGTTAGTACCTATGCTAAATAGGATATTCAAACCAAAAAAAATATTGACTGATAAGGTGGAAACATTATAATTTTTTTACTATACTTAGTAACTATCGATAGAGCCTAGGTACATCAATTTCAGTTAAAATACAAATTTCGCGTTGGTTTACGGGTTTACCTAACTACTTCATAAGACGTATTACTATAATTTATATATTATATTATTCCAACTTGAAAACCTCTCAAAATGTTTTTCTTAATTTCTTTCAAGCGTAGTAAGTTATCCAATTTCTTATTGTCTTAAGTTAATAAAGTTTCTCTTCACAATATTATTCGTCATAAATATAATTATTTATTTATCAAAATTATAAAAAATTTTTCAGAACGTCAAGTTTTTAATTAAGATTAAAAAACCACAACTTGATTAACTGCTTGATTATTTCTCTGACATAATAATAATATCTATGCGTGAGTTTTCAATGTGGTACGGGCGTGTAAAATAAAAATCATTTCCACTCCATTTTCATGCGACGAATAGTTTACGAATCCGTGTCGTGCGTGCTTTATAAAATACAGTATTGTTAGACAATTAAAAACGGCGAAAAAAAATGTAAAAACAAAAATAATACGTTTATATATAATTATTATATTGTGTTTGTGTACAATATGTACAGCGTATTATATATTTATATACATTAAAACATTATTATATGTATAGGTAGCGCCGTTGCCGTATTATATATTTATATTATTACAGCGAAACACGAATCGTCAAATCGAAACACGACAGACGCGAGAGTCGTCGCACCCGCAGGGTTGTATCGTACACTACAATGATACATCGGCTATAACATATTATAATAAGCACACCGTAGGCGATCCACCTGAAAACTATACACAATAATAATATGTGTAATATACTATGTGTGTGTATAGTATTAAAATGAGTTTAATTAAAATCGGACATAGCGAACCGTTCGTTCACCACTGACCAGTGTGAACTGTTAGCCGGCACACGCGCACGCACACAAATATATACGCCAACCTACCTATTTCCAAAGAACGGAGGGCTGCTTATTATTATTGTTATTATTATTACTATTACTATCGTTATCGTCGTTATCGATCCCCTGCCGGAGCTCGAAAACGCCGCAGTGGCACGCGAACCTCACGAAAGGTGGACGGAAGGATGCGATAAACCTTAATATATATTACTAACGCGATACGCACACGCACACAGACCCCAATGTAACGTATGTATTATATACCTATAAGACTTACATGTGTTGGAGCAAGTATAGAGCATCATTTCTTTCTATTGCGTGGTAGTATAGAGGTGCAGGGGTGTAACCGGGATTTCATAATTTATTCGCGAAGGGGATGGTTAGGGCAGGAGGAGTCCGGAGAAAAAAATTCGTCTGCACTAGACATGACCAGCGAGGCGTATAAAAAATGTCTGATCGATCCGAACGGAATATTATCTATACTCTCTCCGCGGAACTAAGCTTATTAGTTATTACTATATAGCTGTAGTTGAACCTTCTATATACGCGGTCTATACATAGTAAACTTGCCGTAAAAGCGTAAACCCGATTTTATGCTTAAGCTGTGCGTTTATTCAATTTCTAATTTTGGGATTTTCGAGGATTTTTAAAGTCAGTGTATAATCTGTTTTCAAAGACTCGGATTTTTCACGAATTTTACACGGACAGTGGTGATGACGAATTTTTTTCATCAAACGAGTAAACGATGCCTCCAATTTGTATGCAAACCGTTTACAGCAGATGATTTACAGCGCGCATAAAAATAATGAAAATACTCATTTGAAATGTTCGTGTCAGCACAGTGTTTGAAAATACGGTATATTGAAAGTAATCACAGCAGGTGTACTAAAAAATTTCAAAAATCATGGTATTTATATAAAACGCACGATACGAACGGTTCTCGTCTTGAGTTTCCCAACTATTCACCCTGCACCACGCAGTATACGTATAATATAAAAAAATGTAGATATGGGTAGGATATACGACTTGACGACCTAACCCGACGACGCGCATCGCTCTGTTGGGTGATAGCAACGTTTGCGGTGGACCAAACATTTATATCATAACCAATATACCGTTAGGACGAAACCGAAACAAAAATATAGTACGTGTTTTCGTGGACGGACGTCTGACCGGAGCCGCACGCGGTTGTTTGTGTGTGAACTCGCAGGTGATAGCTGTGATATCGATACTGTTCATCATTATGTCGACGGTGGCGCTGACGCTCAACACGATACCGTCGCTGCAAGTGGAGACGAAGGGGGTGATCCAGGACAACCCAGTGTTCGCCATGGTGGAGCTGGTGTGCATCACGTGGTTTACCCTCGAGTACCTGCTCCGGTTCAGCGCATCACCAAACAAGTGGAAGTTCTTCAAGGGTGGCCTGAATGTGATCGACCTGCTGGCCATACTACCGTACTTCGTGTCACTAATATTGGTGGCCGAAACGGACAAGACGGACACGCACCAGTTCGACGACGTGCGCCGCGTAATACAGATATTCCGAATCATGCGCATACTCCGCATACTCAAACTGGCCCGGCACTCCACCGGCCTGCAGAGCCTCGGGTTCACGTTGCGCAACTCGTACAAAGAGCTTGGCCTGCTCATGCTGTTTCTGGCCATGGGCGTGCTGATATTCTCCAGTTTGGCGTACTTCGCCGAGAAGGAGGAGCCGGGCACCAAGTTTCTGTCCATACCCGAGACGTTCTGGTGGGCCGGCATCACCATGACCACCGTTGGCTACGGCGACATATACCCGACCACGGCCCTGGGAAAGGTCATCGGCGGCGTCTGTTGTATCTGCGGCGTGCTGGTTATTGCGCTGCCCATTCCAATTATCGTCAACAATTTTGCCGAGTTCTATAAAAACCAGATGCGACGAGAGAAGGCGCTCAAGCGACGCGAGGCGTTGGAGCGCGCCAAGCGTGAGGGAAGCATCGTCTCCTTCCACCACGTCAACCTCCGGGACGCGTTCGCCAAGAGCATGGACCTGATTGACGTGATCGTCGACAACGGTAAGTCGACGCCGCTGCTACTTGCCGCCGCCACTCCTTACCGTCATTCCTTGTGCGTTGATTGTGTGGTGGAATGATTTTTCTTCGTCCACTTTCGTGCAACAGCAGCCATTATTTGTCCATACATCTCTGAATTATCCTGTATGCTTAAAACGTATTCGTTGTTTATACAGTTTTAAGTTGAGGGAGTGGTATGGTTGTACTCCTCTAACATTTTTTTTTTGCTCCATCACTCGGAACAAAGTGATATAAAGTTGTTTATATAATTCGTATAAATAATAATCAACTGTTGATCGCAATTTCAGATGATGCTTAACCCGCATAGAGTAGGCATTGCATATTTTGCTGAATTTCCGATTTACACAGTTATTTATAGTTTGATTGGAAAAGGTATAATTCTAATTAACAACGACAATTGAAAAAAACAATTAATAATAATTAGTAGGTACCTAGGTATATATTCTTTGAGACGTATCATATTATTTCACTAGGTATGTTAAAATGTTCATTCTATGTATAAACGCATAAAAACTGGCTCTCGATACGAAGAAAAATCACTCCAATGTATAAATGTGTATGTGTGAATGGATTATGTATAAGATCATCCAAATTTTGCGTTACAAAACCTCTGGGGATTCGGTAAGGTCCTAAAACTTTAATAATCCTGTATATATGTGATGTGTCAAAAGTCCCTCTATCCCCGTCCTATGATCTTCGTGTTATATACTACAGCTGGTACACTAAATCTATACATCGTGTATTATTATCATTCATAATATATTGTATACACTATACATGCACGGCCTTCTTGCGTACTTTTAATGTACCAGCTACCAAATACGCACCATTCGATGTTGTGTTATCTATTATAATAATATTACATATATATTCACTATCGCCGCGGCCGTTTCTATCATATAATAAAATATTATAGAAACGTGCCGCAACTTATAATATTGATCTATTATAATTATTACGATATTATATTACTGGTACGAGAAAAAAAAACATGAATATAGTATGTGTATGACACACGTGTAAATAACTCTAGTTGATTTTCAGAGAGCGACATTCCGAAGCTGTCCAAGCAGAATTCGCTAAGATCACACGGTAAGTTTGTTTCGCTTTTTTACTTACGTTAAGTATTTTATAATTGACTTTGCGACCGATGCGACGATTTCATTACCTACCTACCTGTATTCGTTTACTTTGCATAATATTATACGTCTGTCTGTCCGTCGTGCAAAATGAACTGTCAAAATTGTAATTGCAAGAAACGTCTATAGACATATAGTCCCAGTTCTAAAATTACCAGTAAAGAAATATGTACCTATATATTAGATAACAGAGTTTCAATTATGCATATTATTTTTAATCTTGCATTATGCATGCATGCATGTTCAGTATAATATTGAAGCCTTAAAGAGACTTAGATGTCAATTACATTTCATATTATACATTATTTGACGTTTTCAAAGAAATTTTAATATAAAGGATTATACTATAAAGAATTTACCAAAGGTACGACAAAATGTTGATCAATAATCGCGTTTACACGCGTACTTATTGAAACCATAGCTGGTTTTCGTTTGTACCTACTCTTGATACGATTTCAACGCCTGCACGAAAACCGTCACGATATGCAAATTGTTAACGTTCATGTTCAACGTTCACATTTATCAATTTTTACCAAGTCAGTCTCGACGCGCTCGGTGACGTAAAAAGCGTAAAGGTAAAACACTTACGCTTTGAACAAAATAACCTTTCTTTCGAACTCAAATCGAAATTCGGTAAAATATACAAGCATCCTGCAGGGTGAAGTGGGGGCAGGATAAACTCGTGTGTTAAAAATATTTTCACCAGCATTTTATCGTCAGAAACCCACCACGTCACTGTCTGGGTAAAAAAAAAAGTGTGTCGAAAGTTTATAATATCATTGTTTTCACTATAACGCTCGACCTATAAACCTATTATGTAATGGAATCTCTATTATATGCGCCTGACGCTTTATAGTAGATACCTATTGTGCTAGTGTGCTCACGTGAAATCCGTCGTTTTGGCGAAAATCTATACATGTGTGTGTGTGTGTGAAATGTGTTTCCGAACAGTTGGCAGCAATTATTCGCAGTACGAAGGGACAAGCAGCGGAAGCGAGACGGTCCCGTTGAAGCCGGCACCGGCGCGGGGTGCCGCGACCGCCAAACCGGAACATCAGACGCTGTTGGACATCGACAATCCGGAACAAAACGCCAATTCGTTTGGAAAACCGTTCGAGAGCTCGGTGAGTACGCCACTGGCCGATCGTACGCCACTGCAGGTGCGTTCCTGTGGAGGTGTATACCAGGCACGTAGCCAGGATTTTATTTTGGGGGGGGGGGGAGGGGGTCGAAATAAATGTTAGTACAATTTTTATGCTTAATTGATATAAAAAACATTTTTTTTTTTTTTTTATATAAACGGTACACAAAAATTTCGGGGGGGTCCAGACTCTATGTACCCCCCCTGGATACGTGCCTGGTGTATACCCTGTTCCAGGATCGAAATGAAATTTTTGATTTTTCGCGCTACATCAATATTATATTATAATGCAATATAATATAACAAAATATAATAGAGCGTATTATTAGAAAACTGTTACTATCTACCTATACTTACTATTATTTTATTATTCATATTAGTTACGCTAAAATATCAAATTAAATACAGTTTTGAAATTCAGTATATTAAAGAGTTTTGCGATTTCTCAACTTTCGTACTACACTATTTTATAATATACGATATAGCAGTAAAACAATTGCCCTTTCGACGAAACAGTCAATTAAAATTTAAAACAAAATTAGGTACAGTTGAAAACTTTTCAACGATTCGGCAAAATTCGTTACTACGCGTCCGAGTTGGGTGTTGACGCACTGTTTGGGACAATATATAGTGTGAGCACGTTTATTAAATAAAATACCGACCACTAATTTGTTTGGTGAGTAGGCACACAGCCACATTAACTTTTCAGTTTTCTGTCACCACACTCACACTATTCGCATATCATCCCGATATTTTCCGTGATTATACGATGCAAATATCTCGGCGCATCCAAGTTGGGTCCCAAGTACTATAGGTGTTAATCTCAGGTACTACACTATAGTTGGGTTCGGGATTATTTTAGGTACTACTCTAGTTAGGTCCTGGACATTTTCAGGTACTACACTATTGTTGGGTCCCTAATATTTGTTGGTGAGTACTACGGACTAAACTAACGTTTTAACAGACTCAGAAGTCTATTCAAACCAAAGGTATGTTTAAAAATATTTTTTAAAATTTCTTTTTTTAGTTTCTTTGCCATTAAAAATCTAAATTATTTGAATTTTACAAATTTTGATATATATAATACAAATACGGGTACAATGCCAAAAATGAATGTCATATATTATTTTTACCAACAACAAAGTATTTTTTTATACAACATATTTGTTTTTATTTGTATATCATAGGTAGCCTACTGAATATGTATATTTTTATAGGTATATATTTTGATTTTTTAAATGTTTAATATTTTTTCTTGGTATTGTACCTACATTTTTTATCATATTATAAGTTGTAAAATTCTTATGGTTTATATTTTTAATGGCAAAGAAACCAAAAAAATAAATGAATGGTCTAAAATTATTTTTAACCATAACTTTAGTCTACACTCTAAATATGTCATAGACAGCCCTAAGTTTGTTAAAATAGGAAGAATAATGTTAGTATAGTATAATAGTACTTTCTAGATACTATTAAGCACCCAACTATAGTGAAATACCTAAAATAATTCGGGATCCAACTAGGTAGTGTAGTACCTTAAATAATCCCGGACCCAACTAATATAGAATTTTTAATTCGGTAACCGATTCGGATGCAGCCAAATATCTAAGTACCTACCTACCAACCCACATTCAATAAAATTACTGATTTTTGAAACCACAATTATATCGCAACATTTAGTGTGGTCGGATTTAAGAATTTCAATAGCACCACTGTTCAAACTTTACGAGTACCTATCGTGGTATCCACTTGAACGCACTTGATAATTTTTAAGTAAGACGATTAAAATTTAGGGATGAAAGAAAATGACACACTTAACTCAGGAGATTATGCGGTCGACTGTCTGTTTAATTTAAACTCGATTATTTTTTTTTTTCACTTGAATTCCTTTGGGTATACGGACCACGTTAGATTATTTATATTCTCATAATTTCTAAGTTAATAATATTGCCATTCGATCAATAAGGACTCAACATTTTAGTAGCTTACACACATTAAGTTTTGTATTTTATTACATTGACTTTCTAAAACGTCACCTATTAAGTAATTTTCTAAACCTATATATTTCAATAAATTTGTAAAATGAAACCCAACTTTCCGAATAAAATGATTTTGTATGACTTTATATTATTTTTAAGTAGATACTCGGCGTGTGCGTAATTTATTATTTATATCACATTTTGAAACGGTTTTTATTTGTTTTAGTTCAATTTATATTTTTACTTTTCTGAACTACGTTTATTTAAGATAAAATAATGAAAATACAAGAAAATAATCAACGAGTTTATGAATATTTTCAACTAACTCAGACTAAAACAACTTTGACCCGAATCATTGGTTTAAACATACATTTTTCCGAAGTTGAACACAAAATCATTCAAATTTATAGCCATGCACAAAATCAAAAAAAAACTGTTTGACAGATAAATTATCGAATTTAAATTTTCAAAAATGATATACGATCCTAATTTATTTGCGAAACTGTTAAAATTAAATTAAATTAAAATTAATAATATAACTATATTAACTGTATATAGATGTAGTATTCAGTAATAAACCTAATTATCTAAAAATTTGATATACCTACAAACAAAATACATAATAATTACTATATTATGAACGATTAGGAATAATCAATAATGGCATGATGTATATTTTTAGACAATTTTTTAATCATTACAGTGACAATTCTGGATTTATAAACTAATTAAAAACCGAGGTAATCGATATAAAATGTTTAGCAAATATATTTAGGTACCTTCCGTTTTTTTCACAAGTTTAGTAATTGGTTAAAAATAAATAATATATTTTACAAATGATCAAAAACGAACTAAATATAAAATAATTTTATTCCACTTAATCACGTGAAGTTTCACGATACAAAATAACAGATAAGCCAACTTGCATGTTTTCAATATACCTACTATAAAAGAACATAAACACGAAACGTGAATTAAATTCGTTAATTTATATAGTGCTTATTTTTGGGAAATAAATTCAATATGTTATTTCATATTTTCATATATGTATATTTTATATTATACTTGTCAAGAAAATACTTACACTAATCAACAGAATGAAATTCTTAAAAAATCTAAACAATTGAAATATTTCATTATAATTTATAATAATAAGCAAGAATAACAATATGAAATAACCTAGCTAAAAAGACTTTTTTTATTTCAATATGGTAACTGATCTTTAATGTAATTTTGTTTTTAAAAATATTATTTCATTTCCTATTAATATTAATGTATGATCAATTAATATCCATCATCATGGAAAAAATATCAATGAAAAAAAAGCATGAACCGATATAAATATAATATATTACATAGAAATAATATAAAGATTTTGTAACAATTTAAATTGTTAAAATACTAATTGAAGTTATACATAAAACATTAAAAGTAGTACAATTATATAACACTCAAGTGATCAAAATATATATGTTAATTGTGTGTTGTTAAAATTCACCATAAACATTAATATTCAAATATTTATACATAAATACATAAAATAGGGATAGAATATTTCACTCAAAGAGAATAATTACTCAAATGACAAACACTACACAAAAATAAATCTACTTACCTACTTAAACAATTGATTTAAGCTCGGAGACCGTATCATTTATTTGTATTATTATTATTTTAGCAATAAATTGCATAGAGTTCTTTGATAAATTATTACACGGAAAGGACTAAAAGGGGTGCAAACAAAAAGAGTCACCTAAAAATCAATTTAAATATATGTCCTATGATATTACAATTTTTAGTATTTAAATCTGTTTCTCCTAATGAATGATAATCGCTATGTGTACTTAACACTTATATATATATATCTATGAATGTGATCCTGGGCTTGGATTTGCTCATTAAAACGATGTGATTATAATTTTTAACCTTTTGAAGGCATATTTCAAAATGATGTCAATACCATCCTGAATGAACAAAGAAAACAACCTTTTTACGCTTGTTGCAGATTTATTTGGTTTTTGTTTGGTTTTTGCGTGACATTTTTTTTTTTATGTATGTTTGTTTTGTTTTGTTTTGTTTTTCTTTTAGGAGAATATGACCGTGAGTTGTTTTATCGAAAAATTAGACGAAAATTTCAATGAGTTCGAATGTTGCTCTTGTAGACAAAAGGTACAGGAAATTGATTTTAGTGATTAATTTTATTTCTAATATCAAAAGTCTAACCAAAAGTAGACTTCATACATTATATATTTCTTATATATAGTTGCAAGTAGAATTAAAAAGAAACTATCCTTAGATTTGATTACATACTTGTGTATCGACTAGACACTAGATTTATATAATTATATACTATATATATCATATGTATGCGTTAAAGTTTATATAAATAATATAATTCCATATTTTGTAAGTTACAATGTATGCATATAATATACTATAGTAAATAATGTTGAGAAATTCCTTAAAAAATATCATGCTTTTGTACTTTTTAGTCATTGTTTAACCAATATTTATCGAAAAACTAATTATTATTTTGACTAATATTTCAATATTATATTGTGTATATATTCCAATACAATATACTAAATACATTTCATCGTTTTCAACTTCATTATTAATTTTAATTAAATATCGAATAACACAAAATAACTATGAATATAAATATATAATAAATAATAATGCCTACCTATATTTAATATTGATATTATTATGGTGTAATAGTATTATATTATCTATTATTATACAGTTATTAACAGCCGTAGACTGTAGTGTAGGTATCCTATATTATAGAGATGCTGTAGTTGGCGATGACGATGATTTACGTTGTATAGCGGATACAATGTAAATTACGGACTAAGATAAAAAATATAATCTGACACATTAGCGTGCAAGAGGGATTAAAATTTAATTACACGTCATATCGTCTTGTGGATCAAACTAATTAAAAATATTACCATTCTCTAAATAATATGTAAATAACACGGCTGTTGTATACCTACGTTAGATATTTTTTTCATTCAATTTATTATTGTAGCGTTAGATCATATTTTTATTATAAATCAATTATTGTAATATTATAATATTGAACAATTTAATATTAATCCAAGTCCATGTATTGAGGGAGATGAATAGTTTTGGTTTGAAACATTTCGTACTTTCGTTATAACGGCATATGTAACGGATTATCCACTTTTTCCATCTAGTTTGCCGTCAATGAAAACTTTGAACGTGCCGAACACCCGATATCTATTTACCACGTTTCCGTTAACCCTATCAACACAAAAAACACCCTCAAATAATATTGTATAGCATTTTTTTTTTATCGATTTGACAAAATATATAGTGTACATTTGCATACCTTATTTGAGGCATACCGGTACCAACTAGAACTGTTCTGTCCTTAGAACATGGTTGTAAGGTCTGCAACACTCTTCGCGTACCCATCCTGTCGACCTAGATTAACGTGAAACCAAATATAACGTAGGAATTATAATACATGCGACATGCGATAATAATCATATCCATGAACTGCGATGGATAATAATACTAAAATGATGTACGTGTTATTATGTAAAATTACGTTTTGCACGAGATTTCTGTTTTCGTCGTTTTGATCCATTTTAGTTTTTTCGAGGAAAACAAAAAAAAAATCAAAAACCAGTTATGTCTGTGTGATAGACAAAGCAAAATACCTAAATGTAGTTAAATTAAAAATTAAAAACAAATGTAACACGTTTGCGAATAAGAATATATTATTATTTTTGTACACGGAGTTTGCGGTTATTAAGACGTCCAACGTATCTTCAACTATTTTATGACGACACAACAACATAGAGTATAAACAGATAATATAATATTATTATTTCACGATTGCTTTTACTGTTTGGGCGTGTATAAATCACGGGCGCATACACGTCTAAACAATATGGCCATGTCTGTAGAAAACCCGTATTTTAAAAACATTATTATTAATTTATTCTATACAAATTAGTACCCTACTAGAGTCCCAAAAATTACGTTGAAATAACGAATCCGGTAATAGCACACATCACGCAACTCATCACTGCCGCAGCCACTGGCTACAGTGTAGATAAATGTTATTATAATCCAATAAAAATACTTTTATAAATCAATAAACTTTCAATTTGAATAATATGATACCGAAAAATACTAACAACAATAATGAAGAAAAAAATGCAGTTTTTACAGATTCCCAACCCTTCTAATTATCGCGTTTTATTCTATTCTACCTATGGTTGGGTTAGTAGGTATACAATAAAAAGCTTCTAGGACTATTCTAGTAATATTGTTTTAATTTTTTTTAAGCCATTTCGAGTGACACAGTTTGACCTTCAACCCTTGCGATGACATGTCCGGATTTATTAATAATAGTAACAATATATACTATACTATACTACTATGATTTAGGTTATACATCCATTTCAGTAGGTACCTATAATATTAATATCTAAGGATTTTATTATGTATGGTACCTAATTTAATACTTACCGTTTATGTATTTGCAATTTTACCTTTTTTTCGGGACATTTTCGGCGAACGTTGCGATTACGAACTTACTTACAGTTTTTTTTTTAAATGTATAAAGATTTTTTCCTAGTAGTAAGCTTTTATTATACTTTCAAAAGCTTTCAAAATTATTTGCGGTCTTCTATACATCCATTGAATATTAATTATTGCAAACAATATAACCATTATAATATACTGGAATGCTGAATAGTCAATATGTTATACATTTCCATAATAATCGTAGGTACAGCACGGACCACACGCGCCACTCTAAGCAGTAAGTACTAACCACCACAAATCTTGTCATCGCTAGTGAATAATTAACGGTACTAAATCGATAAGTCTGCCACGCATGATACCACCGTTGCAGCTTATACTAGGGTGCAATGACTCTATGTTTTTCCGAGTTTTTTTTTGGCGAACTAGCCACCTAGGCGCCAAGGCAGAGCGCTCTTCGTTAATCGTTTGTTCAATTAAAAATAAACTCCAGTGCACAGAACGCGTCTTATGAGTTATGATTAATCCATATGTAATTCTTCAATTTAACATATTATTACTTATATAATATATTATCCAAAATAATTTGCCGTTTATTATAATGCATGAGTCATATCGATGGCGCGTCTATAAATATTGTATTGGTATACTGCACAAGAGTCAAATGACTCATAAATTATCTCAAACATGTTAGTTTCGAATAATTTGGTATATTTGATAAAATATGTATACATAAATATTTATATTATGACATAACATATATCTGCAGCTAACGAAATGCTAAAACCCGATCAAATTACGTACCAAACTTAATTTATATTGCATTTAAATGTATTAGGTTCTACGTAGGTACTACAAGCTAACCCTCAAAATTGTTTATGAAAAATTAATTAAATTGTACTTATCGTTATTCGTTACCAATTTAAGTTTAACCAATAAATTGTGTTAACGTAAAATGCTAAAATGCTCGATACGAAAATAATTATACTTTGGGTCTAAAAGTATAAAGCATATTATATTATAATGCAATCACCAATCACTTATTATTTGATAAAATTATCGTAGAAGGAACTGAATGAACTGTAACCATTTGTGACGTTAATGGTCGTTTAGGATAACTTAATCAATAAAATGTCCATAGATAATAAATTATACATTTTTATAGCACGAACAACTATTTTCATTATTAGTTATATAATAGAGCAGGTAATAGACATGCATGATTTATTGTTATTTGTTTTATTTTTTTTCTAGATATCTTTGTTGTATGAATTTGATTCTTACTTTATTATTATTTACTATTTTTGATGAGTAGGTATAGTTATTAAAATGCTGAATCCATTTAAAAATCATTTTTTATATGTATATAGTAATAAGTTTCAACAAATATTTCATATTTTCCCCTGCAATTATAATAATGTGTATGTTGTGAACGTTCAGTCGAATAATATGAATTCATACAAAATCATATTTATCAAAATGCCTGAATAAATAAAAATGTAGTTATTACGCACTGATAAATCGGGAATGAACGAACGAGCAAGTACTTAATACGTTTGCTGATGTATTTCCGTAGGCCATTAGTTGCTAGAGAAAATTTCAACTTTTATTTATTTTTCAATCGATATCATTATTTTTTTTAGAAGTGATTTTTAACGGAACCGTTTAAAACACTGTAATAGTACGTAAGATATCGTAATAGAAAATGTATGTACATAATATAAACACGACTATATACACTGTAATAATATTATAACCCATCATACGAGTGATTTAGTGACGTCGTATTAGTCATAACTCATAATAGTATAATATTTAATGTAATTTATGGATTACACTATATATTCTATAATATTTAAAAAAATACTTTTGGTGCGTATTACCTTATATGCGTGCGTACCTAACCAACTGTATAATATAATATATAGTAACTATTGACCATCCACTCGATCGTAGTTTGTCGTCGACGTTTTCTGATTATGTATTTGTTTTTGGTTTGTTTTTATCGACACGACGCGCGTGAGCGCCCGTGTATATGTTTTCGTGTTTGTGGTGCGGTACTGCAGGAGGTCAAGGAGTACTTGGACGCGGAACATCTGACACCGTACCCGACCAGTGATCTGCGAACGCCACTCAGCGTGGAGATGAGAACGCTTAAGGAGGCCGACGGATCGTCGTCCGGCGGCGGTCAGTGGCGTTCGCGCAACGAGGTGGGCAGCGTTGACAGTTCGGACACGTACATCAGCTGCAAGTCGCAACCGTTCCATTCACAGGGTGACCTGACTGCAGCCGACGACCTGCACGACACCGTTTTCGAGCCAGCTGGTCACGTCCCGGCCAGTGGCCCCATCACCGCCGGTAAGGGCAGTGGCGTCAATGACTCCAACCTGTATGTCAACCCCTTAGAGAGCGCCGGTGGTAAAGGTGGCAAAGGGGGCCCACCCCGGAGCTTGGGCACGTCGCCGATGGACGAGTGCAAGGAGTTCTCGGGCCGGACTGCGGCAGTCGGTAGTCGCGGAAGCCTGAACGAAACGGCCAAACAGCGGAAGACGAGATTTTCGCAAGTAAGCCTTACAGCCAGTATAGGGAGTGAGCAAGGAAGATGAGTTGAGTATTGACAAATAGAGGAAAAGTATAAGAATTAAACGTCAGTTTTCAAAAAAAAAATTAAGAAGTAAATCATAGATTATGAGTATTGTAGGTGGTGTAAAAAAATGTTAGTTCTAAGAAGTGATGTCCAGTCTAAATCCTGCCCGGGGGCTTAGGGTGCCGACTACCAGAAAAACTTTTTGGTTAAAAATGTCGATGATATAGCTGTATCACAAACCTACATAAATACAATAACACAATTATTTCGGGAATAAACTAATGTAATATAATATTATATTATATATACTGTACAAGGTATAACAGAAAGACCTGATGAAAAAAAAAATTATGCTACCTAAACGTATGACAAAAATTGTTAAAATTATGCGATTAGTAAATAGTTTAAGAAATATACTCATGTCAGCAAATTCCCAAAAAAAAAATATTTTGAAAAAAGTTATTACGTTCCAAATTTATTTAATCAAAAAAATATTGATATTTAAAAAAATAAACTACCTACTTGACTTAGATAAATGTTTTTAGTATCAACATTTTTCTTATAATCAGATTCACAAATTGATTATTTTGAGTATATCCAAAAAATTTAAATCAAATTTTAAAGTTTTTATTTTCAGTGTTAAAAAACAAAAAAATGTTTTTATAATATATGTATAGCCGTATAGGTGACTATAAATTATATATAAAAAAAAATTTTAATATTGATTATATAACAAATGTTATTCGAAAAGTCAGTTCTATCTGTTAAACTTTGTATATTATAATATTATATCATAGTAGGTATACGTATATTTTATATGATATAGCAAGTTATTTAATAAATCAACCGCAATTACATTATTATTATTTTTATATTGCCAAATGTATGTAGTACAAAACTGTAGACTACATTATTACCTACTTTAATAATGATATAGTATATTCAAATTACTGTCGTGTGGAACCAGTGTAGTTGTCACCTGCAAATATTCTTATCGGAGATGATTAGACGCAACTCGACCCCGTTAGAGATCCGAGTAAAGGTCCCCACACACTGCAGCAGTGGCGGTTACGGCAAAATGAGTACGGACACAATTTTATCGCCACCGCGGCGGCACCGCCAAGACAAAAAATTTTTACCGCCATCGCTGCAGTGGGTTAAACCCAGGTCTCGAAAGCGTAACGTGTCCCAGCCCATAATCGCACGTCTAAACCGTAATATTTATACCTGTTTTATGTATACGCACACTACCTCCCCAGAAGTCTACAGACAATGGTGTACGCGTTTAACAACTACCTAAACCTTTTCGATAAATGCACAAGTATACAAATGTGAATATTAATTATAAATTATAATAACGGAATTTGCGAATCCGTTGTACCGACCCATCACGGTATAATAATATGTTCTGCACTGTATTATCCGTTCGAACGAACCGCGGAGAAAACATTTTAATGCAATTATTTTTCTCCAAACAATATAATGTAGTACCTAAGTACCTATTGCTCTCGATAATCGATATAATTATTTTACCACCGAGAAAATCTAATGGCATTAATTAAATGGCAATATTAGAGGTAATCGCGTTAATTTATCACCGCCTGCAGTACTATTCCCTCCGCTGGAGCCGGCAGTTAAATTTATTATTATTATTGTTATATATATTATTACATAATATATTAAAATCAATTATTTTCGTTTTGGAAATTGTAGTGTCATATAATATAATGTATAGTATAAAGTTTAGACCATATAGGCTTTGTGACATTTAAAAATGACCCGGTCCCAATATGCTATACCTATACTATGACGATTCGATAATTTAGCTGCAACGCCGGTACCTATTTTATGCATATTTATCGTCCCACTTTTCACAAATATCAAATTAAACGTCATTTAGAAATTGTGTGTTATAATATAATCATACGGGTAGACATTTAAATCGTTTATTTTATTCTATTTTAAATATTGAAATAATATCATCAATAGTCTAATTATAATTAGTGTAGCACTGTAGCGGTAGTTTTGTATTCCTTTAAATTTTTTTCTTCCCATCGTTGACATTAAGACCAATAATAACAATATAAATGTTGATAACGTGTATCTACCTATATAAGCATAATAATAAGGCATTTTATTGAAATATAATATAATAATATGTGTGGTTTTATTTTACCATTGTTAAAGCAATCAAACATAGGAGAAAGTTTTTTTGGCCGATCGTCTCAGGAAAGTTTGGATGGCGGCGCACGAAAACGACGACCTTCGTTCGGGTTGTCGTCAAAAACATTGACTAATGCTACAAGAATAATCAATCAACATTTGTTCGGGTTACCACTAATATCTAATAAAACAGGTACATATTATGGAAAGAAAGTTTCTATTTTGGTTATATATGAATTAAATAACTACGTGCGTAATGTAGGTACATTTATACATAATATTATGTTTATTTCAATAAAATAACTCTTCATAAGTTCATACAATATTATTCAATAACATTAACATTTCAACACCATTATTTTAGAATACAATTTTTTTCGTTTTAAAAAAACCAAATAAAAATATTGTTATCTATATATTTAAGTAATAGTAGTATAATTATTTAAATGCGTCTAGCATTTTTAAACACGGATATTTTTATATTTTTAAAAATGGATTTATATCTGGAAATATAAATAATAAAATAGTTGACTTAATACAATATTATGATGGTAATTTAATTTTTAAATTATAAAATATTCTAAGTTCAAATACTCAATAAAATGTGTGAGTAATTAATGAAAAAATATGTTTAGAGTCTATCAATCATTAGATAGTAGATACAGACTACATACAGCAACCAATTATTTTCTATATAATAGGTATATACCTATATTGCGAAGATAATAACGGCCAATGCGACACAGCTAATGTCTGTAATATATAGTCTATAATAGATAAATAATGATCTGTAGTCTACTTTGATACAGTAAAATGTACCATGTACATTTGAAGTTAGGCAACTTAACATCGATAGGTACCAAAATATACTAAGCAGCAGCCAACAACAACCAAAATGGTACCTAAACGCCGGTAATCATTGAGGTAATCTTCGTCGATGCTTTACCTCCCTTCTTGTGAATTATAACCTCAAGAATTTACGTATTAAAATTTAAAATTTACAAACGTTGAAACGCGTCTTAATATATACCGCGGGTAACCCAGACGACTGACCTCTACGAAAATCCAATTTGGCAACGCATGCCGTGCTTCCTTATGCTTCACTTTTATCAACAAACCCGTCTACAACACTAAAAAAATATGTTCGCCGTTCGGAGGATAATTGCAAAATTACGACTTAAATGGTTAGTCCACAGTGTATAAATATATATATTTTATACTATATACCTCATCATTATAGGATATAGGAACTAAAATATAACCAAGATTATTTTAAAACTGGTAGGTTACCTATACATTTCTGCTCAGAATCGTTTCGCATTGAATTTCATGTTTTCCCCAAAAACCAATAGAAAATTCAAAAATTCGAAAAACCACTATTTTCTCAGTGATATTGTGACAACATTTTTAACCCAGATATACATCAGCTCTGTATTAAACTGGTAATTTTTATTGTTCTGGGTAACACACGTTTTTGAGAGAGCATTAGCTTAATTATCTTTCTCGTTCAGTCTTTCTGCTTATCATCTAAAACAAAGACATATCAATTACGTAATACTCTCCACAAAAAGTTTTAAAGACGATAATGTGAAAAATAAATACTTACTTAGTTACTTCATTGAAGTCAGCATGATATCTATTTAATCCACCGGCAGCAATTAAGTGTTGATAATATTATATTATATAAACAACCCTTTTTTAAATTTTTTTTGAATATGCTTTATTTACATTTTTTACTGTATATTTTATTTTATAGGTACCTAATTAAAATATTATTTTCCCAAATATATTGGACTATATTATTTCATATTTTAACGAAAATAATGATGATGAAATGATACTGGACTACTGCTGAAACTTTTCTATTATAAGACACATTTAATTTAAAACATTTTATGAAGTAAACGCGTTGCATATCTATTATATTATTATCTATATACCGTTATTCCTTGCACCACCATAAAATAGACACTCGGGGAATCAAATTAAAATTAATCGATTAACGAACTGCCCACGTGAGCGAATAAGTAACGATTTCAAATTTTTTAAATGAAAAACGATCTAAGTATAGACTTTTAAGCAGGGCTTGAAACCGTTTTCAAAACCGATTTCAAAAACCATTATAAACCGTTTCAAAACCGAAACCGAAAAAAATTGGATACTGGTATTAGTCAAAACCGAAACCGGAAAAAATTGGATACCGGTATTATAATTTAAAACCGAAACCGAAATAAATTGGATACCGGTATTAAATTCAAAATCGAAATCGTAAAAAATTGGAAACCGGTATTAAATTCAAAACCGAAATCTGAAAAAATTGGAAAGCGTTATTTTTTTTTAACTGACGTGTTTTTAAATAAGTAAATTCCATTAATACGCATAATTAATAACCATAATAAAATTGAGATCATAATTAATTTTGTTGATAAACATTTCATTACTCGCAAAATTATTAGTTGCTTTATAAATAGTAACGACATAAATTAAAGTTACTAGCAAATACTATATATGACACTTGACAATACGGAACAAAGAATGTTAATTGTATAGACCACATAGCCCCCTGAAAATACTTTAGAAACCGGTATACAAAACCGAAACCAAAACCGAAATTTCTTAATACCGGTATTGCTAAGTTGAAACCGAAACATTTAGAAGCCGGTATACAAAATCGAAACCGAAACCGAAATTATTTCAATCGGTTTCAAGCCCTGCTTTTAAGTATACTTAGTATAGAAAAATCTAAATTTCAAATCCCTGCAAATTTAAGTTTTCCTTCCAGTGATAAGTTAGGTGTAGCATGTTCTCTTGTCTCTAACCCGCCTAAATTACATATTTTACACATTTATAAAATATATATTTGTATTATATTTTAGTACAACTAGGTACTTGAAGTTTTTACTTTTTAGATAAGTGGTTACTGGTTGGTGGTTACTAAGTAACGTGGGTAGTAGATACCTACCTGCCATTGTGAGTTGTGACTGACGTAATACCCTTAATGACTTTTAACTTATAATAGGATTAAATTACAGCTCTAAACACATGTAATAACATATGTGATAACAGCCATAAATATTGGCGTAGAAACTTCGTAATGTTTGGACATTACGTTAACGACCGAAGGGGATGCTGAATTTAGGGTGAGTTTGAGGAATTTAGTCTTTATATGTAAATGTGATCACTATATAGATGAAGTCTATCGAAATAATAGATGTATTTTACTTATTAGTTATTTGTACTACCTATCAGCTATATCTACCTTATTATATTATACTATTTTTATGCTATCTATCTATCTACACATAAACAAAAGTAATATTATACTGTATGTATAGACTATATAGTGCGTATAATATTGTTATATGATATCATACAATAAAATCTAAATAAATAGTGGACCTCTTACAAAAACTATATTTTAATTCTGATTATTTTATTGTTAATATTTGTTAAATAGTAAATACAAAATTATCAAAACACTTACTGTTTTCATTGCTTGTTAAACGTTTTACCATTGAGTATATTATATTGTTTACAATATATACTCAATGTTTTTACGTATGTACGTTCGTAATTATAGATATTATAGACGTTCGTAATTTTAGACTGTACCCTATGTGGCTACGTCTATCCCCGATGATATTCAGTAATATTATATTTTTATAATATTTGCTTCATATAATATTAACAAATTGTTAAGCAAATTTGTATAGATTGTAGTCAAATTTTATATCACTGTACCTACTAACCTATTAACTGTAAGAAAAATGTAATTGTAATGATTTACTGATATTTTGTCGTTAAAATCGTTACGAATACATTTGGTAGGTATAAATGTATACTATATGAATATAATTATAATATAATATATATCATTATGTCGGTGTACATAGCGGTCATATTATATTAATTATAGATGTATAGGTATTAATTTTAGTATTATATATTTATATTATATAGATAAGTAGAATCTTAAAATAATTGAGGTCGTTATCGACGAGAGTGGTATCTTAGAAATATCTATTTTTTATTTTATCAATAGTTGTAATGCATCTTCTAGGATTCTCGATTTTAGATATTTATAAAACGTTTAATTAATATAGGCGTATGCACGCAGTGGCGTATCTCCAATAATTTTTTCTGAGAGTGTTGTGCAGAGGCTCCAAACAGCGTCGTAAATATTTCATCTTCCACCCTTTCTCCCGTCGCTAAGTTCACTGATAAGATTACATCATCCCTCCCCTACTTACGGCCTTAACATAATATAATATACGCCACTGCGACCATACGTCTTGTGTATATCCTGTACTCTAGTAACACTGTATACATATTATATAAATATAGCTATATGTGTATAACAATTTAAACTTTGCGTAAGCCATCGAAATCTTTTAGTTTTGCCTGAACTACATTATTTATGATACAGCCATTCGTAACTATTATAATATATGTACGCATATTGCGTGTATATAGGTTATGATGACGATAATATTAGTCGGGTCGACGTTATCCAACAATAGGTATATTATATTATTACGTGTCATTACAATTCGACTGATTTTTGCAGGGAAAAGCGGCAAGTCCTCGCCGTCGGTGTCGGCTGAATCTATAAACCGTTCGCCGGAACCACATCGGAGGTCCAAGTCGATACTGAAACGGCACCAGAACCAAGGGTCGTCGCAAACATCGCAAGACTCACCGTCCGGTAACCACGCGAGGATAGGCATCCGGCGAACGGCACACGTGGACCCGGAAACGGAAAAGCTCATACCCGACAATCTGTCCGACTGTTCGCCGGGCAAGAGTCCGATGTCCCCGCAGCAGCAGCAGCAGCAGCAGCTCCAACCGCCACTGCAGGAACAGCAGCAGCAGCAACCCCAGTCGCCACTGCCGCTGCCCCTGCAGCAGCAACATCCGCAACAGCCCCGGCACAACAACAACCACCACCACCAGCAGCAAAACCACCACCGCCGGAACAATAACCACCTCCACAACAACAACAACAACGGCCGGACTACTGGTGGCGGCAGTGGCGGCGGAGGCGGCGGTAGAGCGCCCGTCGAAGTGGCGCTGCTGCAGGACCTGCTCGAAGACTCGGGCGGACCGATATTCATATGCCCGCCACCGCCTCCCATGAACGACAACACCGACAAGAGGTACTCGTAGCCGCCGCACTACGGGCCTACTATATATTATATACGTATATTATGATATATTATGTGTGAAATCGTATATTGCCACTCTCGCAGCAAGCAAAATTCGCAGACGCACGCGTAGAATATATGATACGAAGACAATAATAATAATAATAATATAATTATAATATAATAAAAATATATATATACAACTCGCTCGTCATTAGCTATATATACGTAGTATATTATTATATATATGTTTTATTATATTATACGATATATAATATATTAAATGTACCACAACAGCAGCACTGTCGTCTGAATCAAGTGTGCCGCCACTGCAGCAGTGAAATCGCGAGCGTATATTATGAGCGCATCCTAACTATTAGCCGCTATACGTACCTATGTGTAAATTTTTTATTAATTTGTCGACGCGCAGTCGACGTTTGCAAGAACACCGCCCGGCTGGGGTACCTATATAGTGGTTGCGCCTTCGTATTATTTTAACAATACATTTTACGTTATAATAATAATATGTATCATGTATATATACGACCGCGAGAACAACGTATATATCATCTATATATTATATTATGTATTTATATGATATATTATATATGTAGATTTTTAACTATAACGCAACTCTCGTTTTTTTTAAGAGATATTTTCAAATTTAAATCATAATATATATGAGAAATGCTCATTTTATCATCATCATTAGATTGTAATAATTATATTTAGTCTCGGAGTAAGTGAAGAAAACGAAATATAATCATTTACCGTAGTGCGTAGATAATTGTAAAGGACGCTTCTTTTTAGGCTTCCTATCAGTCAACTGTTATTTTAATCATCGCCATCATCACCAACGTAATCATTACCGCATCATCATCGTCATCAAAATCATCATCGTCGTCGTCGTCGTCATTGTAATATGTTATGTACGTGGTGTACAATATTTTCGTGTCGAAACGATTTTGTTCCATACATCGGCATACGCGTCGTCGTGTTAACCCGAGTTCAACCCGTTTGACGTTCAAAATACACGTTGCCAAACTATAACAATCTATCAAAAAATTACAACTATATACAATGTTACTGTTTTTGTTAAGGAAAAAATCAAAAAAAAAAGAAACAAAAAAAACAATTTCTTCGGGTCAATTTTCTTTCCTAAATTTCTTTATATAATAATCAAACGTTACCTACCTGTAATTTGATTTTTTTTTTTTTAATAATAAAAATTAAAGACTGGGAAGCAAATGATGAATTCATTATAACATTAACAGGAAATTAAGCATGCATTTTGCACTGGCCTTTTATAATTATATTTTAATTTAATTATATATATATTATTAATAATTATACTTTATACCCACTTGGCACAAAAATAAATTTTATCGCTACGCAAAATTAATTTTTAACGCGATCTCAATTTGATATACTGACGGTAGTAAATTTAAAATGTATAATGATATTTTGTGAAAGTATTTTAGGAAGAAAGCAATATTGTAGTTAAATATAATTGCGTAGTTGACCTAATCATGTAATTTTAATTGGATTTAAAAACGAAAACATTGTATACGTACCAACCGATATAGGTACGCAAAAATTGTAATGTGCATTGAGCACAATTTTTTTATAGTTCGGTCGAAACGAGTAAATTATTAGTATAGAAATACATAATATTAATATACGAACAAAATTATAGTTTCCGTTTTTTAATTCGCCTGTGATTTATCTTTTGTTAAGTTTATAAAATATGTGTATGTATATGTGCAACAATATACATAACAATGTTATTGAGCATTTTGTTTTTGGTCTATCATATCCTTTTCCTATTTTAAAATCAATATTTGAATATTGAATATAGAAAATAATTTTTGTTCAAAAAAAATATGCGTGGTTGCCCCTTCTTTATTGACTAAAAGTAAAATATCAAAGTCCAATGAAGCTGGTTAAATTAAGAATGTATGTTTTATGTATATATATGTTACGGGCAAAGTAGATTTTCGGGCAATGTATAAACATTGCCCGTCTATGTATACTTTGCCCGATGTTTTTGGGCAATACATTAAAGCAGGGTTATACTTTGACCGGTCCAAGTACACTTTGCCCATAGTAAGTTGGATATTGTAACTTGAGCTTTTAACGTAATATTTGCAAAGTGAATTTTTTTTTTTTATTGTGTTAAGCAGTTTAGACAAAGTATAGTGAAGACAGGTTTGAAGTATTATAGTAATATGTATGAGAGTATAGAACTAATAGTATAATATTATAAAACCATTGTCTGTTAGTACTTCAAATACTAGTATGAGCCACCAGTTACCAATATATGAAACTCTTAATATTATCTCATCAATTATCGTCGTTTCAAGATTTTATTTTTATCTACAATATTATCGGCTTATCGGTTAATCGGGTTTACATATAGTTATTAATTTGAATATTTAAATTTATTATTATAGTTCATGACGATAACTATAAAATAGGAACCACCGAAGGAAAGTTGTAACACACATATAGTCGTAACCAGCTTATTACACGCAAAGAAAAATTGGTTACTGTAGAGGAGGTGCCTGATCTAACTATTGCACTGAGAGAAGCAGCGAGGAAATATTCAAATTTAGGACAAGGTTATGATAGATGTAATTTATTGTACTCAACAATCTTTACACAAAAAATGTAAATGTAAGGCATCAGGGAAAAAATGCAATTCAAAATGTCATTCTAATAATACTTGTAAAAATAAATAATTAAAGTCATGATATTTATGTATTGTTCAATGTAATTATGATCAAAAATGGTAATTAAAAAAAAAAATAGTAATAGGTAATAATATTCAACTAAAAGGTAATTAACAAGATTGATAAGATTAGAAAGGTTTATAATTATAAAATGAAAAATTTTGGTTTATATTGCCCAAGCTTTGCTAGGCAATACTATACAGTCTGAGCAATGTACAATTTTGCCTACATTGCCCGTCGTAATCGGGCAGTATCAACATTGCCCGAAAGTCTACTTTGCCCGTAACATATATATAAATATAAGCATAAACCTATAGAAGTGAATGCTTATAATAAGCAGCTTATTACTCATTACTCATACAGAATCATATGAATAACTTTTTATTATTTGAATACCGACAACTAAAGTTCATATTATGCAAACCTGTAATAGTAAATATTACATAATTTAAAATAATTATAGAACAACTAGTTCATCCATTTTAATTTTCCTGAATTGTACTTAATATTCTATAAATTTATGAAAAAGATGATGTTATATAATTTTAACAGTTTTTACCTCATTAATAACAAAATCTTTAGTAATAAATAATAATGGATAATATAGTCCCATGTCATATTAATAATTAACAATAGTAGGTACCTACTTTTTTTATTTCAGCCTATCTCAATAAATTTTGATCTAGAATGAAAAATAAAATACAAGTCATGATTTATTACAAAAAATATATTTAATAAAAGAGAATTCAATTTAAAAATATCATCATATTTAATATTTATGCATAGACAAATATTATTGGAATGTAAAAAAATATATTAATTTGATTTGTGCTAATATTATAAATACAAAAAGTTTTATAAAAAATGATCAAGTACTCTCTGAACACTTACAAATTTATCACAGTTATGTAAACAACTAATAATCTAAATTAATTCTAATGGCCCTTATAAATTGCAATAATTCAAAACTAAAAAAAAATAATTCTATAGGACGGAACAATTTTCAGTGATGTTTAAGTACACAAATTATAATATATTCCAAAATTATAGAATTTACAAAATAAAAAGTAGGAAAATATAAATATTACGTTTTCATAAAAAAATAATAAATATTTTATGCTCCAAATATTCAAATAGTAAAGGCAGTTTAGAAATTAAAAAATTATACAACATTTTCGCCGTGTTTTCAATGGATCGCCAACGATCACATCCTCAGTGTCACCAGCAAATCTATTAAATGCAGCTCCAGAATCAGATGGCATATCAGCACTATTGGAAAGAAGACCAGCTGCAGCACGAGTTTGTGCTCGTTGTTTCTTCAACTCGGCCAAAGTACCCGCATTGATAGTTACCGAAACATGTATATTTATTTTACCATCACTTTCAGTTGTATAACAGGTTTCAGCCGCTGGACCAACATCAACAGATTCCAACTGTGCCTTTTCTTCAGTAACATCTTCACCTTCAGGCTCACAACGTTCTGTAGTAGGAATTGTTGAAGGAACAGGAATAGGTATTGGAACAAATGAATCTATTGATGAATCTCCCTCAATGTCACTTGTAGTACGCTCATTGGCCAAAAACTTTTTTGCAAACTAAAATAATAATAAAAATAATAACAAATTAGTTTTAATTGAACTCGGCTGTGAGAACATCTGATCAGCATATTATGCTGTCTTTATCTTACAATTGCTAATAAAGCAAAATTATGTTTAGCAGTTTTCATTTAGCTTTGTTAGTTTTAATATTTAGGTGATTTTACCCCTATTATTAAAGTATCACAATTTTCGATGGTTTGTCGGAGTTATATTATCAATATTTTAATTTTGAAGTTAAGAGTTTAAGTGTGAAAAATACCATTTTAAAATCCTCATAACTTGCATCAAAATTAAATTTAAAAAAAAAAAACACATCTAACAAACCACAAAATAACGCTGTTACTGTTAAGTTTAATAATAGATCAATTCAGTATACTATTAAAACTAAATACTAACAAAGCTAAGCAAGAACTGCCAAACATATATTTTATTATGTTACCATTTATAAAACTGAGACAACACATGCGGGTGAGACAGTCTTCTAAACACAATGCAAAATTGTACTATTAAATATTAACAGGTAGTTTTACTTACATTCTGAGCTTCAACCCTTAACCTAGCTTCTTCTACTGCATCTTTTTTAGATGTCAAAGTTTTTTCTCTAATAGATGTCCTTCGAACAGATTGAGCTCTTGTGTTATTTGATTGTGTACGCCGTACTCTTCTTCTCTGAGCCTCTTTTTTGGTCTCTTGTTCATTACGTAATTGTAATATACGATCACGTAAATCTGGATCTTCACAAATGTCTGCAGGCGTTTCATCATTTTTTGTCTTAGCATTCAAATCAGCACCATTTTGAACTAATATCTCTAACACTTCCAACTAATCACAAATGTAAAATAAAACATTTATTATAAACATCTTTACTAATTAATTTACATAAGATCTGTTCAGTATTCCATCTTAAGGGTTTGTTGTAAGAATTTTTTACCGAACCATAATCCAATATTACAAAAAATTAATGGTTCTAACTAAGTTATAGTACAAATTCCAGTGATCCGATCTATAATTAAATATGGTAACCCAAATACAAATGTATACAGAAAAACTATACTTACATGACCCCAACAAGCAGCTGCATGAACAGGTTGCCATTCATCAGAATCCTTAACATCAGTTGCAACATGGTTGTCTAATAAGTATTCTACCACTTTTAAATAACCATTGGAAGCAGCAATATGTAACTGAAATACAATTGCTTATTTAATAATTAGTAAGGTTCAACAATGAAATAAATATATATTACAGGTGTAGCTCCTTGGTGATCATACGATTCTAGTAAATAACTCTGATTATTTTCAACAGCTTGTTGGAGTTCTTGTAACATCCGATGTTCTGTAGTAGAACGTGTATTATCAATCAATTGTTGTGTAACACCTCGTCTGGCCATTTCACTCTCAATAAGATCTAATGCAGCTTCATCTTCACAGATATCATATGGCATGTTACCATCAGCATTTACGGAAAGTAAATTAGCACCCCTAAAAATAAATTATTGTAAGTAAACAGCAAAGAAATGCATAAAAGTAAAAAATAATAAGAATAGCATACTTATCAATAAGATATTTAATTAGGTGTAGATGAGCACAAGTGGCTGCTGCATGCAATGGAGTCCACTTTTCACTATCTTCTGCATTCACATTAGCGCCAAACTCTACTAGGAGTTTCATCATTTGTTCATTATCATCAATACAACACTAAAAAATTGTTTAAATAATAACTTTATTGACAACAATACATATTTGTATGTTGAAATGTAGAATTTCTAGACTAATTATAGCATAAACTTCTACTTAAACCTACAATAAAAAAAAAACTGTAATTTATAATTTTAGAAAACTTAACTGTAGTTTAAACAACAACATAGAATGTGAAATTTGAAACTAATATAATTTATTGCTAATTTATAAATTATTGCTTGGAATTATTTGCTTTTATTCATTACTTTGAATTTTAATATTATAGGTATAAACACCTTAGAGTGATGAACTACAATATATCATTTATTTATTTATTTGATTTTATATAATATAATCGGTTAGTATAATCGTTATAAAAGGTAATATAGGTAATAGGTAATTGCCAGATGTCTATAGATTTCTATGGTTAATTGTCAACACTAGTCAGACAGTATATATCTGATAATACAACAGTTTATTGTATATATCAGTGCACTACTGCACTAGGCAAAGAACACACATGATATAATATAAACAAACTTCAATAAAAATATCAAGGTATTAGGAAATCTAAATTTTAAACTCTAAACCATAGAAAAAATGATAAACTAATACCAAAAAATAAAAATATTGTTGATATTAAAAGTTGTCTAAATCACTAGATATTTATCATTAACAACAAAACATTTTAAATCCATATTTTAATAAAAATGATTTCTGGCATAAGTTTGTGCAGTCACTTCGTCTAAGTAAAAAAAAAAGTTGGGGTACGCAAAAAAAATAAAAATTGTAGAGCTCACTCATATGCAGCCCCCCCCCCCCCAACTAACCAATATTCGAGCACCGATTTTAATAGCAATTATCAAGGGCCAAACACACATACATTTTGATAGAAAGTTAGTAATCAGTCACAACACAATCTTAATTTTGACGTGATAAATTATTATTTTAAAATAAAATCACATCTATGTCGGTTTTTACTATGTTGTTATTTATAGTGACATATTTTTCTGGATTCATACAAATCATATATATTTTATTATTAAATAATATTTATTTATTTTTAATTACATTTTTTTTTTAAATAAAAATCACAATGACTTTGATTTTTGAATTTATTTTAAACAAAATGTACCTGATGCAAGGCAGTAAGTCCATCTTCATTTGTAGCATCTGGACTGACCCCCTTGACCAAAAGTCTCTTGACTGAAAGCATTTACAAGTGTCAACTCTTACTCTATGTGCAATATTAAATTAATTCTTAATAATTTATTTAGGTCATACCTTCTTCAATATCGTTTCTAGAAGCAGCTTCCAACAACATGACATTGTCACTAAAATATATATGCCTATTGTTGCGTGGTGGAGATGACCGTCTACGCTCGCGATCTTTTTGAGCCCATAGTCGTAATTGTTGCACCCGACGACGTCTAGCTAGGGCCAACCTATCGGCCGTGGGCATCCGCTCCAAATGAGACATTTCCAACACCAACTCAGCGTGATCCATCCTACTCAAAAGGCTTAAGAGCCGACAAATTTGAGTGATTTCTATCCGAGAAACGTTTAGTGTCGACTAACAACCGGTGACACAATTTCTTTTACTGCCACCGGTTTGATTTGCATAGTTGAAATGTCCATTATCGTACACGGTGGTGTTTCTCAAACAAGTTGTTAAACAACTGTAATACTTAATGTTCAAAATTCAAAGTCACCTGCAGCTCTATATTTGATGGCAAACATTATTCTAAAAAAGGTTCAATAGGTAAATTCATAAACTAAGTTACTAAACGACTAAATCTAAAATTATGATGTATAAAAAATACTAAAAAAATACCGTTGTTTTTGTTATCACATGTGTGTTATCAATAATTATTGTCACAACTCACAGTGGTTTTACCATGTTTGACCAATACAATGGCTAGCTTCGTGGCGAATTGTCGGTAGGGCTACGTAGACACGTGCGGAAGAATGAGCGGCGAATTTGAAATTTTTGATTATATCGAGTGACGACATAGTCATCACTCATCATAATAATATATTAGTTATAGTTTTACATTAATATTTTCTAAATTTCGTTAATTTGACTAATTATTTTTCAAAAATATCACATAACATATCTTTTAAAGTTATAAATCAATACCGACTGGCGACTTACCATAGAATGAGGTTATGAGAATGTACAAATATGTACAATATAAACATGTTTTATTGTACATCCCTATATCTGTGTGAGAATGTATTTGAATATTGATTTTTAAAAATATCATTGTGCATAGATATTAATATATTATCAATGATTATAAATACTTTATAACTATATATTTATAATCAATGATATTGTATTGTGGCTTGGCGCGGCGCATTGGCTGCTACCAGTCGCGGAATGCTACTGTAAGTAACGCCTGCTGTTAATAGCTCCCGGATGGAGCAACACGTTTTTTTTTCACATTTTATGATAAGTACCTGCTTTATCAAAATCAGATAACCCATATTAGCCATTAATCTTATTAATTACTTCATTGTGACAATATTGTAATAAAATATATGTATAATGCATATAAAAAATTATTTACCTTAGAGCTCCTATCAGAATAAATTTTTATTTTTATTAAGCTTACAAGATGTGTTTTAATTTTAAAAGTAAAAAGTGTATGGAATTACTATAGATTATACAAAATAGTATAATATAAGTCAAAAAGATAAAAAAAAATCACAAAATACAAATTACAATTTACAATATAAAATCTAATTTTTGATTTTGATTTTTTGCAAATCGATTTATAACTTCATCTATAATTATAATGTTGTATTAATTAGGTACTAATTAATAATAATAATATATTATATAATTATTTATAATACCTATTAATTAAGTAGTAAGTACTCATTAGTTATTAGTTATTACTTATTGTTTATTAATATTTAATTAAACCTACAATTATTTTTTATCATGAATTACTGTAATAATGAATGTAAAAATATAAAAATTCAAGGTAGCACAATTATAACATAAATATTATACAAATATTTTTTCTTAAAAATAAAAATACATGTTTATATTGTCATTATCTTTACAAATAGAATTAGTTTAAATGTATTGAAACATTCCTTCTCTCAGTTATGCGATGAGAATTAAAATTAAATACATTAAGAACTAGAGAATATTTAGAGGAAATAGTCAGCTATATGTTTTTTTGATTGCGTTCCATGTCTCTCTTGTATAGCTGCCTCGAATAGTATAAAATCTCTTTGAAGTGTTTCGCTGAGTTCTAATATTGCCGCGATATTACCACAACTAATAATGTATATAAATATATAAAATATTAACTATACCATAGATATTATGTATTTTATAATAAGAGTAAGAAATATTTACCGATAACAATAATTGGGTGCCGACCAAACAGTAAGGACAGTTTCATCAAAATGCCATTTATAACCTTCCATGACTAGTTGGTGAGCTCTACAAATAATATCTAGATCATTTGTTGTATTAAACTGGGAGACAACATCAGAACCAAATAGATATCCAGCACCTCGAGGACTCACACCCCATCCCTGAGTATCTAAGATACATATAATATAATTTCACAACTATATTGAATATTAATGATTGATTATTTTAGAAGTTTACTTTCAGGATCAGACCATAATAGATCACACATAGGTCCATCGTGGGGAACTTCCTGTTTTCTATCAATGGTTCTAATTTGATCCAATGTTTGTATTGAAGGAGACAAACCACCATGCACACAGAATATCTAAATATTTAAAACATTGAAAACTATTTTAATGGACAAATAACAGCAGGAATGGATTGTATATATATTTCAATAAATTAAACATACTTTTCCATCAATAATAGCAGATAAACTCAGATAATCAAAAATTTCAGTACAATAACGCCATACAGCAACACTATTGTATTTTCGTAAGCATTCATCGTAGAATCCATAAACTTGAGTGATTTGTCGTGATTCATGGTTACCACGTATTAATGTTATTCGATCAGGATATCTTACCTATAAAAATAATTTCTTACTGAATAGTGAACATCAAAATAATAAATTAATATTAAGAACCACATTTTTATAAAAAAAAATTGGTTTGAATAAAATAAAATAAATTAAATAGAGTGAAACAAATAATAATTTTTATTAATCAAACAGTAGAAAATTAATAAGTAGCCAATATAGTATACAGAACGTATGATATTTGATAGGTAGAGCCTACAAGACAATAGTAACATTTAATTTATTAGTTTAAATAGTACATATTGTTATATTATATATATTACTATTAAGTGTATTATAATATGTATACCAAGTAAATTTTTTAAAAACAATAGTTTTTTATGACACATAAAAGAATTAGTGAAGAAGAAATGTATTGATTACAGAGTAAATTAATTGTTTAAATACCTTTAAAAAGTATATGGAAATAAAACTCAAATACTTATGAAAAATAGAATTTTGAACATGTAATAAGATACTCCGCAAAAATAATATTTCGAATAAAGTATTTAAAATACTAAAAAATTATTACACATACTTTTAAAATATTTTTTGTAATATTAACTTTGATAATTTATGATTTACAATATAACAATAAATATTAAAATAAAAAAAATGAATTTTAATATTTAGGTACTGTAAAAGTATTCTGAGAACTGTAGGTACTCAGAATTAGGAAAACTATCCCAAGTATGCAGCTACCATACACTTGCAAACATATTATAGGTTCATCATTATGCCATAATAGCTTCATTACAAGAACTTGTTTATAATTTAATAAGTAACATAACAGTATATGTAGTTAATATAATATCATGTAGGAAGAAACTCCTTAAATATTTTACTATTAATATCTTGTAAATTACATCAATAATCACTTTCCTAATATGGATGATTTTTAATATTTAAAAAGCATTGAATGTTTTACAATAAAATATTAAATTTAGCAGGTACTAAATACCGGACAAGTTAACTAAATGTGTATCTACTTTTAAGGCAAGTAGAAGTAAAAATGTCTCAACACTGAAGAATCCTCGGTCGACAAAATCACCCATAAATAAATAATTTCTTTCAGGAATATCACCGCCTACTTTAAACAATTCTTTTAGATCATAAAACTGTCCATGAATATCTCCACATACCTGTAACATAATTTAATGAATGAATGCAATACATTTTTAAGGTTTTTAAATATTTCTATAAAACAATTTTAAACATAATTTTAAATAATTTGATTTAGAGAATAAAGATAATAATAGGTACAAAAACAGATTGATCAATTTGTTTCCAATTAGATGTGTGCAGTACAGCCAGTCCCAGATTAACAACAAAATGGGCCTAAGGAGTTATATTTTCAAAATAAGTAATAATAACCATCTTTTTCAATATTTAATAACAAGAACGCACATAACATACACACCATGGTATATAGTTACCATACAAAATTAAACATTATTTATAGTTAAACATTTTTACTTATTTAAATTATTTATTGAATAAAAATCAAAAAAATTATCAAATAGAATAGGTCAATTCATTTTTTTTACTAGTAATTGTAAAATTAAATTAAATTATAATGAAAAAACCAACAGACGTACAGAAAGAGATGAGACAAACAAATGTAGGTGGCATTGGTGTCAAAAAAAATCAATGGACTAAGGCTTTATTCCATATGTTAATCTACTCTAAAGTACTACTAGTAGAGGTGTTATGGAAGAATTGGGAAATAAATTGTGACTTGGAAATATGGCAGGAGCATGATATTACTTATTAGTTTGTTACTTACATACATATCTGGTTTTTTAATGTGCTTTTTTAAAAGTCTAGGATATTTTATTTGTTTTTTTACTACCTATAGGTTTTTTTATGTAGGCAAGAGCCATCCATCTATTTGATATTAATTTATGTTCTTAGTGAATTATTAACTTTCTAGACAATTCTTTTTATATATTCAATATTATACAATTTTTAGGTAGTTGGTAGGTAACTCATGAAGACATACCGTATACAATAGATTGCAAAAGTATGAACTAAAATTACCTAGTACGACTATAGTATATAGTAAGGCTTTATTTAGAGTAATGGCATTTTCCGAAGCATTTTCAAAGTGAATGATGTTAAACATACAAACAGCCTTAAACAAAATACGCAACATTGATGTATAATTTTTATTATAGTGAAGCTGTCAAACGTTTTTGATATAAATCGAAATTCCACGTGCTCGCATTGAAGTAAATGCTGATAGCCAAATTCCCAATTGCCTAAATATAAGTTTATATTATAAGTTTATGTCTACCACAAAATATGACACACACGTGGATTCTAAAAATTATTTTACCTTGGTAAAGTAATAAATTATATAGGTATGTACTATTAATTATTTCCTAGGTTATTTCTGCGGCACTCGGCACAGATACTGATATCAAGCTGGCATAGGAACCTATATAGTACCTATGAGATATCACCTACCTAGTAAGCTCCAGAGACATCGTTAAGGAGGGCTGTCATAATTTTCGGAAAATGTCAATGATTTTTTTAATTGTTTAGAAATACGGCTACAGGAAGCGCGGCCCTAAGGCCCCCTTGGAGCCGTCCCTGCATGGTAAAGATAAATGCATTTCAGAAAGAAAATAACATTGATGACGATGATATTTTTTAACTTTTATACATAACTTATAGGTAATGATAGTTTTGTTCCTAATTTATTTCCTATAGTTATTATTAAACTCACAGTGACGGGCGAGTCAACGCGTTGCACGTTGCTCTCTTCAATGAGTATTTCGCGTGCTTTGGAACACAATGCTTTCACCTCCTGTTCCACGATGATTTCACATTGCCTAAGCTGTTCGATTTGACGATCCAAGTCGTTACTGGAACCAGTGGGAACATACATATTATTTGACGTTTGAATCATTTTCAACGATGAACGAGAGCTGAAAGCTTATATATGGGCCGTTATGACAGGTATTCATTGATTGATTATAAATACTTATTAGGTATAACCGCATAGGTATATTAAAAAAATACAAAATACTTATACATAAATTACAATGAAATATGAATGGTATATTCGGAATCGGTATTACACTATTACCTAAATATAATTATTTATTGTAATTATTCGATTCGTATTTATTAAAATGTGTGTGACAGGCAACGGACGTACATCGCAATTCGCAACGGCAGCAAACAATAGCCACGTGGTTGAGACCGAAAGTCGAAACGTTTCCCCTCCCCAGTCACAATTAGAACGTACTCCGAATGTTCGCGATAAGTTTCCGAACTTTGCCGACCGACCACCGTACCACCGACTTGTTGATGAGCGGTGAACATGCTGCTAGATGCTAATTATAAGACTACCGAGTGCCATTTTTCAGGCATAAGTTTATTCTCATCGCTCATAGCAAAAGACGATTTAAGAGGATGTCAAGGGCCAGGGCACTATTGACTATATTTTATTTTCTCTCTAGCCCACGCGCAACATGCCAACATAACAACTAAATAGTAAATACTAAATTGTGGTTAGGGGTTATACACTTTAGCCCCCGGCCCCCAACTATTGTCTTTTTTGACGACCTACAGAAAACCACTTATCATAGTTATTACAGCTGTTTAGAGTCATTAATTTTGTATTAATTATTAATTTTATTCGTTGATTCAACACGTTTGAAATTTAATACGAGGCTCTTAATATATTCTTACAATAGCAGTTGAAAAATATATAAATACAGTCACAATTTTTTTTTTTAAGCATTTAGTTCAAATTTTGACCAATTACGAAAAAATCACGAAAATGTGCAAAATATTTTGAGTTGGAAATTCATAAAAATTTTATTCTTAAATCTAGCTACCTACCTAAGATCTGATAATTTAATACAAAATTCTTCATAAGTTTGTCTACCTTTATCAAAAAAAAATGTTTACCGGAAAGTCAAATTAAATTTTTATGAGCGTTTGAAGTTGAAATTTTAACATCATTGGATATTCACTCGATTCTCATGTTGCGATTTTCTTATATTGTACTTTTTTTTTATATAATATATAACAATACATTTTTATTTGTTTGGTCAAAAAGCATGAAAATATAATACACGGCCCCTTATATATGTTTACAAAAGCAGTTGAAAAATATTAAAAAAATACATATACACAATTTTTTTTATAAATATTTAAAGTTTTAATTTGACAAAATTTATCAAACTTAAAATTTAAAATGCGGGTAAGTGGATGTCACTCTGCTGTATAATAGGTTACAATAGTGGGTCAATGTATAATGGATTGTAATAAGCTTGAATTCAATGATATATTATAATTTGTATCCAGGATAAAAAAATAAATAAAAACCATGGTAAAACCGTTAGCTTCTAAAATGATTTAGTAGTTAAAAATGTACCTATATATATTAATAACAACAATATAAATCAGTGTCGGACTGGCTCGAAAAGGCCCAGTCCGCGATTTGGAAAACAGGGCCCCCAACAAGCAAATGGAAAATGTTTTGACTAGCCCAGGACAAAAAGGTCACTTTGCTCGCAAGTCCCAATCCAATTTATATGTACATAAGTACATTGAACATTTTTTTTTCAATACAATTTCCATCTTGCATATTTATCAATTATCATATACCTAGCCATACAAATAACTAAATACATACCTAACTAAAATTCAATCATTCGATATATATTAGGTAACTGGTTTTACATTATTTTCAATAGAGAAATTTCAAATTAGCTCCTACACTAGCTACACCACCTGTGAGTTGTGACCTCATACATTATAAAGAAAAAGGTGGACAAGTGGGTGTCGCTCTGCTATACAGTAGGTTACAAGTGGGTCACTGTAATGGATGGTGTTATAAATTTGAATTCAATGATATCATATCATTGTATACGAAAAACGATTATATATATTTATACCTATATAACCTATTTACGTGGAACCTTGTTTTAAATTTTCAATCCTTAGCTATAAAAGTTGAACATATTATAATTTATTAACTACAAATTAATTATTAAATTTTAAATTTGATAAATCTCGTCGAAATTCGAACTTTAAATGCTTCTTAAAAAAATTGTGCATATGTATTTTTAATATTTTTCAACTGCTGTTTAACAATATATCAGGAGCCTTGCATTAAATTTTCACGCTTTTTTACCCATCAAATAAAATTTTATTGATATTTATAGAAAAAAAACTAAAAAAATTGAAAACTGACAATGTCCGTGAACAGCTCAAAAAGAGTCAAATTATTTTCAAAATTGTATGGTGTATAGAAAATGAAAATATAAACATTCAGTGAAATTGTCAAGTATCTACAGTCATTCGTATTTTAATTACAACAAAATAAGGAAATCGTTACATGAGAAATCGAATGAGTATGTTTGTTGTAAAAATATGAATTTCAAACGCTCATAAAAATTTAATTTGACTTTATTGTAGACATTTTTTTTTCGATAAAGGTAGACAAACTTATGAGCAACCTTGCATTACATTTTCAAATCTTGGATTTAAAAAGAAAAATTTTTATGAATTTCTAACTCAAAATAATTTTGAAAATTTTCGTTATTTTTACGTATTTTGTCAATATTTGAACTTAAAATGCTTTTAAAAAAAATTGTGACTATGAATTTTTAATATTTTTCATCTGTCTTTTAAACAATATATTAGGAGCTTTCTATTAAATTTTCAAGCTTTTGTACCCAACAAATAAAGTTTTATTGATATTTATAGAATAAAAAACTAAAAAAATTTTAAACTGAAAATGTTCCTAAACAGCTCAAAATATTAAATAAGTCAAAATATTTTTTAAAAAGGCATGGTGTATAGCAGTGGCGCCCAACCCTATTACTAGGTGTAGCAGTCGCTACACAATGAACATAAGGGGTGGGTGGGTATATAATAACATAAAATAATTAACTTGAAATATGTTTATTATTAATCACAGATTATATTGGTTGATACCTTAATATTTACTAGTATTATCAATTAAAATATGATAAAATGTATAAAATAATATAATTTTAATATAATATAACTTCTGAAAAATATATTTTGGGTGCCACTGAGTATATATTATACGACAATATAATACAATGCAGATCGATATATTATAAATCCTCGTTAAAATATTATAATACAACATTATAGTATTATTCTCTGCGTAAGTATACAGGTAGAATTGGTAAATGTGTTGGCTTACTCGCTGGTTGCTAATAAACGATGTTTGTTTTAAATCATCGTCGACGACCCAGAAAAAAATCCGGAAATTGGCACATTTGCAACTCTGATACCTTACGCGGACAAAAAAACCTGTAAATAATGGTTGCATCGCATAAAGACGAAATGAAAATGGAAACAACCATCAAGCACATCTTGGACAAGATCATCAGCAACGTCGAATACGAAATGATGGAAGAAGAACTTAGCAGATTCGACGACATCGACGAGGAACCGACCATCGGGGACCTAGAGGGACTTTTATTATATGCGACACGCTTCGCGGGCGACGACTATGTCCCGTTCAACGTCTTTCAACCAGCCGACAATTCTAGCCAAGCTGCAGAACCGGTTGAACCGATCGGAAACGACGTGGTGACCGCGCCCATAGGCGTAAACTGGGGGGGGGGG
>NC_042494.1:84176630-84176747 GCF_005508785.2 Acyrthosiphon pisum
TTCAGCACTGCAGCACCGTCAAGCAGCGCACGACATCGCGCACTAGCCTCTCGTCGCCAACCGTCGTCGCTCTCGCAGGACAGCCCGTGAGAACGTTGTAGAGGTGACCTGCAGTGG
>NC_042494.1:84176847-84177835 GCF_005508785.2 Acyrthosiphon pisum
TTCATTTCTATGAATGTCAATAAAATTTTATTTGTAGTGTAAAAAATCTTGAAAATTGAATACAAGGCTCCTAATATATTATGACAATGAAATTTAAAAAATATTAAAAATCCAATTCACATTTTTTTTATAAGGATTTAAAGTTCAAAATCACTTTAAATATTGACAAAATACGTAAAAATTACGAAAATGTGAAAACTATTTTGAGCTAGAAATTGATAAAAATTTTCTATTTACATCTAAGATTTCAAAATGTAATGCAAGATTCCTCATAAGTTGGTCTATCTTTTAAAAAAAAAAATGTCTACAAGAAAGTCAAATTCAATTTTTATGAGCGTTTGATCTTCATATTTTTATAACATTGCATATTCACTCGATTTCTCATGTAGCGATTTTCTTATTTTGTTGTTATTCAATAACGAATAACTGTAGATACATGAAATTTTCACTGAACGTGTTTACATTTTAATTTTCTATTCATAGGTTTCTGAATTTGAAATTTCACTCTTGTTGAAATATTTCAATGAAATAATGAAAAATATTTGTTTTTCTTTTGAATGTGTTCGGTTATAGATGATTAGAAATAATATATTGATTACTGATTACACACTTAGAAATAAAGAAAAACATATTATTTTTGTTGATTTATTATTTCGTATTTGTATATTCTATATGTAGGTAGTTCTAAGATTAAGTTTAGGAGCATTCAAAAGTAGTCCTATAGAAAGCATATACATAATTGCCGGAGAACTACCTTTAAAATATAGGCGAAACAAATTACTACTCAAATTCGCCGCCTTAAATGCAATGTATAATCAAAAACCTACTTATACCGCTCAATATTCCACCTCCGTCTTAACAACACCTTTAGGCTTTAATAACAACACTAAATTAATACAACCATGTATAGAAGATAAATAAGCTCTCAACCGACTTCCAATCAATCTTAAGCTCATCATTAACTATGAATACCATACATTCCACCATG
>NC_042494.1:84179751-84252326 GCF_005508785.2 Acyrthosiphon pisum
GTGTATAGTTGTTACGTGTCAACGATACACTACTGTGTGATTAATATGTGCACTTAAGAGACTTAACTTCGGGAATTACTTATAGCACAGCATACGAACTTAGATAATAGCCGGATTCTCAGACATATATATTGATACAAATAATAATATTAATCAACAAACATGTCAGATTAACCAATAGCAACCAATATATAATACACTATTATTATTTTTATAATAATATTATTTTTTTTTGTATATATAACCAATAGCAACCATTTATAAACAAATATTTCTACCGTAAATTATCAAAATCCCTGTTTGAACACTTCTATTATTTTTTTCTGGACAACCCTTATCACTTAGGGGTATGAAAAATAGATGTTAGCCGATTCTCATACCTACTGAATATGCATAAAAAATTTCATAAAAATCGGTCAAGCCGTTTCGGAGGAGTATCGAGACTAACACTGTGACACGAGAATTTTATAAATAAGATAATATCAACAAAAAAAGTTAGTTTATACAATTATTTGTAATGTTATGAAATGACTAACTGACCCCATGCTCTTCGTTGCCCGTTAACAATGGTTTGTATAGATAAATTAGCAATAGATTGGATAGTAAAACTTTTATTTAATAAAATTATTTTATTATTATTTAAATCATTTTTTTTTATATGGATAGATGATGCCACTGTTGTATTTCTGCTTTCAAAGCTTTCTATTTTTCCTAACATTTTCTTTAATATTAACCTTTATTAATTACGAACACATCATAAAAAGAATCAGCCGAATTGGTCATTCATTTTCGGAGCCAACCCTTAATAAAGATTTCCATTTTGCTTTTATATTTACAAATATATATTATAATTTATAATTAACGATGGAAAGGTTTTGATTAGGTACTTAAGGTCATTGGATGGGGGAAGCGGTATACCGTGTACCCTTAATTGATTAAGACCATTTAAATTTTTTGCTAGGGGGCCCCATTTTATATTTGACTTTAGGGCCCCCAAATGTCTAGTTGCGCCACTGGCTAAAACCAATGTTTTTTAATAGTTTCACAACTGATACAATTCATAAGCATTGCTAACTAGTTAATAACTAATAAGTATTGCTATACTAACACCTTATAGTGTGGATCTGAAATTCTGAAAATCTAAAATGGTAGGTAGGGGGGGGGGGTTGAATTTATTTAAAAACAAAATACAATTAGGTATAATTTTAGAATAATACACATATAATTAATGTCAATATAATATTATAGATAAGATTAGATAACAATATTAACAATTTTATTTCTACTTTAAATTTATAAATTATAATTTTAACTTTTAAGACATTTGAACTATTTTTATAAAAAAATACATCGTTTATAAAATTTCCATGGGATGGAACTATGGAAGGGCTCCGTATCGCCCCTTATCGTAGTTGATAACTGATAATGACACTTGATACTTGATAGAAGGTTCGGTTAATTTTTTAATTAATTAGAGGTAATAATAATTTCTAAAGTTATAAAAATTGAAAGTAGTAAGTGTAAGTATCAAATAACTGTGGTCCGCAAAAAATGGTCGCCTTCCGGTAAAACAACAGAATATTTATTCTGTGTTAAAATCATTTTAAAGTATTTGCTTTATCTTCGTGATAATCATATTATTAATAATAAAAAATATTTCAACGTGTTATCAAAGATATCATAAAAAGATAAAAGATGCTAAGGTCTAAGGTTGAACTTTTTAGAATTCACTGTTTACTTTATCACACCATTCGCACCACCAGAAAAAAGACTTCACAAACGTTTAAACGTATATGTGTCATGTGATTATGTGAATATGTCATATGTGGTGGTTAGGTGTAATTCATTAGGTATCCTTTCCCAATGTCCAACTATCATAAGTTACCTACTTTTATAAACCTATCTATTTTATATAAAAGTGACAAGACTCGTGGCTAGTTGCGATTTTTTATATTAACAATTAAATAACCTAATTCATTAAGAACGTATACTTACTTAAAATTTAGAACATTAATCTAGTCAAATCAATTTTTACCATTACATTTTATCAAACTTGACAGATCACACCTTATATGTTTTCAAGAATTTTCAAAGTGTTTAACTCAAACATAAATGTAAGTTGTCTATTATAGCAGTAGTCTCAGTAGCTGGCTTACAATTAATTACATGACATTATTTTATTTATAATATTGGTTTATTGTGTATGTTATATACATATATAAAAACAATATTTAGCTAACCTTGAGCCATTCAATTTTTGGTACCTACCTATTTGTATTTTCAAAGTTAAATATTTAGAGTAGATAAATAAATAAGTAAATTAATAGTTACCTATTTCTTAAGTATTACTACTCAATAACTTTCTTTAGTTTGCTTTTAAATTAAACTATCAAATCCATTGAATCATTTGTTTTTAAATTATGATATTTTAATATAGTAATATATTATAAAATATAATATAATATAATATAGGTACAGAGCTAAATTTGTTAATACATTGTGAAAATAGAAATGTTGAGGTAACATTACATATCAAACAAACTTAAGTATCTATATAAAATAATTAATTATAAAATAAGTATAATTAAAAGCTAAACAGAACATAACTTTTATTAATTAGAAATTAATAAAATATAAATTAAATAACTTCTACAAATAAGTTTAAAATTATAAATCTTGTTATATCATATATTATCTGCTAAAGCTGTAACACATAACTATCACAAAGTTATAAACATAGACATGGGTAGCAGGGTGTATAGCTGTTCACCTTTTGTACAATTCTATATACTTTAAGTTGTTTTGTATTAACAAATGCTATAAAAGGTGATCAAAACTATTTTCTACTAGAAAAAGGGTCTTCACACACAAAAATAAAGAAATTAATAAAAAAATAAAATCAATATTAATTCATATACATTACTAATTCGCTCAGAATTTAAAAAGTATTTATAAGTAGTTTTTTGGTAGCTAGGTTATACGTTAGTGGGTCAAAAGTAGAAATTTCTTAGTACTTTTTAAAATATGCGGGCGGGGGAGGAAATACAAACATTTGTTAAAATTTTGATATTATTATTAAAATAATTGTTTGATGACCTTGGTTTAACAAAAAGTTAGACCATCTCTGATCAGAATAGTTTCGTATATAAATGTTTCTCATTGAATTCAAATTTAACTCATCTATCACAGTTGTCTACTCAAGACTATGTTCACTCGGCTTCTACAACTGTACATCAGAGCGTTTACCTACTTATCAACTTTTTTTTAATATAAATTGCAAACTAAAAAATAACGAAGGACGGGTTATCCCTACTAAAATTATTCTGTACACCCCACCCAAAATTCCTGAGCATACCTATAGTGGTTATCTATTGTTATAATAAATTGTGATGTAGTTATTATATCTTGATTATGCAGGTTTTATTATAATTTATAATAATAATATGTATTATATACATATTTTACTCTCCCACAGTTGTACAATGTACATACATTAATATTATGTAAGACTAAAGTCCACATTCCAAAAATTAATTTTTTCCCATTTAAAATTAGTAATATAGCTGTAATGTTGTGTGCTGACTGTTGACTAACCTAACCTAACATCCTAACTATTCGACTATTAAAATATCTCAATACGGTAAGAGAAATATTACAATAATAAATATATAATTTTACCAAATCAAAGATGAGTTTTTGATTTGTTTTGATATTCAATTTATTTTATTTATTCATTTTTTTTTTTTTATTTATGAAATTTATTAAAAACCCAGTAAAGACTTTTAAGTTATTGAAAACATAATAATATATATTATGACAGTTAGATGAACTAATTTTTTCTTTGTGCATAGTTCATTTTTCATGAAAATTTGTTTTTATTTTATAATCTTAAAAAAATAATTAACTATTTCTTTAAACAATTATACAAACATTTTTGAATATTTTAATACTAATAAAAATTAAAAAATAATATTTAAGATAGGAATGATTTATAAGTGTAATACCTAACTGAAATGTATGCAGTAAATAATTCAATACATTTTACAGTTGCTATATTTTGCGAATAATTCACATAAGTAATTTAAAAACAATTATTGTTTTTAAATTACTTATTTGTAAATAAAAATGATTTTTGATTTAATGATTAGTGCACAACTACATTGCTATTAAATAACCACATCAATTATAATATTAAGTTAAATTATAAATTTTGTAAACATTCTTTCTTAAAAATATGGAGTTAACATTATTTTACAAATATAATAATAATAAAAAAAATTTAATCAAATCTGTATGAGCACAATTACAATTGTTTTCATGATTTTTTTTCCTGATCCTTATATCTTTTTAAGTAAATATTTAAAGGCAATCGTACAAATCTATACAATATTGGATTTATAGACGGATAAGCCATCAGTAGAAATATTTAAATCTTCTAAAATAAAGAAATAATGCTATACATTTAACAGTGTACATTAATAAGATAAAAATATTATTTTCCTTAAACATTATCGTATTATCTCGGTTACAAAAATAACCCAATAATATTCTTTCATGAGATAAATTATGATTATAGAATAATAATCATCACATTAATATTTTAAAATATGCTGTAGTACCTTTTTATAATGAATTCTTATATACTTATCTACTAAATATTATTTAACGATTTGGGTACTTATGATTTGTATCCAAGCTATAAAATAACTTTTAAGTCTTGAGCGTAAAAAAAATGAATTATTTTTTGGTATTGATTTTGATGAATAAAGTATTTTGCCGTCCCCCCCAGTTTTTTACCCAGTTATGCCACTGCTAAGTATGTTATTGAAGTGTTGAAAAAAAGATTACATTCTTAATATTTGTATAAATTATATGCTAGTATACTACTATATTATATGAATTATTTATGTTCAAGTGGTTCATGTTGCATCAGAAAACTAAGTTATTTGTTAGTTATAGTTATCCACATTTCCACATTTATCAGTTAATCTCAACGATCATTTATTTTTTCCACCGCAACATTTATTTGATATTAAATCATCCTTTCGTTTTGTTTTATTTGGCTTTATATAAGTACCTATTTTATATTTGAGTTTAATTATAATCTTTGTATTTTGTTGTTTGATATGGTCTACTTCAAGATATAACAATAGCAATTAAAATATGTAGGTACAATATACCCTATTTAAACTATAAGGTTTTCATATTTCTGTTCATTGTGAGTAAGTAATTCAATGTATAGCTTAAAAATATAACAAAACTTTTTTAACTAATAAAGTTAATAGTTTATTTTTATTCGTATTAGACATTATACATTTTGTTTAATTTCTATAGAAAATGGAACCATTACATTATCTTGACATTCCATCAGAAAAAGCAACCTTTTCTATGGGCTGTTTTTGGGCTCCTGACAGTCTTTTTGGATCTACTCCAGGAATTATTACTACAAGAGTTGGTTATGCAGGCGGAACTGAAGGTTTAATTCCCACTTATAGAAACATGTAAGTTAACCATTTTGTAAAAATCTAAAGTTTTTAACAAATAAATAATTTTATCTAATTTTAGTGGTGACTATACAGAAGCCATTCAATTACAATACGACCCAAATACCGTCTCTTATTTAGAGTTATTGAAAATGTTTTGGGACCATCATGATCCAACTGCAAAGTTTAAAAAGCAAGTATGTTTTCATCATTTCAATATTTGGAATCTATACTTGCAATGCATTTAATAATTAAGTATTAAAAAAATAATACAAATATATTATTTTTTTATATATTTATTTAATTGTATTTTTTATAACTCTTTCTAGTACTCTTCATTCATATATTATCATAATGATCAACAAAAAGCAGAAGCCGAGCTGACTCTAAATGAGAAGAAAGCCAAGGGTCTTGATGTCCTGACTAAAATAGAACCAGCTGGTCAATTCTTCAATGCTGAAGAGTAAATATTATACATTTTTTACAAACCATATCTTATTAACAAAATTTTGATATAATATTTTTAGTTACCATCAAAAATACCGATTGCAACAACACAAAAACCTGTGCAAGGACCTTGGTCTTAAGACCGGAGATGATCTGATTAATTCTCATGTAGCTGCTAGACTAAATGGTTATGTCGTTGGTCAAGGAGGAATTGATCAATTTGATTCAGAAGTTTCAAAGTTAAGATTAGATGAAGCAGCAATTTCATACATAAGACAATTAGTGATTAAATATGAAGGTCAAGGATTACATTGCTGATTAAAATTATTTTCATTTTGTGTTTTACATTTACTATGTATTGTGTTATGGATGTACCTACATCGTTTGCACTTTTGGTGTGTTGAAATCGTGTAAAACTATTGAAAATTAATAATTTTTTGACAAACCAATAATTGAGTATTATTGTTGATTATAAATACTAGTATTTATAATTAATGGTATTATACTATTATAATATATTAATATACATTATACATGCAAGATGAACTGATGTTGTAGTTTTATACTATGTATGTATGGGTGTATCATGTAGTGTTAAATTCAGTTTACTTACCAAAACATATAAGTTGTGTTATATAAGTTAGTAAAGTATATTATATACTTCTTCGCTACGAACATTTTCATACTTTATTGTAATATTTCGAGGCATTTCTTTAGCTACTGTTTTGATTTGATGGACAATTTGTTTAAACCAGTGGTGTCATTTCAGTTTTTGAGAGGGGGAGGGGGTAGAGGTTACTTCAATATATTACTTATTAGCTACTATATAAAGGTCCAAAACTAGCCCATACCCGGCCTGACAGCAGCCCACTTATGACAAGGGGGGGGCAAATACCCCCTGCCCACCCAAATGACGCCACTGGTTTAAACTAAAATATTATCTGGACCTTATAAATTGGACTAAGATTCTGCTAACCATTGCAATCACTGTATCAAATTTTAAATCAATAATAAATCACTGTTAATAAATCAGTCTTTTTTACTAAGTAAATTTTAAGTATACTATACTCTGTTTCACGAAAGAACATGCCAGCCCCCCCCCCCCGGTTACCCTGCTATCGAAACCGGTTCCCCTATGGCAGGGTGTCGTGTGGGAATGCCCATAAAAATCAATTTTGGTCTGGCCCGTGGCGTGTTCTCTCGTGGGATAGAGTATAGTATAATAAGTCATAGGCACAAATAGTGCTTCATATTTGAAGGGGTGGAGAGGCTAGAATTCAATTCAATAAATCATTCAGAAATGGCAAGGTAAAAATAAAATAATAATAAAATGCTTTTATTTTATCAGTGTAAGAAAACTGAACTATAAATATTTAATGGTATGTAGTGTATAATAATATATTTTTAGATAAATATTCATTATCATCATATCTTTCTTCAACATAAATTATAATTACATAATAAATGATATAATAAATGAAATGTATAATAAAATTAACTTAAAAACAATAATACATAAAATCTTAAAAAAGAGCTTCATATGGAATACAATTATCTATCATAATAATCAACTCTACCACCAGTTTTATAACTTCTCATAGCTAATGTGTTAACTAGTTTTTGACAAGTGTCCTCTACTTTCACAATATATTGTTTTTGCTGTCCATTTGTAAATTGTTCACGTACTACTTCATCTTTTGAATTCAAACTAATATTTGTGTACATATCGGTCAACACGGGGCCTAAAATAAAGTGCAAATGTTTTAATTTAATTAGGAGTAAAAATATTTTTAGAACAATTTTATTACCTGGAGAATAGCTAAGAATGTTCAATGTAGGATTTTCTAAAGCCAATACGCGAAAATACATTTCTCTACTAGCTTTTCCAACACAATAATATCCAACTGATTTAAATGGTTCAATCCCTAATAATGAAGTAATATTGACAATACATCTTTCAGTTGTATCTGAATTGAACTTGGATAAAAATACACTTGTTAAACAGGTTACTGAATATAAATTCAACAACATGAATCTGAAAAAATAAAATATTTTAAATTTAAGACCATTGATTATTGTGTATTTTATAATCTAACTAGCTGATCCCGTGCACTTCGTTGCCCGTTAAATGTACCAACTCTATTTGACTCAAACTTTTTTCAATTCGTTATTTAATATTTGATGTATGGTGTTCAAAATGTATCTTAACTTTTCGTTTCCTGGAATAAAAAATCTGATTCGCAGCAGTATATTATCAGGTAGGCAAGCTACCAATGGTAGATCGCAGACCCCGTGCTGTTTGTACTTAGGTATATGAAATAACTCTAATGTATCAAAGTTATACCAAGTTTGTCGTATTCTACTTATGGTGGATTGATATAATCAATTAATACAAAATCCTAACCTAACATAACTACTAATATCAGATGAATAAAAAAAACCAAATTTGACCATTCCTAAATTAGTCTGTCTACTTCCCAGAGTAAACTACATAGAAATATTAATTTATATAATATATATATATTGACAAAAAATAATAATACAAATCAACAAACATGCCCGATTAACAATAGCAGCCAATATATAATACACTGTTACGCCACTGTTGTATTTTTTAAATCCAGATTTCCTACTTTTCCGGTGGATTTTCTTAAAATTTTCTTTCGTAAAAACCTTCTCCTGGTAATTACAATCATCTTAAAAACAATTTGATAATTCATAACAGATAAACATAATGGGTCATATTCGTGTATCGTACATGGCACACGTATCTCGCACATCCCAGTGATATATTATATCAAAATTGGTTGAGTATTTAGATTGTAACATAGATAAATTGTCGAGTTTCATTTCTAGGAACAATTCATACCTACACATTGCTGACGATAAAACACACACAAAAGAAAAAAGGTCAGGTTACAGGTAGCTGGAAACCTACTATCGCGGTCGGTCACGGGAATATCCAAAATACACCATGCAAATTTAAATTTAATTTTTAAAAAATTAATTCAGAACATTTTCATACTCACTCACCTTTTAAAACTTCTCTGGACTTCTACAAATAATTTAAGACCAAAATGAGCTAAATCGGTCCAGCCGTTCTCGAGTTTTAGCTAGACTAACAAACAGCATTAGATTTTTATATATATAGATTAAGTCGAACACACTTAAATCTATTATTTATAAAAGCCAAATACCGCTCACTCACTCATCGCTACATTTCATATACTACAAAATGTATGAACTTTAAATTTGGAATAGTGGTATCTCTAATGATCTAGATGTGCAAGAAGAAAAATTTTTCCAAAATTTGCATTTTAAAGTGGTGCTTGCACAAGTATTGAGATTCACGGTGGTCGATGGAAATTGAAAATTATCTTTTGTATATAAATAATTGCTATCATTAGTTACAGGTTAAAATAGAAAGAATAGAACATTTTTAAGTTTTGAAGACCATTACACCTGTTATTAAATAAAGAATTGAACAGTTTTAATCATATAGAATTGGTATTTTTAATGGGAAGCGATGTGCATGGGGTAAGCTAGTATTTAATATATAAATTTCCTTTAAATTAATTGATTTTATTATTTCAATATTTAAGAGGGCGCTACACTCGAATGTGTTCTCACAAACACATAACATAGCAAATTGCACGCTCAGCAGATCACGTTTAGCTGTGTTAGTTTAAAAAGTGAATTAACCTCTTATAAAATTTAGAAGTAAGAATATTATCTGGTGAACCTCATCCGGTATTTTAATTTTAAAGCAAGTTATGAGTACTTTAAAATTGAAAATTGTCTGTGAATTTTGAATTACTCAAAACTTGTTTTAAAATTAAAATCTAATAAAACCTAGGAGGTTTAATAAATAATAATCTTACTTTTAAATTTTATAAGAGGTCATTCATTCTAATTTTTAAGCTACAGAGCTAAACGTGATCTGCTGAGCGTACAATTTGGTATGTTATGCGTTTGTAAGACAAAGAGAACGCATGCGGGTGTAGCACCATCTTAACTAATTTAAAATAAAAATGAATACTTACTTGTTCCACTCGTCAGGATCATTCATGTCAGCTGCAAGATGATCCAGATTACCAACTGACCCAGCATTATGAATTAATAAAAATAATTCGTACTTTGTCGAATCGATAGGTTCAACAATTTTTTCAAACATTGTTGCGTTAGAGTTATATAAATCCACACTATAATACTAAAAAACCAATAAAATGTTGAATTTAATAGGTGATAAAACAAAATACATATATTTTTTCTACATACTTACCTCTACCAAAATGTCACTGTTTTCTTTGTTTACCATTTCTTTGGTTTTTTCCAGACCATTTGTATCTCTAGCCATAAGAACAATGGTTGACTCTGGGACCAAAAGTTTACCAATTTCTACAGCCAAACACTGTCCTATTCCTTTGCTAGCGCCAGTCAGAATGACACAAGTACGACGACTCCAAAACTCATTCATCTTGAGTATCTTGTTCAATTAGTCGTTGGGTTTCAGTTGTAGACAACGGCTGTTCTGGATTGATCCAAGTGGAAAGACTTGAAGGTTGGGTGGCTGTTTGCTCGTTTTCAAATACTATATTATCTGAATCCACCAAATATTCTAAACATGACTTGCGAGCATCACACAGTTGATCGACAATTTGGCGGCGTTTGGTACTATCGGACTGTGAACCGTTCTTCAGTCTTTTCAGTTTATGCTCTATTGAACAATGAACATTGATGGTATCAATATCAAATAACCAGTTTATGTTGTAATCTGATACAATGATTACATAACACTAATAATTGTATTATATAATGATGATACCCAACTTAAATATGTATACTGTATGTGCAGAGAGACGACTTACCCAAACGCTGTAAGTATTCTTCTTTGTCGGGCAGTGGTTGGAACGACTGCTGGTCGGTGGCAAAATTGTTTTCAAATTGAAAATCAACAGCATCCGTTGTCAACTGTGGCCAAGGATCTAATGTCTGCAATCCATTCGACGTACAACAAGAGTTCATCATGAACAAAGTCGCATTGTATAATACAGTGTACAGTCAACAAATAATGTTAAATTAATCAATGGTATTAATGTTATTTTACCATTTAACTATAAAGTTGAATAAAATCATAATAGGTATTAAATTATTTCGATTTTCGGATCTGTCCACTTGCTAGCACCTATATCAGTTTAGATGACGTAATGTGATTAGGCAATAGCTAATAGACACTAGACAGTAGTAACTACTGTGACTGTCTACCACTGTGGTAGTTGGCAGATTGCAGCAAATGGTTTGCTCAATAATTCATTATTTACCATGGTTCTATGGTGTTAACTGCTTTCATATTTTGTGGTGATAACAATATTGTGATAAGTGATAATAATACAATTTTGGAAATAAAATTTTAAATACTATCATACCTAGAGAGCTTTTATATACTAATACTATACTGCATAGGCTCTCTAGTCATACCTTTATGCAGTGGCGCAAATAGGAAAAATGTTTAGGGGGGCTCAAGCCCCAACACATTTTTTTTTTAATTATAATTTATAGGTACATACTTCTAAGAATGGTATACTAATATTTTTTGAAGGGCTTTGAGTGATTTTGGGGGTGGGGGAGCTAAGCACCCCCTAAGCCCCCTATTTTCGCCACTGCCAGTACTGCAAGTATGAAGTAGGCATAGGCGCAACTATATCCGGGAGAATGAAAAGTGGCCGCTGATACGCGCGCTTCTGGTGGTGAATTGTTGTGATGGTTTCGCAAAATAAATCGCGCGTATTTTGAAATGTATTAGATTTAGATACAGTTACATAATATGAATACATACAAATTCCAAACGAATGTATTAGAATGATGTTGGATACGAGTTTTAGAGCCCCTGTTTTCGATGAAAACAAAAAGGTTGCTATCATATCGCCAGCGGCCACTTTTCATTCTCCCGACTATAGAGGCCAAACACTGGGGGTGCTAAAATTATGTAGAGAACACAGACCCCCGATTTTTTCGTACAGGGCCTCATTATAAACTGACCCCTGTGCCTCAAAATGTCTTAATCCGGGCTTGGGGATATTTTCGATTTTCTTTTTCCGAGCGCAGCGCAGCGAGCAAGTGTCAACGCTAACAGATTATGTGCTTTTTAACAACTTTGTTTAATTCTGAGGACTGCCCAGTGTCCAAGGTGGTTTTACACAATAAATCGGGGAATATTTTCAATTTTTTTGTTGAAAAACGTAAAAAAAAAATTGTTTTGGCAGTCTGTAGCGCTGCGCGCATGCACATAAACGTAAAATCGCAAACTTTGGAAGGCTATAACTTCTAAAATAATAGTTTACGGGAAAAAAATTTACACTATCGTTATAAGCATAAAAAAATAAGTCGTTTGAAAAAAAAAATTTGAAAATCGTGAGGGGGTTGGTAAAGTGCATTTGTTCCTACAGTTTATAATATTTAGGTATTTAACATTTTAAATTAAAATAATAAAATAATAATGAAAATTAGGTAGTTAACAAGTAGGTACTTAAACTTTAACTTTAAATTGTATTATACACAGTAACAATCTACTGCTCTAAAATATGGACAACTACCTAAGATAATAACTAAAAACTAATAAAATAATAATATAATAATATGATAAGTCATTTCGTACGAAAAAGGATTTTGGCGAACTTGCCAAGACGGTCTGTCAGGCGTCAGCCTATTCTCTATTCAGTGAAAGAACATGCCGCGGTCGCCGGCCCGACGAAAATTCTTCTGAGTATATCGCCATGACGCCATGCGACACCTTGTCATAGTGAAACTGGTCTGAGTGACTGAGTGTGTTACGTGAGGATGCGTAGAATTGGCGTGTTTTCTCTCTGGACAGAGTATAATATAAGTATATTTATTATATTATGATACATGATATATCTATTAGGTATACACTATTATAGAAAATATGTATTTTACTACAATACTAAGGCGATAGATACCTAGGTTGAATACATTTTGGCCTGATAACACTACATTTGTTATATTGTTAATATTCAATTATTATTATAACAGTATATTATTATATTTTTTATCATATATTATTGTTATTAACTTTAGAGTCAGTACCGACTTACCGTTAAACAAGCTTCCCTGATTAGATATAAAATATTCTACAGTTTCATTTTTAGTACATGTTTTAGTAATTTTTATTTAAATTTTAACTCTGTTATTTTTGGTTGAAAATATGAGTGTCATGTTTAAAATCTAAATGATAACAATTTGGAGGTAATAAGTGCCCACAAATACTTACCTATACTTTTACTAGGTACTTATAATATTTTGAAATTAGCCAGAAAATGTCTATTAGGGGTCAACAATTTTGGGCCCTTGCGTCATTTTCCATAATTTGTTTTCAATGAAAAACTTGTAGGAGCCAGTAGAGGGCTTCTATCTCCATACTCCTCCCATCCACTTAAGCAGAATCCTATACCAAGAATCTTAATAATTTAAAGGTTATCTTCGGTTGGTTAAAAAAAATAATTTTCATATAGTATTATAATTTAATATGTGCGAATAGTTTAGAGTAATATAGCCTAGCTTAAACGCCGTGTGGTAATAATTTTCAGGTTTGGGGTTCACTAATTCCTTAAAAACACATAAAAATAATTTAAATACGTCATTAAAACACATTAAATAAATAGGCACAATTTTTTTCATAACTGTTTGAAGTTCATGTTGACAAAATTTGTCAAATTCACGAAGTAAAATTATTATGTAGTTAAAATGTATAACATTTTGAAATGTTTAGCTAAGAGTTATAAAAATATAATATAATGTTCTCATATTGAGTTGTTATTATAGCTTTTAAAATATAAAAAAATGTTTAAGACATTTTAAGTTTAAATTTGTCCGAAACTTGATATTTAAACGAAAAACGATATTAGTTGTTATTTAGTTGTAATTCAAAAAATATTTTTTGTGTTAATGTGAAACTTTTACCTGTATACTTATATTTTAGATTCTGATTGGAACGATAAATGTATTGATTTTACAATGATGTGTGTTTTTTTTTTATTTTTTATTTTTTTATTTATTTCCAAGATTTGAAAATGTAATGCAAGAGTCCTCATACATTTATCTACCTTTATCAAAAAAAAAAATGTCTACAAGAAATTCAAATTAAATTTTTATGAGCGTTTGAAATTCATATTTTTACAACATTTGATATTCACTCGATTTCTCATGTAACGATTTCCTTATTTTGTACTAATTAAAATACGAATGACTGTAAATATTTTAAAATTTCACTGAATGTTCATATTTTCATTTTCTATACACCATAAAATGTTGAAAATATTTTGACTCTTTTTGAGCTGATTACGGACATTCTCAGTTTTCAATTTTTTAAAATTTTTTTTTATATAAATATCAATAAAATGTTGTTTGTTGGATACAAAAGCGTGACAATTTAATTCTAGGCTCCTGATATATTGTTACAATAGCAGTTGAAAAATATTAAAAATACATAGGCACAATTTTTTTTAATAAGCATTTGAAGTTCAAATGTTGACAAAATTAATCAAATTTAAAATTGAATAATTATTTTGTAGTTAAAAACTTGTGAAATGTTCAACTTTTATAACTAAGGATTGATAATTTAAAACAAGATTCCACGTAAGTAGTTAATTCTGTTACCAAAAAATCTAAAATATACATGAGCACAGTTATTTTTATAGTCATTTTAAGTTCAAATTTAGACGAAATTACGTAAAAAACCTAGAATATCTATTTTAGTTATTTTGTTTGATTGTATAATATTATTCGTGGGTACTTCTTCTAAAGTATACTATTATATATCTATGATAGTATTAGTATCACGGTTTGTTGTTGATATATAACTTGTTATAATAGTACCTAATGAATATTGTGATATGGTCATTTTGGAATTTATTATAGATACCTATAATAGGTTAATTTTTTTTAAATACCATAGATAAGTATATAATATGTCTTATACCTAGACTGACATATACCGTCTCCGCTCAGAATCGTTTTTCTTATACAATGATATTATATCATTGAATTAAAAATTAATACCATCCATTTTACAGTGACCCACTTGTAACCTACTGTACAGCAAAGTGACATCCACTTGCCAACCTTTTTATATTTTTATATACACAATGAAATTTTAAAAATATCAAGGTTAATAAAATTGTATTGCTTATATTTTATACGACGAACCAATCCACAAAGATAAGTCTGATTGACTCAAATGTTAATAACAATATAGTATAATATATTATTATAATAAAAAAATATTAATAATAATATAATGTTGTTGGCAAAAATAAATTTAATCTACTGTATTACACTGTTACTAATACCTATATATAGTAAAGTAAAATAAATTTAGTAATGTAATATGTAAACAGACCATTTTCGTTCAGAATCGTAAAATCGTTTTTTATAATAAGCAAATATGCAATGATTTATCATTGAATTCATATTTAATACATACATTACAGTGATTCACTTAAGGGGGTTCGATACCGTGATTTTCTGTTTTTGACTAACACATGCACAAGATAGTATTTTAGACGTGTTTTTTGCCAAACATTTCAATTTAAAGCGATAACTGATAAGAATTCTGAAAACAGATTTGAATTTGTCGTTAAGTCTACTTGAAATCGACTTTCCCACATGTTTGATATTATCCCCTAAATTATTAAAAATGTCATATTAAAAAAGAGTATTTAAAAATTGTCGTATTTTAATTTTTGGAGAAGTTAAAATCAAAAAAGTGGGGAAGTTGATTTCAAATAGACTTCACGAAAAATTCAAATCTGTTTTTAAAATTCTTATCGCTTCATTTGATCAATTGGTAGGTATGTTTGGCAAAGAACCAGTCTAAAATCCTATGACGCGTATCGAATTCCTTAATGACAAGGTACGCATTCGCCACCTACAATTTTATACAAACATCAGATCGATTGCCTACTTTAACCCTTTTTAAACTGAAATATCATTAGGTAGTGCAATTTATAGCTCCTATTTAGTATAAAAACACCTTTAGATCAACATGATTGTTATACTGATCAAAAATAGAATAAATACAAAATCATGCAATGTCATTAACACGTTATAATTTTATACTGAATGATATTATAAATTAAGAAATCTTATTTTAATTCCAGTTATATTTGTACTGTATTATTTGCCAATGTAAGATATCTAGATTCTAGAAGTTTCTTATTACTTATATTAGTTGTTAGGTACCTAATCTTTAACTAAATGACAAACTTCCAATATTAATAAAAAATATGAAGAAATGGATAAAATTAAAAACTAAATATTAAAGTATTAGAATAATAGGTAATGAATACTAATCATTGATTTTTGATAATGTATTATAGTTTATAATCATAGGTAATCACTAATTGATTGAATCATGAATGAGAAAAGTGACAACGAAGCGGTGAACCACATAGGATAAACTTAGGATTTAAAAATTTTAAAAACTACAATCGTATACGTTAGTATACGATTTTGTTATTTATTTGTGATTTTAATAGGCTATAAATATGATTTTCAATTTTGAAATTTACAACGAATTCGTAATTATAGTTTGCACTAGTATAATGCATAATAATTTACAGTCATAACAAAATATTGCCTATACTTTATTCACACAGGCGTTATTCCATATGTGTACGAAAAAGAAAACTAGAAAAATATTTGAATTACATTTTCGTTATTACTTATTATAATTATTAATGGTAATTATAGGTTTTGCCATAGAAATAGTTTGTTTAAAAATAAAAACTGAAAAAACTTAATTTAAGAGTTTTATATTTTTATTTAAAATAATTATTTATTAAATACTGTAATGTTAATTAACTATATATTACAATACTCATGAAATCATTTATTTCAATGGAAATTATAAGGCACTCGAAAATATTTTTGAAACATTTTTTTTACGTAATAGAGATAGGTACATTTATACGTAGTAGGTTTACGAATGTAAAACCCGTCCGTGGCAATTCCAATTGTGCAATTACAAAATTGTATTACGTAAAAACTGTTTTTGTAAACCGGAACAACATTCAACAATTCGACAAATATTTATCATATAATGACCAAGTTATCATCATAAAATAGAGAAAATCATCATCTGAGCCAAGCGTTTTTCTGTTTCTTATATCTCAATACAGTAATACCTTATAGTATTTGTTTACTGTATACAAATATACAATAAATTACACAATATACTTGAAAATAAATGTTTAGTAAATTAAATATTTAAAAATAGTTGAAATAATAATAAATAATATAAAAAAAGCAGGTAAGTGGATGTCGCTCTGCTGTACAGTAGATTGTAATATAATATTATTATATAATGGATTGTATTAGACTTGAATTCAATGATACAATATCATTGTATAAGAAAAACGATTCTGAGCGGAGACGGTTTGTCAGTCTGGATATTTCATATTGTAATTATTTATTTTATCATGTAAGTTGAATTAATATAATAATATAATCATTTTTTATTCGTTTCTATGGTGATGAACAAAGCGTTAGAAATTAAAATCCCATTTTTAGCGTTTTTTTCGTAATTTGTCGGTGGTTTTTCCCGTGGCATTAAATAACTATTGAGAAAATTGAAAAATTACCTCTCTAAAGTACCATCTTAATCCAATATTCTAAAAGATAAGGTACTATATGTTGAAATCGAAGCACTCCTTCTGGTAGAAAATTTGTATACAGGATATAAAAAAAAAATAAAATAAAATAAACACCATTGTAAAACAAATAGCCAAAATAATTTTTAAACAATTAACTGTGACGAAAACTTTTTTTTGAATGAGAATAAATCTTTTTAACCATAAGTACATTATTAAGCAGATGGTTTTCTTGACAATTTTAGTATATCTAAATCAATATTTTAACGAGTAGGTTCTGAGTTATTAAAATGACGGATAAACTTAAGATATAGGAAATAAAAATGGTGTTACAAAAATAGAAAGTTGGTAAGTGGGTAAGTATATCAGCTGTACATTAGGTGTCTTGTGTCTAGAGATTCACTGTAATAATGGATGTGTAAAATTTAAATTCAAAGATATAAAATCATTGTATAGGAAAAACGATTCTGAGGTCGGTCAGCCTGTAATATTATCAAGTAAATTTAATGATATTATTGTGATTAAAGTAATTTATTTCACTATTATAGGGCTTACTAGTTACTACTATAAAAAAGGTAAATATAAATTACCACATCAATCATTGACTATAAAAATTGAACATTTTATCATTTTTTAACAACAAAAGAATTTAAAAATTTCTAAGATTTTCGAAATTTTGATAAATATTGTCAAAATTTGATCTTTGAATAGGTTATAGGTACTATTATAAGTTATAAAAAAAATCATGCCAATGGACTTTTAATATCTCAACTGCTATTATAGCTATTAATGAGAGGAACCCTGTATTAATAATTTTCAAGCTTTTTTACCCAACGAATAAAATTGTATTGATATTTATAGAATAATAAATTAAAAAATTTCATATTTCAAATGTTTATAAATAACTCAAAACGAGTCAAAATATTTTGAAAATATTATCATGTATATAAAATGATAAATTGAACATTTGACTAAATGTTTAAATACTTTTTGAATAACAATAAAATAAGAAAATTATTGAATGAGAATTTGTTAATTTATGAGTGAAGATCCAATATTTAATTACAAACACTCATGTAAAAAATTGATTTGACTTTTTTTTTTGTTAAATGTAGGAAACCTTTAGTGGCATTTTGTATTAGATTTCCAAAGCTTAGATAAAATTAGAAACATATGTATGAATTTCTTCCTTGAGATAATTTACTATTTACCGTGATTTTAATAAATTTTATCATGAATTTCTACTAACAACTTATGAGGAACGTTGAATTAAAATTTTACGATTTTTGACCGAGATAAATATTTTGTATCGACAATATTTATAAAACAACTAAGTTTTCTTATCCTATAAAAATTTAAAATGAGTAGCAATATTTCAAAAATATTATGCTCGCATAAAAATTGATAATATTAACAATCAGTGAACAATTATTTATCAATATACAGTTTTTTTTTAAAGTTCTTATAAAAAACAAAATCGATTTTTTTTTTTTTTCAAAAACTGGTTTTACTTGACATTTTTTAATGCTATTGGGAACTTTTTACTTTTAACCCTACAAAGTACCAATTAAATTCACTTTCCTACCAGGCTATCAGGCTTAAAGCAAATCTAAGCTTTTATATACCTACCTAGTCCCAAAAAGTGATGACAGACACAAAATAAAAAAAAAACCAATGGGTTACCTTTCTTTGTAAAATCAATACATTCATGATTCATTGCTCCTTTCAGAATCTAAAAATATATGTAATTTTGGATCTAATTTTTTGTATAGGTACTCTGACATTTTTACAATCTCCAAAATGTTAATAAACAATACGTTTGATGTAATTATTTTGAATATTAAGTTAAAGTCATTTGTGTAAAAAAAAATGTAAGTAACGACTATGTTATATTAGTAGATGCAGTTATAATTAACATTAATAAAATGGGAGGAACTGAAGAAACTCGCTCTGCTGTACAGCGTAGGAATCGAATTTACTTCGTCATTGGGTCGTTAATTCCAATAATTACAACTTATAAGTTATCAGAAACCTTGTTTTACATTTTCTAGCTTTTTTACAGAGTTAACTTATTTAATATTTTTACTGACATTTGTAGAAAAACATTTGAAACAAAATTAGAAAAATCTTACCAACATTTTCAAAAAAATTGGTTTTGAGTAATAACTACTAGCTAGTGATTCCCGTTTTCCCTAAATTTAAATTCTGATGGGGAATACAAAGAATGTATTGATTTTACTATAGTATGTGTTTTTTTTTGTCTGTCATCACTTTTTGACTTTTGGGACTGTAAAATAATTGTAAAAATGCTTTGATCTTTTACATCAACATATTTTATGTCTTCTGATAGGAATGTGAATTAAGTTGATTTTTTGAGAGTCAAAAATAAAAAATTCTTAGAAGTTTTCAATATCATCAGAAAATTAATAAAAAATGAGAATTTTTACGAAAAACCAGTTTTTGACAAAATTGATTTTGTTTTTATGGTGTAACTCAAAAATGAATAAACGTAGGTACTTTAAATGTGATTTAATAAGCGATTTACCTATCATATTTCATGTGGTAACACACACTATTGTAAAATGTACATAACCTTTATTGTTATTATGCAAGTCTTTCCTATAAGTTGTAATTGTTAGTAATAAAATGTTGTATCATTATAAACCTTTGTCAAATAAATAAAAAATAATAATTAATAAAATATATGCTGTGTACTTAATCTATTATAATTATGTAGTGTAATAAACAATAACAAAATATTTATATGACCATTTTCCATACAATATACAATTTTCAAAATGTTTTGACTCTTTTTGATCTAATTTATAAGCATGATATATTTTCGATTTTATAATATAGTTTTTTTTTTCAATAAAATTTTTGTCGATTAATAATTTTTAGGTGCGTAAAAAAACTTGAAAATGTAATACAAGGTTTCTCATCAATTGTTTTTAATGTAGGTATTAAAAAAATATATCTCAACGTTGTTAAATCAAACCAATAGAAACATTGCTTAGCTCAGACTCTAAAAAAAAAAATTAAATAATAATACGTAGAAACTATATTATATTATAACTAAACTTTAAATTTTCAATTATATATACTAACCAGATAGAAGTACTATTATGGTTAAAAATACATGTGTTACAACGCAATTCTTTTTTTTTAAATACAGTGAATATTATGGTTTCAATTAATTTCCTTATTCCTTGGTTTGAGGTGCCGAGGTGGTTGAATTAAAATTAGTGACTAAAACCCGGTTTCTGGTTTTGTACGGTATTTTTAATTAAAAATATTTTACATTTTTATATTATTACCTAATGAAACGCTTTAATAATAAACCCGGTATTTAAATAAAATATGTCATAATATGATAAAGTTATTTTAAACATTAATTAAAGATGAACATTTTGGTTTTAAAAATAATATTTTCTAATTAAGTGGATGGTATTGGCTATACTCAATTTGTTGTTTAAATTAAATTGAAGCATAAAGAATTTAAATTATGCCACAAGGAACGAACCCTTTCACTGCCAGCAGTGATGATTGAAATACAGTCCTTCGTCGTCAGAAAATTCAAATAATGATAGTATATAACACCACCTGCAATTTCTTTTAACAAAAAACCAATGATTATTTTTCATGATATTAGATCGTAAGTCACTCAGATCGCTGTATTGGAACCATTTCTTATAGCTGTATAATTATTAGAAATTATTAATTATATAATTAGTCGTTAACTGAATGAGTTAGTTTATTTAGTAAATTCATGATTAAAAAACACTAAAGAACTAAATTCCTTTATTCTTACATAGGTACACGTCAATTTTAAAACATATTTTATATATCATTATGTAACTATGATAAAAATTGATATATCGTATATAGTACATTTTCAGAAAAAAAAAATTAAAACTTTTAAGTAGACAAAATCTGAAAGCAATTATTTTTTATATACGTTTGGTACTCACTATAAAGACTAAATATAAAATTAAAAATATTGATACAATTTTCTGTAGCAAGCTGGAAGTTGCAAGATACTCTCGAATGAAATTATTTAAATCAATTTACAATACATAAATTATCTAATTGCCAATTTGGTATCTAAAACAATAAATAACGTAATTAAAATTTTAAAACTTAGCAACCAATAAGTGTCATAAAAATTAATGTTCTCCAATAATATTACAAATGTAGACAATATTCATGTTAAAGACTATATACTATATGTCTATATAGACTGTAATATAGGTATCATCATATTTTATAAATGTAAATACAACAATTTAGTAGGATTGATGTCTATAAAAATACAAAATAATAATCATATTTTTACTTTTGTATGAAATTATTTTAGTATTAAATATTGGTGTCGTGACCATTTAAATTAAATATTCCTTAATTACCCTAAATATAACGTCAAGTAATTAAGTGTCACTAATGGGTGGCTTCTTCTTCAAACAATCCATGTTTTTTTAAACTCTTATCTTATACGCTTATTATGCAAAATGTATTGATTGTGTATGTGCATTTGTAAAAAAAAAAAAAAGTATTAAATATTAATAGATGTATGATGACTGATATCTTGATGTCAGTCTAAAATATAGGGTAATTTGTGAACTCATGGATATAAAGTAATAATTTTGTCCAAACATTACTTAACAAAAACTTTTAGTTATTACGGTTCTACATTATATTGTTCAATACGTCATAATATTATTATGTGTTTAAATTCTGTACAATTTATAGTTTGTTATTAAAATTAGGTATTAATGTAGTTCTACTTATTATTTAAAATTGTAATAATGATTCTAATGTTTATTAGTGTTCAAAAAATGGGTTAATAGATAGCATTACATTTTTTTTTATATACCAATTAAGGTACCTATTTGCTTGTTTGTTTATTATTTTAAATTTTAATACCTTTATATCACAGCCGACAGGTAACCTTACCATATTGGGAGTACTCGTGTGGGGGTCAGTAGAGTATATAACTATATATTTTATTATTTTATTATTAGTGTACAGTATACATTAGTATATTAGTATATTCAGGCATACAGCTAACAATATACGCAAATTATAGGATAATACATTAATATTATGTCTTGTGCTTAAAATGTTAATAATATATAATATAATATACATGTATAATGTAGGTATACTGTGAATACTGTACAACCTTACCTGCATAATATAAACGAATTAAAAATATAAGTAGGTAATAAAATATTTGAAGGCACACCAACAATAAATAATGTGAACATTTTATTAAGAACTGCTGCAGATGCTATAGCCCGGCCTATAGGTGGCTATTAGGTGGCTTATTAGCTAGGTATTGTGCCTATATTTTTTCATATCTTCGAGTACATTTTATTATTTTCTGATTGTCTAAAGAATTTAAGAAAATCAAGAAAATAATAGACCTATGGCGTACACACTTGGTAAACTAGTTAAATTATTGTACCTATTTCATAATCTTTTCTACTTTTCCCCTTAAAATTATGCATTAATATTTAGTAAAACCAAATACCAATAGGCAATAGTTCTCTTGATTTACTCAGAGTCTAAATTAAATAAAAATATGAGTTTTTTTTTATTGGATATGGCAGAAATATGAGTAATTTTTAGTAGGTACTTTCCTGTATAATTATGTAGCGTATCAAACGATAACCAATTTTATCAAATACAATAGTGCTATTATTATTAATATAAGACTTTTTACGTATGCTTAAAAATGTATTTGATTCGTTAATATGTATTTTTATTTTAAATACATTTTGTTTTGGTTTTAAGCAAATACCTATAATAAGCTACCTCTATAAGCACTTCCCGCACCACCCTGCCTTTGGTTAATTCAGACGACATAACTGAGAGAGAAAACATAACATATGAGCATATATGAGAGAGAAAAAACATGGTTTGTGCTATACCTATGTTTTGGCACACTATAACAGCCAAAACTCTCATTTCTCTCTCAACAATCTCGTCTAGCGATTTCTCTCTCTATACGCTGTCCATTAGCTCAGTGGCGTGCCGAACTGACAAGCGGACCTGAGGCAAACTATACAATTTGATCCCCCTCCCCACCACCAACAGTTTTTTCACTATTTTTCTTTATTATTCTAAATAATAAATGTTATTAAGTTTTTTTAGGTATAATTTGCACATCTATACTAACACACCCACCCACCCACCCAAATTTCCCTTGAGGCAATTGCCTCAAAAAATGACAGTTCGGCACGCCACTGCATTAGCTTATATGTTTATGGGTCTATATATGGTTTTAAATATGTTTGGTCTTTATTTTGAAATACATATAATGGCTCAACATTTATTAATGTATGTACAGAAAATATTTTTACTTTATTTCAAACAATATAATATTAATCAACACTTACGCACAGGTCACATTATCTACAAAGATAAGTACAATAATATTATGTAGTAATTCATTGAATACGATACAGATTTAAATTCAAATTACATTTATGACAAATGACAATATCTAAAACAATTCAATTTATGTCCTTCGTTCTTTGTATCACATAATATCATGATCTTATGACAATGTTGGATATTATTGATATTATTTAATTACTTAAAATAAAATGTCCACCTGACATTTTTATTATTGCTCTGCTGTATAGTAGGTGTCAAGTGTACCTCATCATTGAGTAGATAATTGTAATGAATGTGTTAAATTTGAATTAAATGTATCATTTAATGATCACATGCATGGATATTTTATTATACATATTTATATTGCTATTAGCAAGGCTGGGCATTAACGAGTTAAAAATTAAAATTAAGTTAAAACGTTAAGTTAATTTTAATTAAGTTAATTAACTCGTTACTTTTTTTTTCAAATTAACTTTTAACTTAATAAGTTACTTTTTTTCAAGATTAACGTGTTAACTTCAAGTTAATTTTATTTCACAAATATCTAAATTAAGTTAATTTTCGTCCGAAGAATAATGCAACTTTTTGAATGTGTTTTTACTTTGATGTTTCATTTTAAATTTACCCAGTAATTTTCTTGGACGTAAAGAAAAACGGAACTTTTCTCCTTTACGGGACACCCCTTTTTTTGGGTTTTTTTGGGGGGGACTTAGTCATTTTTTGGGTAAAAAAAATGTTGGTGAAATCAGAATTTGGCTTCAAATTTCAAAAATTGAAGTTTTAACTTTATATAATAACCCTTAAATACCTATAATTCTTGATTTCTCGCTACGCTTGCTCGGACATTAAAATCGAAAATATCCCCCTATTTGCTGTGTAAACCACCAGTGGGGCCCGCTTGGAGACGCAACATTTATAAGTTATTAAACGTATTATATACTAACTTTGAAGTGTCATAACTTCGAAACGAAGTCTGAACCCCAAATTCTGACTTGACCATCGTCTTCAGCGTACTTAACTACATAAGTTTCAAAAAAAAAAAATGCAAAAAAAAGGTGTCCCGTAAAGTAGAAATATACCAGAAAAACTATCTACCAAACCATATTATGTGTCTGGAATTTTTATTTTTGCAAATTAGCAAATTTTAACTTAACACTAAGTTAAGTTACTTTTTTTTTAAATTTAACTTTTAACTTAACGAGTTAACGAAAAAAAATACGAGTAACTTTTAACTTAATTTAACTTAATTATTTTAAAATAACTTAACTTAACGAGTCAAAAAAAATCGTTAACTTGCCCAGCTTTGGCTATTAGTACCTAATACAAGTTTAAGGACGTAGAGGATGTCACACCCGCGTGTTGTCTTCGTCTTACACACGTACGACATGGACAAAACGAGTTTACGGATTCTGAGTAGAACTCGCTCAATTTTGGTTCTAGAGTAAAAATACCTATCATAAAATTAAATTGTGACAATTTTTCTGAAGGCAAGTCATTGCGATTTTTCCATTATACCAAATATAACGTTCATTATAAGGTTCATTACCAAAAATAGCAAATGCGTAGCCTGGAAAGCATTCGTCTCCAAAATCAATCAACATACTTCAGCTACAACCATGTGGAACAAAATCAAAACATTTAAAGGAATTAAATTTAACTCGATACCCAACATAATGAAATATAAAGATGAATATATTAAAACCAATCTGGACATCGCCCAAGCCTTTGCCGACCTATTTCAAACAAACAACAGTAACCAAAATCACACAGAATCCTTCCTTAAATACAAAAGTGAAATCGAGAACTCATCAGTCATAGACTACCTAATACAACACAGCGAAGCCCCATACAGCTCAATTATCAATATGGATAAACTTAACTAGGCTCTTCTGAAGTGCAAAAGCAAAAGCCCAGGACCCGATGACATCCCTTACATCTTTCTACATCATCTTTTTCCTTTCGCTCAACAAAAACTTCTTCTAATCTACAACATAATATGGGAATACGGATTCTTCCCCAACCAATGGCGCAAAGCAATTACCATACCAATACCCAAACCAAATAAGAACAAATTCCACATAGAAAACTACCGTCCTATCTCTCTTATAAGTACACTATGCAAAGTACTCGAAAAAATAATCAACTCAAGACTCATATGATACCTAGAAGTCTCCCAAAAATTCAATAAAGAGCAATGTGGATTTCGGAAAAACCACTCCACTCTCAATGCCTTATCCAATATTCACTCGCATATATGTAACGCAGCCAAAATAAGACAACACACAATCCTTGTAGCGCTAGACTTAACAAAAGCATATGATATGGTCTGGAGGCAAAGAGTACTCCTTATCCTACGCGAATGGAACATTACAAGAAATATGATTAAATTCATTACCAATTTCTTACAGGATAGATAATTTCAAACTAAAATTGGTGAAACATTATCAACCACTCATACTACCGAAAATGGAGTCCCTCAGGGCTCAGTCATCAGTGTCACTCTTTTCCTGATTGCGATAAATAACATATTTGACAAAATCCCTCCTCCCATAAAATATACAATCTTTGCGGATGATTGTAACATTCTTTGCAGTGGCACAAACATAAAAACAACAGCTGAATTCATTGGACAAGCCCTGAATGAGCTCCTCAAATGGTCAGCCACAACAAGTTTCAATTTCTTACCATCCAAAACCCAAAGTATCATCTTTCATAAAAAGCGTAATGACAACTTATACTATATCAATCTCCACAACAATACCCTAGCATATACAGACAAAATTAAAATACTAGGTATAACATTTGACTATAAATTAAATTGGAACCCACGCCACACCTTAAAAACCTCAAAATTATTGCAAACAACAGTATGAAAATTATGAAAATCTTATCTCAGCAATCTTGGGGCTCAGAAAAAAATAGCCTCATAACTATGTACAAAGCAACTATACTGGAAAAATTGGAATACAGTGCAGTCATTTATAACACAGCCAAAAGCAAAATTCTTGATATACTTAATCCTATACACAATCAAGGTATTAGATTAGCCACAGGCGCCTTCCGCACAAGTCCAACCGCAAGTATTATGTGCAACGCTGGAGAACTTCCACTTGAATTCAGAAGGATCAAAGAGATACTAAAATTCGTAACTAAATTATATAATAACGAAACTCAAACTACAATCAGAAGGCTCCTGAATACACACAATAGCCCAAACACACCTCGCACTATCGATGAAATGAATAAAACCTTATCAGATCTAATGAAGTTTAACCCACTCACTTTTAGCAAAATTATCTTTCCATCATCCCCCCCATGGATGTGGAAAATCAAACTCAATACCCAACTACTTGAATCCAACAAAAAAATGTTCCTAACCCCAATTATATGAAACAGCTACTCAGAAATTATCGAAGAAAAATACCCTCACCACATAAAAATCTTTACAGACGCCTCAAAATCATCCCATGGAACTGGATTCGCCTTTGTAGACAACAACAAAACCTATATGTTTAAGCCTCCTCCTGAATCCAGCATTTTCTCCGCTGAAAGCCAAGCCATCCATAAAGCTATTACACACGCAACGACTTTAGTGTCCAATTAAATACTTATAGTGAGTGACTCTCTTATTAGTGCACTCCTTGCTCTCGAAAATCCCTACTCCAAAAATGAAATTATTCAAGCCATCCAAGAAAAATTATGACTTTCAAGCAAAAAATTCGATTTCTTATGGGTTCCCTCACATACTGGCAAATCGGCAACGAACTAGCAGATAAGGCAGCCAATGAAGCAATAACATCACCCAGCTCGGTAACAATAAACAAAATAACATATCAAGACGTACTCATAAAAATTAACAATGTAACTAAAAGTCACTGGCAAAAAACGTGGGAGGAGACTCCAAATACAAACAAACTTAGAGAAAATAAATTATCAATCGACCTATGGAAAACCCCCTCACCATCATCCAGACACGAAGAAGTAGTCATCGCTAGGTCTCGGATTGGACACTCCCGTCTAACACACCTGCACCTTATAACCAAAGAAAACCGTCCGACCTGCGAACTCTGTGATAAAGAACTCACGATAAAACACATCATACTCGAATGCCCCAAGTTCAACAGCTCCAGACAAATTCTCGGAAACCCACAAACGATGCAACAAGCACTCGGCGAAGAGAACTCCAAAAATATATACCACTTTTTCACTAACATAGGATTAGCAAAATTAATGTAAAAAATACCTGTACCTAATACCTATATATCTCATACTCCCTTTAATGTAAAACAAAATGTTCCTCCATAGTTGTAAGATTATTACTTTATAATTATTACAAGCTAATGACCTCTGAAGTTGAAGCCTTATAAAAAAAATAAAAAAAAAAAGTTCATTATATCGTTTAGAAATAGAAAAAATTTCAACGTTTTTAAAATACCTTTAACTTTTCAAAATTTAAATTTAAAAAAAGCGCAAGGACTTGCCCTTAGAAAAATTGTCACAATTTAATTTTATAATAGATATGTTTACTCTAGAACCAAAATTGAGCGAGTTCTACTCAAACTCCGCAAATGCGTTTTGTCTATGTACTAAGAAGGAGTCAACACATGTGGGTGTGACGTCCTTTTAACTTAAACTTGTCAGGTAGCACCGCTCGGAGCCTTCCTATTCTTATCTTAAACTATATTATAAAATTTGTCATAAGATTTACTTTATACTTATTAATTATTATTTAATATTTATTATACCATGTTTGTATATATTGTAAATGTACAACATATTTAATACAAATATCTAAAAACGTTTTACATAATGACTTAAATATACAGGATTTTTCTACTGAACAATTATTATTTGAATAAATATCATACATAATGTTTTTCCCCTGTGGTATTTAGGTACTTGCACTCATATTAGGTAGGTACCTAACATACAATTTTAATTTTGAAATGCATAACACTTAACGTCTGTTTTTATTTTTATTATAGTATTTTGTCAAGTTATTGATGTGAGTATTAGGCAATTCTTAATTCTATTTAAGATGTTACTTGACCAAAAATACTTATTTTAATGGAATAGGTACCTATATAACATATTATTTATTAATATTTTATATAATTATGTTTATTTCGGGTGACAGTCCTTATAGGACTACTGAGACCTACTACCTACAAAGTACCAGTTATTATATAGGTATATTGAGCATTCAAATATTTTTTTTATTTTACTACAACAGTAATGATAATTTCTTTCAAGGTTACCCTATAAATATTATTGTAATTAGAAGGTATATCAACCATCGCTCAGCATCGCGCACTATAATATTTTCTCGGGCACTACAGGTGGTATTTATAAGCATCTTTGAACGATCAAATTTTGTTTTGACTACAACTGACGAGACAGAAGATTTGACAAATTAACGTGATGAAAAAAAAAACATGACCATTGAACATTTGAACACGCAACATTCTTAATATTTTGATCAGAGAAAATGGACTAATTACAATTTATGAAAACATACGATTAAATTCCTATGTAACTTTTTATAATGTTAAAATCCATGAGATTATATTATGTTCTACAATTTAATGTAATTTTATTTTTTTACCATTCTGTAAACTACCTATATAGATACTTGTGCAATTTGGTACCGTATATATCTTATATAAAGGTATGTTATATATTTCTTGAAAGATTATAATATTATGTGTACCTAATACCTATGTGGTGTCCTAGATACTACAGAGTCTATAAATTATAATGACTATAATGACTACTCAATGCTATAATATAATAGTGTTAGGTATAGTATAATATTATAATAGCCAGGTAGGTACCTACATACAGTATACGTGTTATTGGCATGTATTATTATTTATTATTATAAGTTAATATCGAGCGTGCGGTTGAGCGGCATCTGTGTGACATGCAATAGTTGTATTTGATTAATATTTAAATTAATACCACTACAGTGCAAATATAGGTGCATAAGTACGTTGATGGAATTATAGAGGACCGCATCACCTAGTTGCAGACACACGAATTAATCAAATCTATGTTACCTAAACTAGGAACGGTGTTAAAGTATGCCTATATATAGGTACGCGAACGTTATATACAGTATAGGTGCGGTAAAAGAATGTAGTATATATATATATATATTATATATATATTATATATATATTATAGACTATACAAGACCCGCGATACATTTGTCTTCAATTTCAAATCTATGTACCCACCCTCAATATACTGTGTTTATACTATGCATAAATGTATACAGTGTGATGGACTTAGAGTTATAATGATTTTTTTGGATATAGAATGAATTTTTTTTGTAATAAGTTAAGTGAATTAATTCAGTGATACTATATTATTATATTAATTCAATATGGATGATTATTAACGTATCTACGTTAATAATTGAGACCCTAAATTTGAAGGACTTTTTTTATGATTAGACATACGTATTTATTAGAACGGTATTTTCTTTGATTTTTTGAAATATTCAGAAATCTTACAAGTGTTGTAAACTTTTTAGTTATAACCGATTATTTGACTAGGATCCAATCCAGAGGTCAATCTAATACCTTTATATGTCCGACACTTTGGATAAATAACATGGCTGACAAAAAGTTACTTTTGGAATGCGAAAAAATTGAGTTATGGTGGCAATGAAAAGCTGACCGGGGGGTGGTAAATCGATGTACCCGCGGTGCACGATCGACGGCGACGGTCGAGGTGGTTCGAAGATCGATACTGAGTGTAGTGTATGGGTATCAGGTATTAACTATTGGGCACGCATGTACCTGCCTTATGCCTATATATCGTATAATATGTTATAATAATATGCTATAAGTTATAACTTAAAACTAGTGTAAAATCACTGCGCTGACGTTCATGGATTTTAGGTCGTCGAAGCAGCAGTAGGTTGTTTTAATATACGTTGAGCCGTACCTGGTACAACTAATAATAATAACAACCGCCGCCGTCATTAACACCGTCGTGCGCCGTCACAGCGACGGTGGCGGCAGCAGATAGTAACCTCATAGTCGAAACGAGTTCAGCCTTCTACCGCTCACCGGCTGCACCGCCGCCACCACTCCCACCAAACAACCAAGCTGGTAACCGCGGTAAGTGCGCCGCCGCGGCCGCGCTCGACGTTCGCCACGTTCAGTCGGAGTCCGTCCATCATGTCGTGTGTTCGTTGCGTCTATAGTGTCGTCGTACGAATGCCGTTCGAAAGTTTTACCGCCGCACCGCTATAACAGCTTTTAGTGCTTACTAGACTACATTTCATACGCATTATTATTATTATATCTTTATTTATAAATATTATTTTCGCGTGTGTGGTGACAATTGTGATCTTATTGGAATATTACCCGTCATAGTCCATAGAGACATTGCATACCGTCGTTCCAGATAATATCATGGGTTACCTGCATTGACGAGTGAGTACAAACTACATAATATAATATTTAAATGTCAATATTACATCTCGGGAAAGTATGTAATAGATATATTATACAGGTTTGCTAAGATATGTGTGCCTAAAGGTTTTTCCCGAAACGTAAGTGGGGCTAGGTACCACTCTGCAGCTAGCAAACTTCGTACAAAGAAAGCTGTGACTTTAGGGTAACGCGTTTTTCACTGTTGAGATTTGATTAACTTGGATCGACGAACCTAATCTAAAGACAACGACAGTACTTACCAATAGTGCCGGTCCGTCGCGGCATCGATATAATATGTAACTACCTATATCTAATATAATGTGTCAATCCATCGAGGGTTCGCTAAACGTAACGCGATCCGCATGGTCATGCACTCTTTCCTGTATTGGAGTTTCTCTCAAAGTACTTTAATTACCACTTGGCACTTGTGTACCCGAAACTTATCGTTTACGATTGTTCCATTTGCAACTCGAGCAGAAAATTGTTTTAAATGTTTGTAACACTAAAATATATCGATTTACATTGGTGTACAATGTACATATAGTTTCAATACTATAATACTAACTATAATAGCAGAAATAGATCGCTGATCGGCCTGATCAGTGGTAGTCAAAAACTAGTCTTAGAAGTTTGAAAACATTTTAATTACGTATACTAATAATTTATAGTATTGTTAGCGAGACGTCGATCTATCATCAATTAATTGAAACAACTACCTATCAATAGAACAAACGAATCGATACATTTTTCTAATTTGTTCTATACTCGACTATACTTTTATGTATTTATATATTATATAGGTAACTCCGAACTCGTAACTATTAGGTACCTACTATTTAAATTTTAAGTCCTACCCAAGTATCCAATAGTTTGTTTCAATTAACGGTTTCAATGACTTCTACGTACAGCTGTCTAATGTTCATTATTTCATTCACATTTCGCGGTAGGTACGCAATAATTGCACGGATTATCCGAATTGAATTGATGGGTCTTTGTTAAACATCAATATAAAATACTTATATACTGTATATACGGTTACAATATCGACATTTTTTTGTATAGTTTTGGCAGAAAATCAATTAAATATTTTAGGCCTTTGTGTAAAGCATTGTGTACCTAATGGAGGTTTTTGCATGGATATATTATACTATATTATTATATTATAGTACCTATATACACTATTTTATACACTAAACATTATTTAATAGTAGTCAGTAGTGCCTAATATCTATGTGATCGATTAAACGATGTACAAATTCAATTGATAGATATTATCGTGATTAAAATATATTAAAACCGGGATATTTACAAAATGAAAGTTAAGTACTCGAGTTCAATTGTTCGTTGAGTAACTTTCTGGTACAGCGAATTTTTTTTTAAGTTGCAGTTACATTTTTATCATAATATAAGTAACGCGTGGTGTGTGAAGTGTTGTTCGAAGAAAATATTAGATACAGGACGTGTGTTTATTATATTCAGTTTTTATAAATATGTTTATAGGTGGGAATAGTTATAGGTAGTAGACATTCTATACTACCATATTTTTCGCTAAAATATATATCGTTGAAAGTAAAATTGTTGGGTCATGTCGGACACAGCAGGATATCCCAAAAAAATACATAGAGGCACATACTTACTTGATTTTGTGAACAACTACCCTGACTAATGTGATAAACCATTATTACCTCTACCGACTATATATTAGTATACCTACAATGGGGGTACCTGTTCAGGAGTTTGTTTCCAGGATTACAATATTCATTTTTAATACAGTTCGCCCAGTGTTCAGTCACGTAAGTTCAAATATCACGTTTTGAAAATACCCAACAATAATTCACGTCTATCTGAATTCTAGATTATAAGAAATATATGGTTGTCTGTTCAAACACAATGGTCGTAAAATGTAAAAATCCCATGCCGTATTATTGAGTTTGTAAAAAAAAGTCAGATAAAATTGTATGATCATTTCAATTTTTTTTTTATAGTATGTTTCAAATATAACTATATTTGTATAATATAATAATTTAAGGTAGAATATAATTTATATTATATAAATATAAATATAATATAAATTATACGAACGTAACCCGAAACCCGCATTAACCCAAATAAATAGCATAACCCAAAACCCGTATATACAAAACCCATTGAAAAAATTAACACCCAAAAAACACCCGAAATAACCCGAAACCCGAATTATTGAAAATTAAGTGGCATATCAATTTGTACGTATTTTTTGCAACTAACGCGACTAAGAAGATAAGAAGATAGTAGTGTAAGTTAGTAATGGATAACTCAATTTTTTTTTTGTAACTAACAATAATTATTGTTAGTTACAAAAAATTGAATTAAAATTAATTCAATATTAAAAAAGACCTTGATGCTAGATGATTGTTTTATTTCATTTCACAATATTCAATAATAGACAATAGTAATTGTGTTGTAAAACATTCTTTATCAAAAATAAATATAACGAAAATATGCTTAGTTAAAAATTAAAATAATATGTAATAAGCTAGAACTTTCTTCTGTTGAAAAAGGACTGAGTAAGTACTAAATAATAAGTAATAAAATAATAACTAATAAGTTTTAATATTTAATTTGTATTTTTAAATATTTTTCATTATGTTTACTTTTAAATAAAAAATCAGATTACTATATCAAATTTGCATGAAAATCTCATGATAAATTGATATACAACATAGGTTTTTATTTTAACACCCGAATAATAATTAAAATAACCCATAATTAACCCGAACAAATTTTCATTTAACCGTAACCAGAAAAGTGTATTAACCGTAACACCCGAATTCCATTACCCGAAATTTCTTTCAACACCCGAAACCCGAAACCCGAAATAATGATTCTGGTGTAAAGCCCTAAATATAATTATATTTTTTTGTGCTATCTACCTAACACATATAATATGTTCAAATTATGAAATATTTTTTTATATATATTATTTTTCTCTTGATTTTATAAAGCATTATGTAGTGATCATTTTATGAAATAAGCATATCTACAGTTTTGATTAACAGCTAAAAACAATAAAAAAAATACCTAATCTATAAAATATATAAAAATATCAAAAACATAAAATAGATGTATAAATCAAAAAAATCTGAAATTGTTTTTGTCATAACTATTTATTGCTATTGTGTTTGAGATTGGTTATAACTTATAGCCTATAGGTATTCTTGTTGACTACGCATAGTAATAACTATAATAGTGTATCTTTATAATAAATTAGGGTATAACAAATTATCATTGTCTTGGGAAATAAATTGGTATCGTTTGATCAAAGTCAGTTCGTTCATGTGTGTGTCATTTCGGTAGAAGACCGTTCTTTGTCTGTTAATATCATTTAAATGACTGTAAAACGAACAGCTTTAAATTACCAGGTTTTAATTTCAAATTAGGTTTCATACTAATGTGTTCTTGTAGCAAATTGAACACATTCAATTTTTCATTTTAAACGATTACTGTTGGATTTTGAAGTGTCGGGGTGACGTATTATTGACCCCAGGGATCAAATGATTTCTCGATCATTTTTGGCGTAAGATTTGTATAGAAGATGACAAGCAAAATAGTAAAATAGTGTTCATAGTTCACATTTTGTGATGCCTGTACGAGAAAATGTTCTATACATTTTACTACGTGTTTTCATATTATAATGTTATGTCAGTACGTTCTAGTGAAACCTTATGTATCTACTCGTATATTGCTTCTAAAATCAAGATATGAAAACATAGCTATCGTCGTATACTCGTATGTGTGCTACTTGCATAATCCATTCCGTTTCTTGGTGTGCCAAGCGGCTGTATAGATCTCCAGGCGATGCTGAGGCCGCATTTTTTAATGTAGGTCGCCCTATCGTCGATTTCGCCGAACCGTCCGCTGGATTTTAATAGTTTTTATGCTTATCAATTTCTAGTGTGATTAACATTAAAGCTATTGAGCGTGAATATTTTGAGGCAAAACGGTGGTTACTTCTTACTGGTCACATATTAGGTATCTATAGATAACTAGGGTAGGTATTTAATTACTTAATAATATAAATAAGGCACTGGTTTAAAATGTATGTTGAAAATGAAAACAATATATTATTATTGTATTATCTTGCACTTATACTTTATAGTATTTAAAAGTTTTAAAAACAATTTCTTATTTCTATTATACATTATTATAACCAATAAGATAATAATTGTTTAAAATAGGTTTTAAAAAAAAGTAAAATGCAGAGTTATTTGTAAATTAATAAATTAATAATAAAAAAAAATATATACATAATGTGAATATTTGGGATGGCTAATTTTATTTTTAAAATATTAGGTACTTAATCGTTTAAATTGAATGCACATACTTTTTAATAATTTTATTATATCCATAATTATGTCATATACTGTAAATATATAATGATTGTTTCATACTAAAGTATTGATAAGTAATATGTACCTACATATAATTAATTACTAATTATTTTGCAGTTAGTTTTTTTACTTGTTAATTAGGTCTTATTGGGTACCAAATTAGTATATAACAAAGTATTCCAATCAGTTACCTACCTTCGCTAAATAATAACAGTCAATATATTTTTTGTAAAGGGTTGAAAGCGCATGGATATTTTTTACATACAACTATAAAATAAATTATATAGACCTCCTGTTATAAAATATTAGTAAGCTATTGATTAATTGATTTGGTTTTTGTATCTATAGATAGTTTTTCATAAGTTATTTCTCATTCATTTTGTTACACTCTGTCTATTAATATTTATATTCTTAATTTTACGCTTTAATTGCTTAAAATAATAGTGTTATAATTACGTGAAACAAGAAATGTAAATTAAAAATTAATTGTTGTGGCTGTGGGTCATAAATTATACTGTAACTTATTAGTCTTTATAAATTACACTTTTAATGTAGGCACCAAAACCAATACATAATTTAACAAATATCATAAGCTAATATATTTTTATTATTTGATAAAATATGATCACTTTCAGGATGTTTAAATAAGTAGCTACTTATAGTGATTAAATAGTTTGCTTATCATGAAACCGTTTTTATCCAATATGGTATTGGTATTGCAAATAATAAGCCTTGAAAATTATTTTTCCTTAGTAAAAGGTTTAGAAACGAAGTAAGATAAAAATCTTAAATGAACATTTATCATGTATTACAAGTCATAATCTCTTAAGACACAAGTCGAAATCAAATAATTGTTACAATTTGTTTAATACAATAAATAAATCGATCGTGTATGTTATTGAATAATATTCTGGATAGTAAAAAGTAATAAAATATATTATTTATATTTTAACCATTTAAAAAACGAACTTTTAGAATAATTGTACATTTTTACTATACTTGAATGTCCAGTTTTAGTGTTTTAATCTAGGTATTTATCGTTATCGTTGCACATGTTAGCGAACTATTCACTTGTAGATATTTAACACACCTGATTTTAATAGTAACGGACTCTTGCGTGACATTGACGTGCATCTAGCGAAACTAATGAATGATGTGGCTATCCAGAATATCTACGGATGAGCAAATACAAAAACAAATAAACTATATAACGAAAAGCCATTCAAAATGTCGTCATCGTATCCGTTTACATTTTATTATATCGTTAAGAATTATTAAAAAGGGAAGATCGTAAATATTATATAACCTATTGAAAATGAAATCTTTGAATGCTGTTTTCTTTTTGTGAAACGTATATTATGTTTTAATTTAACACACAGTACACATACGTCTTCAACATTAACTAATGTAGACTTAAGGAAAAAAAAAGTAATGCAATAACTATGTTTAATATTTTATGATATTGAAAGTTGAAACAATATTATATTGTCCATAAAATGTTTACACAATATTATACCAGTGTGTATAACGGTGTCTTCGGATTGTCATTCCACATCATTATAATATGAAGACGTGTAAACATTGCTGAACACAATCTGTTCCTGTTCATTGTTCGTTTATTGTTTATGAAAATATGAGAATGTTAAGAATAGTTTTTTTTTTTGAACTTTTGAGTGAATGCATTCAATTTATTGCACATAGTTATAAAAACATAAGTATATATACAAAACGTTATATTATTATAAAAGATTAAGAATAAGGTTGCGGAATTTATTGTACTCTTTGGCCTTTGAACGTCTTTGCATTCCTATGAAATATTTTTTTATTATTTTGGATTTGAATTTCTTATTAATTATTATTTGTATGTACCCTTTAAATTATTAATCTTAAATAATATTGTTTTATTATGCCATTGCCCATATATTTTATTATTTTTATTTTTTTTTTAATATTTGCATGTTCTAGAATAAAATATTAAAATATAATCAGCTATAACTACTATAACTATTCGTGTAGTACCTATGCCTAATATCTTTATACAACCTACTGATTATTCTATAAATTCGTTAACTTTTGAATCTTAATCACCAATTAATAAATCTAGATAGGTATAGGGTGGTATACTGGTGTTTGTGTATATGTATTTGTGTAAACCAACTACCAAGTGAGTTGTATATCTATTTATCATTATTTTATAACTAGTTATTTTCTCTAAAATCATGAATTTTAATGAAATTAAATTGAAATTTAACCCAGCACAAGCCAAATCTTGTGTAATTACGAAACCTGTTTCTCTCACTTTTTTCTTTATACGTCGTTTTAAACATAATCATTTTATTCCGAAACTAAAAATTATCCACAAAATGAGTACTAGGTACCTAATTGTGACTGGAACATATTTTAACAAGGATGACAAAAGAGTAAAGACACAATAACTGTCAAATCAAAAAATTTTATGCCGTGTCATTAAATAACTAGTTCACAATATTAAAAAGGAGACAATTATTTGTTTCGACGCGCCTATACTTCTTAATCAGACTTTTGTTCAGATCAAGATAAGTTTATAAGTATAACCGTACTTAAAAACATAGTTTTAGTAACTTGGTATTATATATAGGTACAGTACAGATATTGTATATTTATATACATCAAATAATTTGCAGGATGTCGGTACTTATTGTATTTCTACAATAGTCAAAAATATTATTGTTTAAAATGAATTTTCCACTAAATATATCCATAAAACCAAAAATATATTTATAAAAAAATAGGTACAACACTGTATATACTTGTTGTGGTATAGGTCGTTTGATTTCCATAACCAAGACGTGTCCTGCGTTTTCAAGCATGCACCATCATCAGTAGTCAATACTAGGCTCATATACTCCCATTCACTGGCTTTAAAAAATAACTCTTGTCCCCCAATAACACTAGCATAAGAATCGTGTTTTTAAAATAAATAACAATATCTCCATAAAAATAAACAGACGTAGGTACGCAATGTCTTTGTGTATTGTCTTTAGAAGGAAAAACATAGGTATTGCCATTAGTTATTCCGAACACAACCTAAACGAAATACGTAGGTACGTCGCGTACAACCACTGTAGTTTTTTTGTAGTATTCAAATACATTTTTCTTATTTAACACCAATATAACCCAATATCGTACTTTCATATTTTATACAAAGATACAGAAAATTACGTATTATTTTACATTGGCTTATACTATGGGATTGGCGTTCAACATTAGGATTCCGCGGTGGGTAATGACACTGCGGCACGAATATATAGACACCTACATTGGAATTTGACAATATACCTACTGCAAAGAGTATGTTGTAATTATTTAGTTATTGTATTCACATAAATTCCTTCAGTAGGAAATTGCCACGATCTATGCGTTTCACAAATATGATGGGAATCATTATTGCTCAATGCTCGTTTATAACGAACCGTAATATTATTATACTTAAACCCAAAATAACCGTTTATGTTCACAGGAAACTAAAAATAACGACAAAAATGCCGCCTTCAAGAGATTCGATGGCTTACACCAAAGGCCTACTTAATGGACCGGGACAAAATAATTGTTTTCTAAACAGCGCTGTACAGGTAAGAATTTATTAAAAAATAAAATATTTTTTATCTACATAGTGTACTATCTAGAACCATTTAAAAAAATAAATTAAGTTAACAAAATCGAGTATTTATTACATTACTGATTAGCCGATTACAATAAATTATACCATTAAGTTTTAATCAAATCTCATCAGTAACTTATAATATAATGTTTTAACCAGTTTTTTTTTTTATGAATTGTTTGTCAAACATCATAAAATATTTGTCAACAATTTGCTTAATAAGTCTGATTAGAATTAAGAATAATTATTTATTTAGACCTTGAAGTCTATAAATTATGCCAAAAAGGCTCGATATAAATTCTTGGCTATGACTTTATTCGACAAATGACAATGTCTAGCTATAAATTGCTACTTGCTAGTATATATTTATATATAGTTCATACTATATGGCTAAAACATATGTGTTTTATATCGCCTATGTCATTCGTGCAAAACGTTAAAAGTTATTATTATTGCATATAGAATTTGTTCGACCGCCAGATGTTCACTCGCCAATAACCATGATTACTTACACATGCGCATAACAAACAAACAGCTTAATATACCATCAACATTTATAGGAAATAATATAACTATATAATATATTTCAAATTAGTGTTTTTTTTTTTTTTTTAGTAACCACAAAGTAGACATTTGGTAGGAATTGTAAAACTAACTGCTAAACCTGTGAATAGAAGGAAGTTCTCATGTGGTCATTATACAAGTACAATACGGTTAACGGAAGTAGAATAGCGTCTCTCATATATGCATACCTAAATGAAATATATTCCGGTTTGTCTGCTCTGGGATTGAGAAAAAAAGTTGAATGAAACAGACTCATTTCACTTTGATAACGAAAACGGTGGTGGTCGCGTACAACAAATTATAAGACGATAGCCGCTGAAATAGTTGCACAGATATGCCCACATGAAATTAGGTGTTATATATTAATAGTACCTGAGATAATCTAGTTGATGCTAAAATAGGTTTACCGTTAAAAAAATGATTTGTAATATACTTGCCGGCTATATTATACGTAGACTGTGAATTAATGCAGTTTATAGAATTATGCCATTTCTTTTAAAACTTTTCAAATCATTTTCAGTATCTATCAACATTACATTCTTAATATAACGTATGAAACATTATTATAGTACATATATACATTGGATGATTACTTGAATGTGAAATTAATTAATAAGTAATTTTGAAGCCAAAGCACCATACACATATTAAATCATTATAAAAAATAAACCAACTATGATTTAATCAACTAAAGCTCACCTCACTAAAGTATTATTATAATATTTTTACATCGAGGATCATGAAAATGGTTGTTGATTGATTGTTGTAAAATCGCATTTAAACAGAGACCAATATAGATTACTCTACTCCGTCCACATTTTTTTGACTAATGGGAAATGTATACACATAATATATATTTACCTATATATTATATATTAATATATTATGTAATATACATTGTACTATATAGCTGCCGATAAAATGTATATAGGTACTGCATTACAGGGTAATGAAACAGGTAGGTATATATAATATAAATCTTATCCGTGATAAGAAAAGTAAATATTATAATGTAGCAGTCGTACTACATAGTATACTTTAGTGTATGATGTATAACTGTGAAATATACCTAATATAATACATGCGTTATCACAGTTTTCTATATTTTTAGTTTTCATTTTTAACAATTACAATACTTGTAAGAAAAAAAAAGATAACAATATTATTCAGTGCGATTTTTCTCCAAAGGCCAAGGTGGTATACCACTATATAGTATTATACCGTGTACGTGTGTATTTACGGGTATAATAATAATTGATAAGCCTATAAAGTATAATTAGTATAAAAAAACGACATCCGTCTATATATAGTTTTCGTAAAATAAAAAAATTTAAATTAATTTTCTTTCGATATTTTTTTGGAATTTTGATAACCTGTTTAATTAAACTATAACTAATCTAGATAATATTTCTTCTTCCCGGGGCAAATTATAGAAAATAACGTTTGAGATCTCTTGAAACTCGTGTTTAATATGTAAATTCTGATATATTATAAAACATATCTTATTTCTTATATACCTATACCTATTCTATATTATAATATACGAAGTAGCAGACAAGAATTGAGGGCGTGGCATAAGGTAAATTTACAACTATCTATATAAACACGTATAACACTGCTGTAATACTATGTATTAAAATATTTTACGCACATTTCATACTGCGTATTACATATTTACATACATTTGATATAATAAATTATGAGTTATTCGTGTCTACGTATACGTGTGTTGTTTTGCAAATTTAAAGCTGGGCAAGTGTCCAGTGGAAGTAGAGGTATACCTACATTTTTGATTGATACATAGCATTCTTAAAATTCGTAAGTCATTGCCGTGTCAAAATGGGCACGCCTGAATACGGTTTTAGGCGCGTGTATTGATATGTTTTGGCGATTGAAAAAATATCGTAATGAGAAAAAAAATTATAATTAGTTTTTGCAATTGATTTTAAATGGTAAATGTCCAAGAGGAAAAAAAAAAATTGTCAAAAATAATGAAACTAAAATAAGCCGTAGTAGGTAGGTATATGGTAACTACGCACAAGTGCAAGATCATTCCCGACAGTTTTTATGTAATTTCAAAATTAAAGTATAATAAACTAAACTGGAACATATTGTAATTAATTATTAACTGATTCTTAGTGCGTAGGTATTGCAGTGTATTGTGAATCGTATTTAAACTTTTTCCTGAATAGGTAAATAGTGTAGGTACAGGTACATAATAATATTATGTAAATTATGTATATTAAAGCAAACATTTAATAAGAGCCATATGCCCGTATGACGTGTTAAAATAACATCTGTGTACCTACCAATAAACAAACATATTTAAGGTACCTACTGTTGTGCAAAATAAATTGCAATAATTGCACATATAATTTTGTTTTTGCAATTCGTTTGTTTAAATTTTAACTTATGATAAATACAATCAAAATATATAATTCGAAAAATAACTAGTATAGGTGCATGTCAATAAGTAGTATAATGCTTTTACGGAATTTCAGAAATGCATAGGCTACTACAGTTCCTGAAGACAAGCTAGTATATTGAACTATTTAAATGTAGGTTTACAATTTAGTCCTACTTGAAAAATATACAAATTTATAGGTAAATAGTACAAGTTTATGTGTTTTAATTTTATATACATAATATAATATATTATACTCAATTATTTTTGGTACTTTGAGTAATACACATAGATGATATTGTTATATCCTAATATTATATTGTATTATTTAATTTTTAAATAAGTAGGTAGCTTTGCTAATATTTGAAACCTCGTCTGAAACCGTATATTATTATTATTTTGTTAGTTTAAAAATATTGTTTGAAAAAAAAGCATTATTTAAATTACTTTATCCTCGTAAATTCAATAATGCATTGGTAACCTAGTTACCTCAAACATTTTTCTAGAAAAAAATCATTGTGGTTGACACGGCATTGCACGATGAGTTATTTTTCGGGCAACATGCAGGAAGTAGGAAACACGGTTCGATGGTTCCGGCCCATTGGGGGACGCCGTGGTGTGATCCCTAGGGTTGAATGACGTGACAATTGGCCGTTTATATTGCTAACGATTTTGTTTTGAAAAAAAAAAATATTATTATTATAATAACGATGATAAAACTCTACGAAGAGTAGAAATCATAAATAGATACATCTCATAATAGACATGTGCTGCAGGTGGAGTGGTGTTTAGCAACTATATATAGTGTTGTAGGACGTAGGTAATTCAAAATTTCGACTTACGACTAATGTTCCGGCGTGTGCGCACGCTAACAATGGTGTGCCAAGGAAACAGAAATTAATTTTCTCGTAGGAAAACGTAAGGGTTCCAAGGTGGAAATATAATATATACTATAATATATTATATAGGTATAGTGTGTATTCGAAGGGCCCCGTGGGAATGGTTTACCAACCGAAACCACGTTTATGTATGAGAACCCACGCTCATTACTATATTTTTACACACCATTATAGTTTATTAGCTATAATAATTAATAATATGTTTTTATTCTATATTTTATATGTATATATAAACGTCCGTTATCTTCGTTCGGTGTCAACCCATACACAATCAAGTGGCTTTCAATACCTGGGAGGGGTAGTTTTGCTTTACTGCGTGTGGCTATGTATTATTATTAATTATTATAAACTAGGTATATAAACATACATACATCGGCGTGCTATATACTTTGGTGCGTGCCGAAGTGTTTCTTCAGTTCTTCTTAAATATAAACAAGTCTGCGCCCGACGACCGCTTTTAACATCTCCATAACCCAATAGCCAATATAATAACCATAAATATTTCGTAATTAATGAGCCGTAGAAAATTATAACTCCAACGATTTTAAATAATGGCTTTATTCACTTATTCATTTAAAACACTTGTATAATATGTATACCTAAATGTGTAATACTTAATTTAAGACTCAAATATTTTTTTTACTCATAATAATTATGAAGCGTTACACAAAATATTCAAAATGTATAACTACTATGATCCGATATATTGTAATCATGAAAAATTAAATCTTTTATGGTGGGTTGTACGTTGCACGTTAATTATTGAAATATTTGATATTTATTACTAGAAGGTTAGGTAGAATACCTAAAAGAATACATATACCGGTATAATACTTATTACTATACTGATATATAATCAAAATGTAATTCATGTTTATGATGTGATTTGGTGTATATATAGATTATTATATGATAATTAATTTGATTGTTTTTACATTTTTTATTTAAACAATTATGAAATATTTCGTTAATATTGAACAAATATTTTTAGAAACTTTCGTTATTTTTTCTTTATTAAAATAAATACAAAATATAAGAATATACAATTAATATTAAACGAATTTTTATTGTATAATATGCTTAATTTGTGTGGCAATAAAAAACCAATAACTATCACATGTTTATAAAATTATAAATAGGTATATAGTCAATAAAATTAAACACATGTAACTATATTGCAAAATGCCAGAATATAATATAAAATATTACACTCTTATTTATTAACGTCTTGTAGTACGGAAATAGATTAAACTTATAGTACCTAATACTATATGTTCCTCAAAAAAATTTATAATAAATATTATTTGTTATTGTAAACACAAATTATGTTTTATAAATTATAAGCCAGCAATTGTTTATACTTAAAATTATATTACATATTCGTGGGATGTTGTATAGTTTAGTGCATGCGGCTACTGGTTTCGGTATACTTTTTATAACCCGTTATGCGGCTGAATACAGTGGGCTGTAGAATTATATTTGGATGGATGTAGGTTGTAATCTACCTAAATTTAAGTAATGTATACTCATACATGTAGGTATATGTCTACAATTTAATTTAATTTTGATTATTTAAAACACATTTTTAAGTACTCATTATTTATTAAATAGTATATATTATGATTATCAATTATTCAAATTGACTACCTTTGAGTTTTTTAATAAAATTTTATTTAAACGTTTTTAAAATTTGTGAATATAATATATAACTACTATATTATGGCATTACGTTGTGTACAAGTTAAGATAAATTATCGTTTCGATTCTATTAAAACATTTTGATAAATTAATGATGAACATTATTTTAAATTAATTCAAACATGATAATATATTTAATATATGCATATTATTAGTTATTACTTATTTTATTTATTCAAACTTAATTGAGTGAGAACTGCCACTGATATTTCGATGACATTTAAAATATTAAAATTTAAATAATAATTAAAAACTCGATTTAAAACGAACTCCCTCCAATCACCTATACAAATTGAACAGAAAATCTTACTAACACCACAAGAAAGCAAAAGCATAAATAGATAATTACACCAACTGGCAACTGCAATTTGCTTTTTAAGTATGAGAAACATCCACAACAGGTGTATTATCTTATCTATTGTTCACAAGGTTCGCTCGCACATATATTAACCCGGGAAAAAGTGTCTTCACTAAAAGTCCCACCTGTATCCTTGGCTGTGTGTAAAGCAAGCTACCGATGCGTGACACCCTGCGTGTAACTCTTAATCGTTTCCTGTGTATTTATTAATACCAAAAATTATGTTTTTCTCTTTTTCTCCTTAAAACCCGCACATCCATATCGAATCACAGTATAATCTTTTCAATGAATTACCAAATTAAAGACTAGATTATCTCGTTTTGCTATCCATTTCCAGCCAAATACAGTATTTTCTCTGTACGGTTCGATCTGCACACGGCTGATATTATTTGCATCTTAAACTGGTTTTACCAACGCGCACGCCTTACGGCGCAGGTCAAGCTTGTGTTCAGCTCGTGCCGTGCTGAGGTCAAATAAACAACCCGGGCCTCGCCTATAATATATACAACCTATTCTTGGTGTGATTTCCAGTCGCCTAAACAGCAGCAGTGGTTTTTATGTTATTTATTTAATTTAAATGTACCTATACAACCAAGTTCAAAAACGTTTGTAAATCTTGATTTTTTTATTATGATTTATTAGATTATTTGCCATTTTACGAATTTTCTTAATCACCATTTTTCAGTATAATTTGCACCGTTCTAAATGTTTGACAACTTAAGTCAGGACTTTATAAAACGTCCTATCGATGTCCATATAAACCATTAAAAGAAGTTGTGGATACATATTATTTTATTCGATAACATAGAATAGTCCTACATCGTACTTGAAAGAATGTCATACAATAAACTATACAAGTTTTTTTTAATAGAGGACAATCAAAATTCGAACAGTGATAGATTCTGATCGTTATAAATTATGATTGCTCAGAATTAAGGCAGATGAGGTATTAAAATTGTTGTGGAGTCGTGTACCTTAGCATCCGGATTTTAAATAGAGAGTGAGATAAATCTGAACACGTGACGGAATGATAGTGGTCATCGAGGTCGAATCCACAGGCCACAGTATTCGGAATTTCGGATATGTTCAGTACGTGATCGTATTGAAATCGATCATCATTGTGTAATTCAACGCCTAGCTCGTCAGTATCAGCTTCTATGTGATTCTGTATAAATATTTGGTCCAACAACATACACTATCGCGGTCGAGAAAAAAAACGTTTCGAGGTTTAATGACGCCCGGCGTATAAATGTATATTTAATTTTGCTTAATCTACCTTGAATTCAGTATATTATGAACTAAGAGTTTATAATATTATGAAATGTATTTGCGATTGATTTCGATTAAAATAGGAGGGAGACCAGCGCTTAACCCAGATTAGAAAATGATTGTTATTTTTTATACATATAATCATATGAATATTTGAGTTGGGTATGCAATAGGCCCGACTAAGTTTAGGAGAAAGGTCGTAACTGGTAGTGGCGCCGCACAAGCTTGAAGAACTGTAAATATGTTACCGTCATATATACAACCTTGGAAATTATATTCGACATATGAAACAGACAACCAAATGACTATCGTAATAATTTAGTCTGAAGTTTGTACATATCATATTTATAACGAGTATGTGCGTTTTATAAACCCAAATTGCGTGTTAAGATACTAGATACGTATATGTATCAAGATGAATACCGGCTGGCGTCGTAAAATAACCACGCGATCAGTTGTTGAAATCGATTCTGGGTAACTTTTTTGTTGTTATTTTTGTCTTTCATCGTCTTTGCCTTGGTAGTTGGAAACGTATTTTATTGTAACTTGTGGTTTCGTCCGTTATTTGAAATCGGAAACCCTAAGCGTGCCTTGAAGCCAATGCATTTAATATATGTACTATATATTATTGTATATATATGTGGCAGAGGGGTGAATTCTGTCCATATGTTGCTCATATTTATATATATTATATATAAACATTATATATAAGTGCATATGTGGGGTGTGTGTGCATGTGTGTGCGCGCGCATTGTGCAGGTGTGTTCAACAAAAAATACGAAGGAGGGTTCTTTCTTGGAGTTATTATATTAAACCAGCGCGAAATAGTTTTCGTGCACCAACTACCTGTGTTTGCTGTAATAAATAAGGGTGGAACAAGGCCGGGTCGGATCTGGTAGAGACGTAGAGTTGGTCTTGTGTTTGGATAGAATACTATATTTTCTGGTTAACAATTATACGATCGACATTTTATGGTAGTGTGATGGTAGGTAGGTACTTCAACAATAAAAATATGAACTATCAAAGACTCGTTTTTCTTATTAATCTGTATTGTTATTTTATTTTATTTGTATGATAAAAATAGCTGTTTGAGTAGTATTTAGTGTTGGAAAAATAGGTGTAGATATTCAAAAATTTAATTTACATAAACGCATATTGAAACTATTTATTGAATGCTATACAATGTATAGTATACATAATTTTCCATAGATTGAGTTTATAAAAAAAAGATACATATATAAACGGGAATATAATATATTATATATACATATATCAACTCCATCATGAAAATAATAATTTATGTATTATAATCATTGGTTACGTTAATATGGAAACTATCCAAATCTTTAGATACCCGGTTAATAATGAATGTGTATAATATTCCTGCAGTATACGCTGCTCCGTATAAATATGTGCGTGTTTAGCACCAAAGTCTCGTTGGCTTATTTGTTCGCTCTTATAATTATTAAATAAACTATTTATAATATAATATATCTTATTACATAAATATTATGAGACTATAGTTCATGTATTTTTTTTTCGTACAAGAAACGCCACAGTTTCGTGAACGGAGTAAATCGAACGGTTGAAAAACTCTGCGCATTAATATAGTATTATTTAGATCGCGTGCGTGTAAAGCTACGATAGACGGACATATTATTATAATTAATTTTAGATAATATAAGCATCGTTATTTGATTCGACGATTACTGTAAACAACTGTATCATTATAGATATAATATTTGAAACGAGGACGACGCGTATGGTTATATCTTATAAGTGGAATATTATATATACCTATATATATATATATGATGTACATTATTCATACATAAATTCGTTCGTGTTCGGTAGTAATATAACTAATATAATATATTTTATTTTATTACTATGGTCACGATGGACTATTACCAAATGCTCGCCATAATATTATACCAACTGCCGTCAAGTCGAATAATACATTTAATTTTTTTCTGGGAGTGTAAACTGCGGACTATTGCGACTTTACCCGGTATTCATGGAAGACCAGACAATGAAACACCGGCGTCCAAACGTAAAAACGTTCGAGGTGTGGTGACAATCGCGAATGTGTTATATGGATAATATTATAATATTGTATACACGTCCCGCCGGACGTCGCTTATCATCGCATGTATCAAATGTAGCGGCGTCAGGTCGTTTGGCGCCCGTGAAATGCTGACGCCAAGGAGTGGTTGCCGGTATTGTCCGACGAATATAGTTTGCCTTTTTTGTCGACAACGACGGAATGAGGAGTATTAACTATTAAGCATTGAGTGTCTAGATGGAAAAAAATAAACAACGATAAAATGTCGCTATGTTTACGGTCGTATATTATAATATTCAACGTATACTCGTCCCTATACCGTATTGTTAGGGTGCTGCAGCTATTTGGACACTAATAGTTTCAAACACGGCCCGTTTTGGACACTATAATGCTCGTTGTTTGGGAACCAAAAATGTAATGATTCGTGACATGTTTGGTTTGGTTGACGCCTAAAGGCTTAAATCTATATTATAATATTATATTTAGGCAGTAAAAATATAAATTCATTCGTTTGTATACTCAAACCTTATTGATTTATTTTTAAATTTGTCTATTTGCTTTAATCCTCCTAATTTTTTTTTAGATATAGTTTTAGTTTATAAAGTAAAACCGCTCGGTGCTCAAATGATGGGTTATAATATTAAATATATTAAAATTATTAATAAAGTGCCCTATCGGCATATTAAAATTGTCAAAGTAGGTGCTCAAACATGCTAAAACTTTTTCTGGTAAAATTATCATCTGGTTTAGCCCAAACCACTTACTCTCGTTTCGCTGTTACATAATAATAATATATTCTTAATATTATGCACACACGAGCGCTCGTTCGTAGCTCAACCTGTTGCAGCCGTTTACTGCGACAACAGCGAATGCGCTCGTAATCTGATATCGTAAAATCGACGTCCGGAGAGTACAACAATATTATTATATACACTCTGCGCGTAAAATTATGTATTCGGATCGCGCGTATGTTATATGTTCAGCCGCATTGATTATGATTTTATATAAAAAAAAATGGATCTTATAATTGAGAAATGCAGATGCGTATTACAAAAAAAGAGGAAAAACTTCAGCACGCGACCAGTTTCTTGGTAACAAGGGTATATTAAATAATATATGTATACGGTGTCTGCAGTGCGTATACCAATAGCGTACTGGCCTGTAGCACGCGTCGCTCGTTTCGGATTTATGGACGTCCATTACGAACGCGCCGACATCTAATACATGGCTAAGACGAGGTATATAATATTATTATACTACTCAATAATAACACAAGAGAATTGTTATGATTACGAGATTAAGCGCACAATAACATTTCGACTCGGAGGCCATTAACGCGAATGACAGATCAGACGTCCGACGTCGTGCGGCGGTGAACCGGACCACTTATTATATTAGTGTGTTCGTGATTTTTTGTTCTTTGTTTTCGCTTAGTAACAATATTATCGAAACGAGTTTATATTAGGTACCAATCCAGCTCCGCTGACTACTCTGGTCCGGCGCCATCGTGTGTGTGTGACGACTATAGTCGGGGGTGGTAATTTTAAGCGAATATAATAATGTATACATAGAGTTCAGAGGTGTATAAATTATATATATACGTCGACATATGAGTGTGGTCAACGCAAATCGATAATGTCAAAACGCCATTTGTTTTTACAATATCGTAAAGCGCAATTTAAAATGAAAGAAACAATCGTGTTTTCGATCACAGTTTGAACATAATATATAATAACGCGTATGCCAATATTGCCAGTAACACCTATAATATATTATGTTATACCTATAAACATAAACACATATTTTTCTTTAGTTATTGGTACTGTATAAACCTATAATGTATATGTAATATGTATATTGTATACATGTATGATATATAATATATATATATACACGTCATATTATACTCATATATGTTAACCTCGACATTTACACGACCGTATAGAGATTGGAAATGAACTGCGTTTCGCACAATGTTGTTTGGCACACAACGCGCATAACGTGATAATAATATGGTAATTTATAAAAAGTGACGATATATTGCTAGCGGGCATGTACATGGAAATATTTACTCATAATTACTGTGTCGCCATGAAGAAATTCAATAAAAATTAACAGCGTTTCCAGATTAATATTTTGGATATAAAATTGTTAAATCGTTGTATATTTATCCATAGAATTAGTATACTCACTATACTTAATAGTGTATTCATAGTAATAGTATATGCACTTTTACTTCATGCGTATTATCGTATTTTTCATAATATAACTATAAGGTTTCAAAATTTCTAAATCAATACCTAGCTTATTATGTTATTCCTTGTTTAAAATGTATTTTAAAATAATATAATGAACATTTTAAGACTAAAAAACATTTATATTCTTATAAATATAAATAGATTTTATAAATAAAATGTGTTTAATTAAGCCAAGTTGTATATTTTATAATAGTTAAGTATTAGGTATAAACAAGATCAGAAAGTACAAGCTATTATTATTTTATCGGATCCCGTAGACAAACAAAATCGAATTTTTTATATTCTCATTTTACTCCAATATTCTAAAGTGATCACAATGTAATAAATATAATTCAAAGTTTCACCAAAATTGATGATTGACACCCAACAATCATAGATGTAAAATTTAAAAAATATATTTTTATGAAAGAAAAATATTTATTCTATAGTATAATCATTGTTTGGGAAAAATAATTAAAAATGCAAACAATTAAAACGAGTATAATGAAAATGATTAGAAAGTTATAAAAAGACAAAAAGATTATGGTGTGATGCAAGGAAAGTCGCGTTGAAAGCTAGCAACCATTTGGTTAAATTGACGGAATAATGGTTTTTACATATAATTTTGATGGCGACCTAAATACTAGTATGTATAATACTCGGTAATTTTATTTCGTTTACCTATACTAACTAGAACAATAATTATTGTCCTTACAAGTCGAATTTTGAGGCCGATATATTATTATTATTATTATTATTATTGTACATTATAATTATAACGAACCTTCGAATTAATTTTTTCACCAAGACAATCTATTCTTTTGTTTACACGGTTTCACACATACGTTGGCATTACGAGTAAACCGGGGTATACGACGAAAATAATTAAACAGAACCACTATATTATAATGTAGCATGATACCGGCGCTCGTTGTTTATATTTTTATAAGGTTCCTATAAGTCGTGTTCTACCCGTTGACCTTCTGTGGCGACGTTTATGTTTGTGTAATATAAAGTCGAGTTTTGTCGAATTACAATATAACGTATACACTATTGTACACTCTATAGTATGATACACATTATTATTATATTATTATTTACATTTCAATATATGCGTTTCGAGTGCTTGTAACATAAATTTCTTTTCATCGCGCACACGGCGACTGTTCAAAATACGAAAGCATCGTATATATATATATTGTATTATTATATTATACACTATACAGTGTCTTTTGTTGGGAAATTAGTCTAAGGAGTAATTAAGGAGCCTCGGAGACACGTGCGGCAGTGGCACCGAACGCTGTACGCTGTTGACGTCCACCGTCGTCGTCTCCTCCCCTGCTCTCGATCTTCAGTCCGACGACTTCGTACTATCTATTCGCTCCAATCCTTTCGTACCTCCACCATTATAACAATAAACCGGTTTTCTTTTCGTAAACCATGTACCTACGACGACGACGACCACGAAGGTGGCGAGGATCAAACGCGCGCGTGTGCATCGCGTATATATACGAGCTCGCGCGCGCCACTCACGCTCCTCATGTCAGGATCGGAATAGAGATTAACAGTATATAGGTATACTTAGGTATTATTATTCTCTCGTCGGTATACTAACCGTTTTCCGACTTGTCGGCTTATGTGTATTCAAATCCCCTTCGTCGTCGGTAAATCGGCGCTGCAGCAGCAGTGGCGTAGTCTGTGCGTATACTTACTGCTTTAGTTATAATAATTTTCTATACATGCCTGACACGTTCGACAACGCATAAGTCGTCGTCACGTTTTTTCGTATGTATATCAGAATGCGCGTGGTCTGCAGTACGGCTTAGCGCCCTTGAACCCGTTTTCTTTTTCTTTTTTTAGGGGGTACGCCGCGGGAGTTTATATACGTTTGACTGAAAGACCAAAGAAAGTACATTTCTCAATTTTCCTGCTGTAAACCCAATATTTTACTCGAAAAATTATATATTTGAATTGCAGAATATTGTTGATGTTATATCGTGTATACTGCACTTTACAACTAAAAACAAAACGGTTACTTTCTGAACTGATTAACTTCTAATGTTTTATGAATAAGGAAAAATTACTGTTCCTACAAGAAGACCTAAGAATTTCTTGTCAAAAATATACGATGTTATTAGCTGGTCCATTTAAGATATAGGTGTATATATATAGATCATAGATGGCGTCGACTTTGAAGGAAACGCATTAAAAGCAGTTCATATATTATGCGTTTAACATAATATTATGTATTGTATAATATTTTTTGTTTATATACCTACCATTAATTAGTTATAATTTCAGAATCACAAAATACCCATGCCCCCGGCAGAAGCATTGCATTTGTTTCTTATTAAATAATAATAAAAATCGATATTTTCAAACTTCTACTCCGACGTACCCTCCTTAAACGGAAAATCTTCCTACGATTGATATTTTACAGAATATTTATTTAGATTTGTTTTTTTTTGGCGCCATTAATTGGATGACCGCTGTTACAGACCGTATAGTGATTGTGTAGGCGACAGGTATAGGTACGCTGCGCGTAACGATATTATAATATTATATTATGTAGGATCTTTCCGGTCACCACGCACAACTGCGCCCGCCCTCGGAGATCAATATTTGTCGCCCGACACCCGGGGGGAAGCTGCGGAGTAAAATACACGATGACGAGTGGAGGCTGGCTGGCTCTGCGGCATTAGTGGTAGTCGTCAACGCGTACCTACGCTCAGGAGATTCGGCTCGATCGTGCGGCGACGGAGGAGGACAGAGATTACGCGCCGGCGACTTTAACGACGACCGCGACGGGACCACGCGTGTAATCGCCGCGTGCTTCCGGTCGAGGGCAACGTCTGCGCTGGGTTATTATAATCTCGGCATATAATAAACAGTAATAATAATATACTACCCGTGTACTCACCCGAAAAGTCATTAACCATCTCGGTTACATACATCATACTTAGTCGGGTTCGTTAAATAGTAAAATATACTAAGTATAGTGGTGACCGAAACTTTTATAACTTGCTAGGCACAATTTTTTTTTACTATATATAGGTACTTGGGTTTATTAACATTTTTGCCATGAAGAAATTTAAAATGTAGTACCTAGTTTAATATAAGGCAAATGTTGGCAAATGTTTTCTTATATATTTTATATGTTCTAATCCTGCACGATCTAAACTCAAAAAGTATCAGCTTAAGTATTATAATATAATATTATTATTATAATATTATTATTATAATATAATAGTATTATAATATAATACTTAAGATGAAATCCCTACTTTCATAGATAAATTGGTACGCTGTTGCCGATGTATTACAGTAATTTGCTAAAAAAAACTAACCGACAGCCAAAGTGGCGTTTTAATCCGGGAGTGAAATTTCAGAGACCTCTTTCACCTCTCACTTACACTGTATATAGCTACAATTGGAGTGAACCATTTTATCTTTAGACTAAATTTCTTATGCAATTACCATCAGTTATTTCAGTAGTAAAAACTAAACATTTTAAAATGAGCGTTATCGCTTCTCCACGATAAAGAAATTTCACGAAATTAAATCTTCTGGTTGAAGAAATGTGCCATACGGATAATAAATTGTATACTGTCATACGAAAAACCGGTCTTATACGATTTTACGTATTATTGGTTGTGTAATATTATATTATGACGTATATTGTGTTTAAGTATGTATATATGATATTATAAACGGGATTTAAAACGGTGTTTATGTTTGATGGATAGTTCCTGCCTAGTGCTTTCCAAGTTATATATGTTAATGATTAAGTGAACGTCACTTATACAGTTTATACCAATGATAAGGGACTAATTAATTATATTTAAAAAAATATATATTACCAGACTTAATGTCAGCGTTATAAATTATAATATATTATCGATTATCAACTGTTATTTATATTTGCAATTATTGCGTTTTGATCGATCGCCATCATTATATTAAATACGTATTATGTACAAAATATATATATAGCCACATTGCACATGGTACCTCAAAATGTCTTCTGCTCACATTGACGCGTAACGTGGTAAATACCTACAAATTTAAATAACAGAATGGAAAATATTTAACGATTCAAGTATATTGAGCGCAACGCAACATCTGGGATCCATATTATTATATAATTACGTAGGTATTTATTGTTACCTCCTAGTATAATTACAACCTATCGTATAGGTAACTTAATTAAATCAAGCATTCTCCTGCACGTGATTTTTCATTATTCTATTCATACGTAATTTTATATTAGGGCCCCTCTCCCCCGACGAAGGAAATTAATCTAGATACGCCACTGATACATGGTGGTGATTGGCGATTGTTATATAACTGATTAATAATAAGTACCCACCTATGTTTTTGTTTGATTATAATACCTATTTATTGTGTTTGCTTGTAGAAAATATTTTTACTGTATCTGTCTATGAACGGACGTTTTTGACCCTTACAACACTCCACATCAAGTTATTGTTCTAGAGATATCATTATAATACGTCATCACAGTATTCGTTTTCTCTCTTATTAACATTTCATTATTTAACCACAACGTCAACAAGATTTTTGCTGTACGCAATTTATAATTATGCAATCGAAAACAAATTACACCGAAACATCGTGTGTTCGGTTAAATAATGTTAATAAACCGGAAATAATAATAATATAATAAAAAAACAGAACGATTGGTTTAAACGAATCTATCAGCGCTTTTCGTATGCTGGAAAATGGAAATACTGTGGTAGAGGTACCTGCCGTTAGTATACGGAGTAATAGAATAACGCGAATTCGCGCCGCGCGTTCCTACGTTTTTGATTCGAACCGAATCAATCGATTGACTAACCGTGTGTACCTTATATATTATTATTTATTATTATACTGTGCGCGCGACGAGTACCTCCTGATCGGGTAAAGACGTAAAGGTATTTAAACTCATTACAGGCTACCGTGGCGCGCGTTTAGCGAAATTCGTGTTTGATCAATATACGCTCGTTATGACACTATATTATTATATTATACAATACGCACTATATTATAGGTAATGCGCCTATTTACAATCCGAGTGTGGGACGCGATTTTATAATATACCTACTACCTAGCTATAATACTATGCGAGTTCGTTTTTCAAAGCGGTCGTCTGAAATGAAATAGGTATATTATTCTAATATTGTTTCCAAGTTTGTTATGTGAAAAAAAGAAAACAAATAAGTACTCTGCTCAGCGACAATACCTATGGTTTGTGCGGGAGTAAAACTGTACCTATACATTTCTACACCAGCACAAAGCGCGTATTATTATTATTATTATTATTATTACACTCGTAGCGGGCTTTTAAGTCTACTACGTCGCGGGGGCGGAATAAGACGGTCGTCCGAGATGCAAAGACGCGGAGAACAATGCCCCTCATAGTAGTCTAACCTGCCTCCGACGATTCGTTGTGCGCGTTCGTTTTCTTCGCTGCCGCGTCGTTTTTATGGCGGGATTTTGTATTATTTATTTTTTACTACACGATGATGTTTATTACCTGCGCGCGAGAGATCTACACAATCTCTCTGGGCCTGAGACGGAGTGCGCGCGTGCGTGTATTATTATATTCTATATTATTATTATACTCTACTACATTATAGTAAAAGTCGTAGTAAATCCCCTGCGGGTCCCGTAAACCGGTTTCTCGCCATCGGCCCGCCGACCGGCCAGGGTTGCCAACATGCACGGTTTCTCGGCGCCAAATCCAAGGACAGCGCGGCATGGTCGGCCGTCACAGCCAACAACGTGTGTACCTTTACTACCTATGTATAGGTACCTACAATAATATTATTACATAGGTACGGTACACTCCCATATTCGCAATTATAATAGTTCGTTTATTATTGTTTATATATTTTTTTGCCAAATTCTAGGCCATAGTGTCAGTAGATTAACGCGCGGCGTCGTTATATTATTACATTCTACACTCGATCGATTTGGCGGGCTCCGAGAGAGGCGAGAGTGGCGTAATATTTTAGAAGAATAGTTTGCAATTACTAACAAAACAGAAAAATAAAAATGTAATCCGAATTAAATTTACTGTTATTATGTACATCATAATGATTCATTTCAAACTTAGGATTTTTTTTACACTGATTTTTTAAACTTTTACACTGGTGGTAAATATAATATTATATTATGTGCACTGTGCTGTGTACAAATAGAAACAAATTAACAACATTATATAATGAATTATATGATTCGTAAGAAATATCGATTAACGATATTAGTCATTGATCTACGATGTTCTAATAATCAAAAAAACTACTGGTTTTCATAATTGATTCGTTGATAATTATACTATTGTGGTATTTTACTATCTTATCCCAGAGGTATGTTAAGAGATTAATTGCACGACGCTAATGGGAGTTGTAGTGCTACTGACTACTGAGCATATTAGTGTATCGCTCTCCAAATGTTTTCATCGCACATAAGAACCACTTCACTTCAGGCTTCAGCAATATTATAGCCCATAGGTACTTGTATGGAACCTACGCAATTTGCATCATTTATATTTAGTCGAAAAGGTTTCGGGGGCCAGGACTACGCGATGTAACGAAAATTATTATATTAATGTTGGTGTACATTTTATGTATAACAATATTATGTTTATATAAATTGTATTTAATAAATAATGATAATTGTATTTTGACGTGCAGGTGGGATCGGGCCTTATCGTTGTGTTTATATTTTTTGTCTTGTATAAAATCTGTGGAACGTGCTGTGACGTATCTTTTCGGGCATATAGAGGGACAATATTGATAAACAGCCGATAAATCGTATGGCGAGCACCGCATACGATAAATCCAAGAGTACCTACACGCATTGTTGGAAAAAATTGCTTATACGTGCGTTATTGATGCGATCGTCGAAGATAAGTAAGTTCCACCACACGGAGACAGCATCAAGTTACACGAATGGAGTATGTGTGTATAATATTATGAACTACCTCAGCTAATATAATATGAAAAAAAATGTACCGTAGACGTAATGTTATAAAAACAACGCCTCAGAAGAAGACGGAGAGACAGTGATAATATGATATTATTATTATTATTAATATGTTCCACGGTGTTTTCTTGCACAGGTGGGAGGGATGTGGCAGTGTCGTTCGGCACTCGGCGGCCAGCAGCACCGACACTGTCCGCCACTGCCGCCAACCCCGCTGCACCATCCCCGCCACCAAACGCTCTGCATCGGAGGACCACTCCACCACCGCTCCACAACCGGCCTATCCGTTTGTATGCGAGGCGGTCCATCCATCCATCGGCGGCGGCGCGCACCTGTGCGCCGTTACCTGTTACCCGGCGGCGCACCACCACCAGTCTATTGTCATGTCGGTCTCGGTCCGGTCCCGTTCGCCTGCCGCGCACCGCGTCTCGTCTTCCCGCGGACGGTTCTTTTTCGCGGCGTCGTTATAATATTATTTGTTTTACGCTAACGATAAATGATAACATAATACGTTATAATATTCTACAATAAAAACAATAATTGTTAATAAATACAAACGCGGTCGCAGTGATGTCAGTAGCAGTTCGTTGCGAAAACATGGAAAATAGTATGCCGCCGCCACCCCTGCCGCCGCAGCACCGGCCACCACCACCCGTCAATAGGCCGTACAAGAGACGAGCCCTGTTTCAAATCACTAAGGTAAGATACTATAATATACGCGGACGACGCTACCCCTCCGCCGCCGCAAGCCGCGGCGCACCGGTCACTACACTCTCGGACGACGACGCCGCCGCCCGCCATTTTGAACAAACGCAATTGATTTTTTTTAACAATCAATACCTATTTCGCAAATTTATTTTCGATTGATGATTTTTTTTATCCGTCCACACGTCAAGTCTCCACGCTCGTCCCTGTCTACGTCTGCATCACGAAATCAGTTTTATTACCTGTCTGTCTATCTATCTATTACTGTTATCACGTTGAATTAAAACATCCATCGTCTCAGTTTCGGGACAACCTCATATTATTATTATTGTTATTATACCACGAGTTACTCTTATTAACTTGTTTTTGTCAATTACCATAAGGTCACAAAATATGTATTTAGTTGCTAGTAAATAAAGTAATTACATTCGTAACGTTTTAAATATTATGAACACAATCCTACTATAGTTTATATATAAACGTTAACAATCGATATCTTTTCCACCAAATATGTTTTGAGATATTATCGAATCTATATTCTGTATAGTTTATAGTATATAGAGTAGGTATCTATGAAAGAAAGTTTCATCGGTACACATTGTCAATTTACTATTATTCAAAATACTGTCTTATTGTTAGGCGAGATTTTTTGACAAGACCGACGACCATGTATTTGATACCCTAGAGTGAAGGCATATCTCAAATATTCTCGACAATGCACAAAAAACTGCTATTAGTACTAGTATTACTCCGAGGAGTTAAGATATCTAAACGTTCACAATTTCACATCAAATATATAGGCACATAAAAAGTGTGTATTATAGAATAACTGTTAACGCAATATAGTATTATGTAACATGTAACACGATTATTGCTTGCATATAATATTATACCTACCTAAGTATAATATTAATATATAATATATACACACGCCTACTTTACTGGATTTGTATATTTTTATAATCACGATAAGAACGAAATCAACGCTTTTGTGTTCTTATAGGTACTTATTAGTTATTACTTTGTAAAACATAATTGAAATTTGCTAGCGCAATATTACTGCAGTTATACGAACAATGTGTAATTATAATTTGTCTTCGTAATGAAATGCCTTATGGAAATATGTATAGATATACCTACATTAACGCAGGTCGTCGACATACGGTGTATAGAGAAGGTATCAAGTAAAAAAAAAAATCAATTTCCTATTTAAGGTAGGTAGGTACTAGGTAGATATATTGGATGATCTACTATACTGTAATATAGTCTATATTAAAATGTAATGGTGTAACGTCGCATTATCCGTGACCGATGCAAGTGTCTCCGGGCCAATGCGCTATCACTCTCGGCGACGACGTACCTTCAAAAAGATTCGTCGTTTTCCCCTTTTTGTTATCTCGGGTAGGAAAATAGTCATGATCTTCTAACGGTCACGACTATCGCAGACTCTAACAATCCTGTTGATCACTATACGGACATTTGGTGGGCACAAAGTAGCGAGATTTGGATAAATCGTTGTTGTTTTCGTTGCAGTCGTGAAAGTACGTATAAAATAATAATTCCAGATGAGTAATAACATTTATTCTATAAACCACGTATTTAAATGTATATTACTTTTATAATAATACGTAATATGAGGATAAACCTACAAGGAAATGAGTAATATCGAAAACAACACGTTTATAAATCGTGTATGGAAAAAAATGTAAAATATTTAGAGGTATAATATATATAGGACATAGGTAGTAAAGAATACTAGTTTGAGGGAGTCTACAGTCTACACCCGTAGACAGCCTCGTATATATATATTATAATAATATAAAATGTGACTCATACCGGGTCGGCCTGTCAGTTTTGTTTCGAAGGGGACCTGTTGACTAATACAAGTCACAAACTCACAACCCTATACAGTTCATTTCGTATATACATTGTTCCGGTGCACAGGTGTCCGTGAAATCATAATGACAGTTCGCCGTGACCACGGGGGCATGATGATTCTCCCCTCACTATGTTCTATAATATATACAGAATACTATAGTAGGTATATATATGTAATTAACCGGATGATTGATGGCCTATAATTTTGAATGTCATTGGAACTCAATCAATGTAATACATTAATTTAATGCGATTGCTTTTCTGAAGCAAGGGGTCAGCACTGAAATGTGAACTTAAATGATTTGTATAGGTAGTGTAAATACTGCACTCTGCACTAACAGCAGTAGGTATATAATATGATATAATATGCACTCCAAGGTTAGGTCTCCAGTCCAATATATCTCCTATCTGAGAATCGTATGTGTATATTATGAATATATGCGATTGCTAATTAGTATAAGAAATTAAAAATAATTAAAATAAATCTATTTGTTTGTTTATTTGTCATATATTTACCGATTGTTAATTTATTGTTCCAGGTGTTATGGCACTTAGACATATTCAGACGGAGCTTCAGAGAGCTGTACGGGCATGCTTGCATGGAAGAGTCATGCATATTTTGCGCTCTAAAGGTAAAAAGAAATAACATTCGTCATTTAGAGAAATATAGTAAATTAACACAATATTACGGTTTCTATTCCAATTCACATATTATCGTCGGTCTTCAACGTCTCGTCAGGCGGCGTGTTGTCTATGTATATATACTATAAGTATGTATCGCAGAACACGCGATACAATATTATATAGTTTAAACGTTAAATTTCACTTTGATTTCAATGTATTTATTATATTTTTTTCTATTTCACGCGAAAGACACATTATTACGGTAGCCCCGCTGAGGTACACTCTATATAGAGACTATAGCTATAGCATAGCTATCTTATATATATTATGTAATGTGTACAAGTACATATTGGTGCCGATCCATGCGCATTCCTTTGGGTAAAAACGATGCGTACCTAGTTATTTAGTAGAACGCGGTTCGGCGTTGTTTTGTGTGGTCAAAAACATTCAAACCATACGATCTATGATGCGTATTATTATTATAGAGACCGGATTCCATTATAATTATCTTCGCGTATAAAAGCCCAAAGTCGTAATAATAATTTTATCTGCAGGGCGCTGTCGACCGACGAACCCCCAGTAAAACCGGTAACGCTACGACGACCGTTTCGGCGGACTCCAATCGCGTACAATGGTGTTATATTCGTTTAGACATCAGAAATACGTTTTATAATAATATTGTATTTCACATTTTTACACAATTTCGCTCCTCTCGTCGTATTCTACGAAGAGATCTAGACGCGTCAACGGTTTTCTTCGTCGTTATTCGGATGGACACAATTTTATTTGTCTTCACTACGTCATTTTTTTTATACGATTTAACGTACCATTTACGATATGCGTATTGCGTTTATTTTTTATCTTCACCATCGCCTCTGCAGATTCTGTAGCAGTAGCCACTAGGCACAACGATTTAAGATAATATAAAACCTTGACTGCAGTGGTAGGCACCATCTGCACGGATATAAGTACAGTCAGGCGACACTCGTGTAAAGAATAAGGTATATCGCATACAAGGTTTCGCGCATATACCTATAATATCTATACTTATGTACCATAGGCCCCGAGATGTTGGTGTTCCACCTACTCGGTAGTACTGGTTTTTCGACGTGGCACCATTGTTTTTTTTTTCTTCTTCGGAAAACCGGTTGTCGATGGTCGAGTCTCCCGCGATCCCCTTCACCCCCTTACACACGTGCACACCCCCTCGGGCGCGCGAAGAGCCTAAGAGAAAACTGAGATAAATAAATACGGCATTTAATTAGAGTAGGTATACAGATATATGAATATAATATATATATTCATATACGACGTACACAATGTACGTGCGGCGACTTACAATATAATATACTTCCACGACAATGGCCGCGTGATTTGACGTCTTTTGAAAGCGTGTATAATGTATATATATAATAGAGATCGATGAATCTTCGGGACGACGATGATAAATGATCTGCCGATATAGACGAGACGGTGTACCCTTGGTAGTCTCTCTGTATGCAACTGCGTATACGGTTTTTATACCTCGTGTACAATGTAATATTTTATTATTATTATGTTCGAATGATTAATTGATCGCATTGACCACGGAATCTTAACGAACATAATTTTATTATTTTTATTGGATCGGGTGATTGGGCGCATGCCGAACATATTTATATAGTATGTACAGTATTTATATCGAGGCCGAAAACGACAATCCGTGTATCTCACTTTTCGGAGGAATAAGTACGCAATAATGTTAAAGATAATATTTAAAAAAAAAGGTAGTAGTGGATGTCGCTTTGCTGTACAGTAGGTTACAAGTGGGTCAATGTATAATGGATTATATTAAACTTGAATTCAATGATAGGTATTATAATATCATTGAATAAGAAAAATGATTCTGAGCGAAGACGGTTTGTCAATCTGGATTTGCTATATTGTTATTATTTATTATGACCTTTAAGTTGAATTAATAATATATTATACATTTTATTCGTTACTATGATGATAAACAAAGCCTTAGAAATTAAAATCCCATTTTTAGCGGTTTTTTGTAATTTGTTTGTAGTTTTTCCCGTGGCATTAAATAACTATTGAGAAAATCGGAAAATGACCTCTCTAAAGTACCATCTTGATCCAATTTGCTAAAAGATAAGGTACTATATGTTGAAATCAAAGCACTCTTTTTGGTAGAAATTTTGTATAGGTACAGGATAAAAAAAAAATAATAAACACCACTGTAAAACCACTAGTTCCTCGCTCCGCTCAGAATCTAAAAATCCCTACGAAACCGGTCGGTTAAGGCGAGTGTGTATAATATAAATGTGAGTTGAACCTCGTACGAGTCGTACGGTGGGTTTACACGAAAGGTTAAACAACGAGTTATAGGATATAGTAATTTAAATGATAATATTATATTGTGTTTTGTACACATCTCTGGTCGATAACGTTGAATAGAAATTTCGCATAATTATGATGTATTATTTACGATTGTATTATTCGTGGTTGTTTTACTTGTGTTAGCAAATCTGCGCTGTTTTCGTTGAAAAAAATAATTAATCCATCTGTGCATGCACGTTTATTTTAATAAACTCGAATAGGAGCAACTTTAAAATTGTTTTTATTACGTAAACAATAGGTTTAACGTACTCATATTATTTTTGCTTTTGTTATAAATTGTAATATGTATAACTAGTTTTTCTTTTATAGGTTTTTTATGGATATCATTCATTTTGATACTTATAAACATTAATTTTGATATACTTGCGTTAAAAAACTTATTATGTACAAAAAAAAAAACCAGATAACAAATAATAATGAAAAAACATGCGTGTTGTAGAAACGCATGACTCTGCAAATAAATTCAAAGAAATATTTTAGTCAGCTATATAATATTATACTATGAATCTACAGCTTCATAGTAGTTGTATATTTAATAAAATGTCACAGGTTTTTATCGGAATTCTAAACAAACCTTGATGCTTATTATGCAATACAAGTGTTTTAACATAATATAATAATACCTATACTTATACAAACGTATTTTATTATATTATGTTCTAGTTTTGAACGTAGCGGAGCCATTTTTTTTATATATATTTCATGATTTGGTTCGATTGTTGTACCCTATATATCCATGTATATTTTTTCTTTTGTCTTGATATCCAATAACGGATTTTCTGAATCACTATTCATCTGGGAATGGATAAACTGGGTAAAGCTAGCCTGACCATAATGTCAATAATATATATATATATATGTATATTATTATATGAATAAAAGATCGCTTTATCGTTAATTTATTTTTATTTTTCGCTTTGCGTTATTACAATTTTATTCATCAGTGAGATACGGTTAATACAAAAGATTGTGGGTGGAAAGAAGGTTCACTAGAAAAGTCATAAGAATCGTGACAAACTTATTTCGCAACAACTATTACAAATCGTTTTTGTTATTAATCATACGGCATACCCTGAGGCCTGAGGGCTATTCATTTAGTAGAATTTAATCTAAATCTTTCGTAAAATATCATAAATAAAAATACAAAATATATCTTTGTTGTAAGTTTATTATAATATCTGTTAACCTCTATAATCTTAGCTGCAGAAAAGGTTGTAATTAAATCCAAAAAATTGATCATGGGAAAGTCGTTATGGAAGTATATAAGATAACAACCGGATATCTTATTGTTTAAAAACTCTCACAGTAGTTTGCATAGGCCAGTGACTCATTCAATCGTACGAATAAAATTATACCTTTTGGTAGGAAACTGACGAAATTAAACAACTCGTTGTCTATGAGGCACAGTAACCTCAGTGGTAGTATTCTTATGTAATAAAAACGATATTGAACTGCGATGTTATAATGTTAATAATATGTTAAAAGTACTTTATATTAATAATTAACTTTAACTTTACTCAAACAATTAATTTTAATGATTTTAGGAACTATTCACAGCGCTTGGCTCCAGCCAAGAAACAGCTTTGCCTCCAGACGCACTGAGGAAAGCTCTTGCTCAATCATTTTACGACCAGAGAAGATTCCAATTAGGTTTCATGGATGATGCAGCAGAATGCTTTGTATGTGTTTAATATTATGCTAGATAAAAATGTAGGGATACTAACGTTTTGTTGTTATAGGAAAACATATTATTACGAATACACTACCATATAGCCAACGAAGAAGCTGAAGACATGTGTAATGCGAAACATTGTATATCTCATCAAAAGTTTGCAATGACATTAGTTGAACAAAGTGTATGTGGTGCTTGCGGAGCTACCTCAGAACCCCTACCTTTCACTCAGGTTTGTAATTTTTTTATGATCTCGTAACTCTTTGATATTTGGTGTTTTAATTATCTATATTTGTTTTATCTTTATTTAGATGGTGCATTATGTATCCGCGTCTGCATTGACTGCTCAAGTTAAACAATTTCCTTCAACTGGCCAAGCTGATCTATTTGGCCAACTATTGAAGAAAGCTGGTGGAATGGGAGATATTAGAGATTGTCCAGTAAGCTAACATGAATAATTATTTAAAAAACCAATTTTCTTTAAAACACATTATTTTTTCAGAGTGCTTGTGGTGCTAAAATACAAATAAGAAGAACACTAATGAACAGGCCTGAAATAGTTTCAGTAGGTATTGTTTGGGATTCTGACAGACCTACGTTAGACCATATAATGGCCCTTTTAAGTACACTGCGAACTTCATTACGTCTATGTGATGTATTTCATGGATCATTTGACTTACCAAATGGAAGCATGCCTCTACAACATCAATTAGTCGGAGTTGTGACATATTACGGAAAACATTATTCTACATTTTTTTATCACACAAAACTAAAAATATGGATATATTTTGATGACGCTAACGTCCGAGAAATTGGTCCTAGATGGGAACAGGTAAAATCAATAATATTTAGAAAAATATTCATTATTTTGATAAATTTAATACTAAATACTAATTTATTGTATTTATTTTATTATTCAGGTAGTAGAGAAATGTAAACGAGGGAGATACCAACCTCTTCTGCTATTATTTGCTTCTCCTGAAGGTGAACCCGTCAATGCAACCACGGCACCAAAATCTATAACAAAGGCAACCAAACTTTCGTTTTGTGCCAACACTATTCAAAGTTTGTCTCAGGGTCGTAGGTCTCTTACACCCAATCCAGAAAAACCTTTATCAAATCAATGTCACCGGAGAGCCGTCACTCCAAACCCAGATCCAATAATTGCATTAGCCAAACCAGTAAATTAAAATATACTTAACCTAACCTTGCTATAAAAATTAAAACTAAAAAAAAATTATTAATTACAGGGTTTAAATTCTTCGATAAACGAGTATCAAAACTTGGCTCATTATCAAACAGTTATAATGGCTAAAGCTGCAGAAATGTATATAAATGATGATTTAAATGATCAACCGGGTTCACCTAGATCCGTGGCATCTAAATGTGAACTAGTTAGAAGAGATTCTGGAAATTGGAGTGGTGATAGAAATAGTGCTTCATCATCATCATCTACTTCATTAGAGAATCCTTACCAATATTTTGTTGGAAAAATCCAAAACAGGTATGTATAATATTAATAATGGGAAAAATTAATTGTTTTACTCATCAAAATATAATTAAATTATTAACAGGCCTGGAAATGGTTTTAGTGGTGTTCCTCGAAGCCCCAACAAACCAAAAGATTATACAATGAATCAATTTGATTTAGGATATGACTCTTATTCACTTTCTTCAAATGATAGTTTGCCTTTACAACAGAATCTCAAGCATAACCTTCAGGTAATTGAAATAAAATATGCTAGTTATACAGTCAATAATATATGTGTTTTCTTTTCAGCTTGCTCAAATACCAGAAGGACATCAAACTTCTCATACATCATTGAAGAACGCTTCTAAAAACTCTGGTATGTAATAATATAAATACATTTTTGTAATAAAATGTTATACTAACTTATGCATATTTTTAGCAGTCGATGAAGTTGAAAGGCTCTGTGCCGAAGCCGATCAGTTATTGGGAAAATCTGAAGCCACTGAAGATTTAGTTATGGCATTATCTTTGTGTAATTTAGCAGCTGGTAAAGCTAGAGCTGCAATGGATGCTCCATATAGTAATCCCCAAGTTGCTAGCTTTGCAAGAATGAAGCATAACACTTGTGTGATGAGAGCTCGCAGTTTACACAAGCGACTTGAAGAACCTCTTCACTCTACAAATAAACGTATGTAGATTTTTTATAATTTAAAAAAAAAAACAAATTTTATTATAGTAGTAAATTTAATTTTAGACGGTGAAGGCAGACACAGCCGAGAAGGAAGTAGTTGCAGCAATAGAGGATCTCAAGTATCGCATAGCCGGCAAAATTCTAAAGATAAAACAATTCAGCACTCAAGGCAAAATAGCAAAGAATTACTTGACATGTCACTACAGTTATCATCCTTACACAATTCTCCTGTGGATAAATCTGTAAAAAATATTGAGATTTATGCTACATTACCGAAGAATAAAAAAGGATTGTTATCTCGATCATCCAACAAAACAAAACAATTAATTGAAGATGAAGAATACATGATGTATGAAAGACCTAGTAGAAGCTTACAAACTAAGAGCAAAGCTAATAAAAAAGATGGAGAAAAAAGAGCAAGGAGTGAAGAACGAAATGGTACGAAAAATACTAAAGAATTCTTGTCAAACTCGCTGACAAAGGAAACGAAAAAACCTAAAGTTGAGGATAACAAGCAAGGCAAAAAACAACATAAAATAAGGAGAAAATTGCTAATGGGTGGTTTAATAAAAAGAAAAAATAGAAGTATGCCTGATCTACGTGAAGATGAATTACAGATAAAAGATCCACCTAAAGAAAAAATTGTATCAAAAGATGACTCCATGGTCGACTCAATAAGTAGTCAAAACAATCTAAGTGGATATTTGTCTGAAGGACATCTAGAAAGTACAGGAAATGCTAATTTATTGCGAAGTAAACTAATGAGAAAGAGTTTCTACACTAACAAATTCCTTCATTTTGCTAAAGTACCACCACCACCACCAATGCGTACATCTTCTCAGTTGAGTAAAGCAGAAAGCAATAAACAACAAAATGATTGGGGAACTGAGCCTCAATCCTTACCATACATCCATCCTCGTAAAGAAGATGTGACTTACGCTAACGGGGGAATGTTACTTGACAAAGACAACAAAAATGTTATGATTACTCAAGCTCAAGTTCATCACAATCCAGAACAAAATGTTGTTGTAAACAATGTTGATGATCTCGGGTTTCCATTACCACCTTATCCAAGTCCATTAAATTCAGTGTGTCATTCGAGACAACCCAGTGAAGAATTTCCACCACCACCACCCCCTGCACAACCCGTTGATGAAGTTGATGGAGCTTGTCCAGCTATACCTATGGAACAAATTGAATTGGAAGCGAACGAAGAGAATAATTGGGTCAAAGAGTTACAATCAAAGCAAGCCATGTGGTGTGGTAGTGATCAAGTTGGTCAAGATTTAGAGTCCAAATCGATTGTAAAAGATTTGAAAAATAAATTTGAACAAAAGAGCATTATTGATAATTTAATAACACATGCAATTAATAACTTACCAGCAGACAGTATTTGTGAAATAGTGGATGATGAAGAAAAGAAAATCGAAAAAGAGCTTAAGGGTGCTTTAAGCAAAACTTCATTTGATAATAGCGAATCAAAAAGAAAATTAGGAAAAAAGAAAAACGTTACCTTTTGTGAACAAGTTGTTTTAGTTGCGACTGCGGAAGAAGATGAAGTGGATAGCTATATACCAAATCCTATTTTGGAAAGGGTTCTTAGATCAGTACTTCACAAAGATATACCCATTGAACCAAATAGGGAAGTAACAAAATCTGTAATTCCGTTGAAACGAAACGACTCTGGTCAATTCAATCGAAGCAATTTATCTTTAAAATCTTGTTATGACAATAACAAAGTTGAAGAAAAATCTAATTTTGAAGTCAAAGAAGAGTTACCACCAAAAACGTATCGCATGTCTCCTGTGCAACAATTACCTCAAACACTTTCATCCATGGTGGTACAACCCAAACTTAAAGCACCTCTACCAGAACAAATTCAAAAACCTGTGGAGTCTGTAAAAAATTACCGTATGTCACCAATTCAACATTCAACGACTCTTAATCAATCTCCATTGACACAACAAAAATTCAAATCTCCTTCTACTTCACAAATAGCAAATGCAATGTCAAATTTATCGATAAATTCAATGGAAAGTATTCAGTCGGTTCAAAATCAATCCTCCACCACGCATAGGTTTTATTCCAACAACCAACAAAATAACATCTATCCTCAACAGTATCAAAGTCTTTCACATATGGGACATCAAAAACCGTTTTTAAACAATGAACCACATTCACTCAACTATCAATCGATGAGTGAGAACAAATCAAGTTGCTCGCCTGTAAACTGTAGATCAAATCAGTCTTCTTTGGAGAGGAATCAAACGATCAGACAAGTGAACAGTGGTGTTTCGTCGAATTGTTATCCACAACAATCACCTGTTGAAGGCAGGAGTGGTCATTTTAGATACAACGGTGACAGTCAAACACAGCTCCGGCTTCACGGAAATCAAACATCAAATTCGGAAACAAATACCCACCAGTATCAAACTAACCCAGGATCTCCTAGAATACCTTACCCACAAAATAATGCACGTTACAATGTTTCAAACGTTGAACCAGGTGGTCAATATCAAAATAACAACGAAAACAGAGCTTACAACAACCACGGTCAAATTCCCCAGTACCAATGTCAACCACTCGAGAGGTTGAACAGCAACAGTAACAGCGTCAGTCATGCAACCGACAACCGAACATGTTATCCCAGACAACCCAGTCCTGTCCAAGTACAACACAACAATCTCAACATCAATAGCATCGGCCGACACCAATCGAGTCCCACAACGGTTTGTAGCGACAATGGCAATAGAATCACCTACGGACAGACACAACAGCATCAATTCGATAGATCAAACTCTTCGATAAACTGTAGCGACAAGCCCGCAATCAACCAACACCATCAACAACAACAACAACAACAACAACAACAACAGCAGCAGCAGCAACAACAACAACAGCAGCAGCAGCAGCAGCAACAACAACAACAGCAACAGCAACAATTTATTGATAGGCTCAACGTCGCGCCGCAGTACGGTGCAAATAGCGAAAACGGCAACAAAACAGGTTACCTGCAACAAGGAGTGTCCGCTAACCAAGCACAGCAGTTGGAAAGGATGTCCCAACATTACGATAACAAGACTGGCGGATACATTCAACAGGGCCTAACCACAACGAATCTGTCACCCCAGCAGCAGCAGCAGCAGCAGCAGCAACAATTCGGCGTTGCAGCGGGAGACAACTATAACAACAACATCAACAACAACAAGCCGTGTAGCAATCAATCGCAGCAGCCGTCGGTACAACAGTGTTCGCCGGGCTACGCGCACTCCGAATCAAGGACGTCATCGGGGTACTCGGTGACGCAACCTGACAACAGACCCGCGCAGGCTCTCCCTGCTGGGTACCCACGAAATTCGGTGGATGTGAAACCTGGTCCACATTCGCCGGGAGTGTTGTTAAGGCAGCGTAGCATGGTCAATGGTTTTCATTCGATGCCGTACACCCGACAACCCGCGGACACCGTGGCCCACCTGCCACCGGCGCATCCGAAAAAGGACGCCGCGCAGCTGACCAACGGTTTCACGAGGTCGCCCGCCGAGTCGGCACACGGCTCATCGTCGTCGCTGGACCGGAACAAGCAGCTTCACCAGCAGTACGGTGGTCAGCCGGATGGTACGGTGCCATCGCTCCAGTCGCCGTCCAAGGTCCGCCCGGTCAACTCGTCGTCGTCGGCGGTGTCGGCGGTTCAGAGGACCAACACGGTCCGCAGGCCAATGACCGTTTACGAGCCGCAACAGTTACCGCCTTACCAGCACCCGCCGGTCCCGGTGGCGTTCAAACAGCAACAGCAACAGTTGCAGCAGCCATGCAGGCTGCCCAGCGGCCAGCCCAGATCCACGACGCCCAACGGCAACGCGGCCGCCGCCAACGATCCGGGCCGGTACGCCGTTTACCAGCAGCCGCCGTCACCGCGGTTGCAGGACAAATGCGCCAATGGCATGATGAACGGCATGCCCAGGCCGTCACCGTGCAACCTGTGCCGCAAGAAGGCCGTCAACCACCCGTCCATCTACTGTTCGGACTGCGATTTTTACATGTCAAGGTTCAAGCCCAAGGCTCAATCGACTACGTGCTAACATGATATAATATTATGATATATAGGTACTGTTTGCGAATATTTTTTATGCAGCACGTGATCTCTTCAATTTTGTATCTGTGATATACAACAGTTAATTAGTAATCATTTTATTATAGGTACATTATTAAGTTTCTGATGTTATTATTATATCGTATTAGTATATAGTTGAAAAATACTATAATTTGAATTTTATCATTGTACGTGGTATATATTATACCTAAATTATTTTTATTTCTTTTTACCATGCATTTGATGATTGATTAAAAATTGTTTTTGAAAAACTGTAATTTTTTTTTTCATTTATAAGATATATTATATATTATCGTTATTTTATATTAAATGATCTCAATACCATATTGTAATATACATTTTAATAATTAAATGTGTGTAATATCGTAAGGATGACATTTTAGATGTACAAACATAATTGTAAGATTTGCCATGTTCGATTTATAGAATATATTAATATTAATATAAGCCCACCTCTTTCATCAATGTATTTATTGTTTAAGATATTTTTTTATTTAAATTATAAAGAATAAAATATATATTTTAATAGATGATAATAAACTTGTCTTTTATAATATTATGTTTAATATAGGAAAACCGAAAATTTAAATGTTTCATATTCTAAATTAGATTAAATTAAATCAATAATTATGGCGATACCTATGTGTGAAAAAACAATATTGTAAGTATATATAGTTTTTAAAAAGCCTTGAAGTCTGAAGAATAATGGTTTCTTTAAAATATAATAATATGCGTAATGGTGACAGTAAGTGAAATGTTTCAAGTCAATAAACTATATAATATACAAACACTCAAACAAAATAATAAATCAATTATTTGAAGTAAAATGTTTAAGAGGACGTGATACCCGCATGTGTTGTCTCCGTCTTACAAGTGCGTAACATAACAAATTATACGCAAAGCAGAACACGTGTAGCTCCGTTAGTTTAAAAATTAGAGTAAATTGACCTCTTATAAAATCTAAAGGTAAGATTATTATCTAGACAACCTCATGAGCTTTTTATTATATTTAAATTTTAAAGCGAGCTATGAGTATTTTAAAATTGTAAATTGTTTGTGCATTTTAAAGTACTCATAACTCGCTTAAAAATATAAATA
>NC_042494.1:84252376-84253478 GCF_005508785.2 Acyrthosiphon pisum
TTTTTAAACTAACGGAGCTACACGTGTTCTGCTTTGCGTATAATTTGCTATGTTATGCACTTGTAAGACGGAGACAACACATGCGGGTATCACGTCCTCTTGACACCTACGTAAAATACGTTTAATTATTAAAGAGATTGGATACATTGTCAAAAATTAAACTTCAAATGATTATAAAAAAATGTTAATTAGGTATTTCGAGACTAAGGTTAAGAGGGTGTCACACCCGCAAGTGTTGTACTGTTGTCTCCGTCCTACAAATGTACAACATACCAAAAACTGTTTTGCGCGGGACAATTTTTCTCGCACCATATTTGTTTTAGAACTACCAAATTTTCACAACACGTAAAGAAGAACTTTATCTGTGCACGCAAAACAGTTTTTGCTATGTTGCACATTTGTAAGACGGAGACAACACATGTGGGTGTGACGTTCTCTTCAATGTATTTGGAACACCTAAATAGGTACTCAAAACTGCATGAAGAATAATAATCCGAACTCCGAATATGTATTTTGTATTTGGGTACTTCATAAAAAATAATATTTAGAATTGAGTATTTAAAATACGCTATAAAAATATTCCAAATACATTTAAGATAATTTTTGTTTTAAATATATTAAGAAAATGATAAACTTATACCTAACTGATAACTCAGGGAAAATTTGAAATTATAGCCAATATTAAAATATAATGTATCATGCATGTATTTGTATACCAGGTGATTCTTTTATCATGAATCACTCATTATTATTCAAAAGTACGAAGTCTAAAAAACTACATTTTTAAAAATATTATTTGATATAGTTTTGGGCTGGCTTATTGGTTGTAGAGTGCTGATACCTACGGACTACGGTGCGCTGATATTAGACAGTCATGACATCTTATTTTTAATGTGTAGATATGTTATTATTCGTGATTACTGAATGATAGAAATACGCCAATACATCATCTAAAAATCCCAAACTTAAATAATTTATTCTTCTTTTAGAGTTTAGATAGGTCATGAACATATATTTCAAGTTTAATGAAGATTGATCCAGTAGTTTCGGACGATAATAATATATAAGTAAGCAATAAGCCAGGGGTATAGGTAAGGAGGGG
>NC_042494.1:84254465-84274399 GCF_005508785.2 Acyrthosiphon pisum
CCCCCCATTAAAAAATCCCAATCGGTTTATATATAATAATAATAATCTACTACAAACAACAACAATTACTTTCAAGTTAAACATAAGAAAACAATAAAATTGATATATTGCCAAATTATAATCAAGAGCGAAGATTTTTGTAATACAGTTTTACAAGTACGCGTTTGTTATGAAAAATAATGATGTATCATTATCTAAATAGATATCTAATCTTATATTCAATATTGTAATAGCTATATATTATATAAAATATTAACTACAAAATTGCGTGCTCGACGCCCGTATCTTATTTTGACCCACGACGCTACGGCCGCACCAGCAATACTGCAAATAATAGTTTGTTAATAGTACAACATATAAGAATTTATTACTGTGTTTGAAATTACGTAATCACCGATTTACATCAAGTCATAGGCGCAAATAGACAAATTAAGTACCTAATAGATATTATGATATGATTAATTTGGAATTTATTATATGTACCTAATATAGATCAATTTTTTTAAAATACTATAGACTATAATATAATATTATGTCTTATACCTAGACTGACATACCGTCTCCGCTCAGAATCGTTTTTTTTATACAATGATATTATATCATTGAATTCAAATTTAATACCATCCATTATACAGTGACCCACTTGTAACCTACTGTACAGCAGAGCGACATCCACTTACCCATTTTTTTATAATTTATATTATATAAATACAATCAGAATTATTTATTTCAAATTGTTTTTCGTTTTGTCATTTTTATTTAAAACGTTCACTGCCGATCGTCGATGTCAATACATAGTAGACGTTCGCGATCCTGCCACGGTGACCGACGTCAAAACAACACGTTATTGACGCTATCCAAATACAATGAATACGTAAATTCATTGTATTTTGGTTTTTTTGTATTCCTATGGTATTGATTATTGAATATTATTCCTTATTATCTGTAGTACTAATAATTTAAGTCAAAGATGTATTATTATGATTTATGTTTTCAATTTTTCCTGGGTTTGGGTAGGTAGTGCACATATACACATCACACGAGCCGCCACTAGTTATTTTTTATTATTAACAAGAATTAAGAAACTGAAAACTTAGAGAAAATAATAAAAATATAGAAAATTAGAAAAGATGGGTACCTATTAGTTCATTGTTCCAAATACGGTAAACACGTTTTGTTACTGGTCACACCGAATAGCGTCCTTGATAAGTGATAGTAGCGCGTAGTGATAAGAAATTGATGTTTGAAACGAGTTTTATTTATACTGTTTTCCTCCTAAAATTCTAATAAATTGTAATTCGTATTGAACTTAGCTGTTATTATTTCATACAGTGGATGTATAATTCGTGTCGTACAAAGATGCAGGCAGTTTAAAAGAAATTTCATCTTATCTACGTTGATTTGGTTGTGGCAATGTCGATCGTTAACTATGGCTGCAAAAAAAGTATTAACTAAATCCAAATTTGAAGAAGGTGAAAAAGTACTGTGCTACGAGCCAGACCCCGCGAAAACTAAAGTCCTTTACGATTCTAAAGTAATCAAATATCCACGTACCACCCCACTTGCAGCATTTTAGTAAATCATTTTTGTTTCTGTGCGTTTAGGTTTTAAGAGTGGTACCTGAAAAAGATGAGCAAGGTCGCAAATTCTGCAAATTTCTTATTCATTTTCAAGTAAGTGTAATATATTTTTGACTCTTTTACAAGTTAAAATGTGAACGCATTTTTCAGGGATGGAATTCCACATGGGATAGATTTGTAACGGATGAATTTATATTGAAAGATACAGAAGAAAATCGCAAGCTTCAAAAAGAACTGGCAGAAGAAGCTCAACTTACGCCGTAAGTGTTGCATTGTCATTGAAAGGGTTGGATAAGTTAGAACGATTCTGTTGTTTCAGTGGTGGGAATTTGTACAGAAAAGAACGGAAGAAAAGAGCAGTTAAACTTGAACCCAAACCTCTAGTAATAGAGCCAGCTGTAGTTACCATAGATGATAAGTCTATGGTGGAAAACGAAAATGTACCAGTACCTATTGATACAATACTGTTACCTAAAAGAAGGTTACCAGACCTTGAGTTTCCAGATAATTTAAAATTCCATACTGGATATAATTGTTATTTAGTACATGAAAAGAATACAGTAAGAAATAGTAGTGCATATTAAGTTTAGCTAGTTTTTTCTTATATTTTTCTTTTTATTATTACATACCCAATTAATATGATTCTAGTTGGTTCAGTTACCCTGTCAACCTAATGTGGTTACATTGCTTGAAAGCTACCTTAGATATTTAGCAAGAAATAACTTCAGTGATAATAAAACAACAAAAAAAAAACGTCAACCTGAAGTACTTGACAAAAAACAACTAGAAAAACGGTTAGTTTATATCTTTTACTATGGAATAAATCATTACATATAACTAATTTATACCTAATTTACTGTTGTTTATAAAAAATGGTATTTTAATTTTCTACTATTTTTTTTAAATTTATATAGTTACATTATTTGCGTAGAAGTATTAGATGGTCTGAGGATTTGTTTTAACACTTTCTTATTCAGAAAGTTGTTAGTTAATGAAGACGAACAAGCCCAATACTATGAAGCATTAAAAGTGACTCTTCAACCACCTGTAAACAATATTATTCCACAGTATGATCAAGTTACTTATTTTTATAATTAAAAAATATTTTTCTTTTATTTATTCATTAAATATTTTAATTATGTTTTAAGAAATGGTGAACAAGACTATGATAACGTACCAAATGACGAAGAATCGGAAAGCCACGATAACAAAAATAATGTTAAAGGTAAAATAATAAAATTTCTTATATTTTCAATAAAATATCTTTATATCAAATGGTTGTACAATTATTAGCTAAACGGGACAACACACGCAGTTCAACCAGTCAATATGCTAGTTCTCAACAAACTTGTTCGGATTGCAGGTATTTTATAGAATTTTATATTTTGTCTTATATTTTTGAGTTTAATTAATGTGGTATTATTTAAAGTTTAACAAAATCTCAATGTTCCAAAATTGTAAAAGATACATTTGAAAAAGCCCGTGATGAGTATGTATCAAAAGCAGACTCTTGGAAAGCCGTTCCTGACAGTGCATATGATGAAGAAATAAAACAGCCAGCTGTTGTATATGGTGTATACCATCTTTTAAGGCTTTTGGGTATTCATTTAAGAATTAATATTAAATTATGTTTAAAACGTATCATATGTTTTTTTTTTATCAAAAAAAATGTATTTTTACATATTACTATCAATTGAATGCACAAAGGATATCGATGGCGGCAATGCAAAAAGGCATAAGCAACATTTTAGAAATTATTCAGGAGCCAAAAACTATTTTTTAACAATAATTACATTTTAAATTTAGAGAATTATGATAAGAATAAAAAAAGACGATTTGTACTCTCTTTAAGACAATAATTATTGTTCTTCCATTTTTTTAGTTAAACCTTTGTATCAGTTTGAATTGGGTATTATTATATAATTTGGTGCTCATGCCCCATTAATTTCCTTACCTATAATTTTAGTACTAGTATTTTGGTGCTTATCTCCTTTTAATTGTCTTCTTATTGTGTGAAAATTTGTGCGAAAAATTAATGAATAATATAAAAAACAAATAGTCTATCATAGTTAATTTTCATTGATAATAATATTATAATTTATAATCATTAATCATAAATAAATGACATGCTATTTTTTAATAGTAGCATAGATAAATATTCTCTTTGGAATAAAATGTTAATAACTTCATACAGTATTGCATTTTTAAGATCACCACATATTATTTTTATAATTTTTTATTAATATTACTTATTGTCAACCGAACAGATAACAGAAAATAGTTTTTTCATATAAAATCTATTGTTAACTATAATGATGATGTTGTTGCTTAGGCCCCACAAAGTAAAATTCTATGACGCTTATACTAACATTTAAAACTTAATGTCGCTTATTCCCTATTCATACACATACCTGTTAATTAATTTACATTTTTTGGCGCTTATGTCTAAATCTAAATTTTAGTTTTATATCGTAAAAAATAAATTGTGTCAATAAATTATTAAGAGCAATCGATAGAGAATGACATTGCTTATGCCTTAATTACAAAAAGTGATTTCATTAAAAGTATCGCTTATGCCTTTTTGCACCATCAATATTATCAGTTTAATAAATTATTTCTGCGTCTATCAAATTCTTTAATAAAGTTATAGATTTATAATTTAAACATTTGAGATCATTGCTAGTAAAAGTAATGTTACTAAAATATTTTTTAATTATTTTTTTAATTTATAGAAAATTTGCCAAAAATATTGGCAAACACTGAAGTGGACGGAGAAAAACTTTCAATTGTATATTTATACAGTAATGGACTACTGAAGTAAATATATTTAACCATTTTAACTATATAAATCTTAAAGTTAACATTTTTTGGCTGTTTTACAGTAAGAGGTGCACAAGTGTGCAAATCTCTCTATTGTTTCAATCTGTGGATTGGTTTATAGCCATCTGCCATTCTTCTATTTTATCTGCTTTCCTTTTCATTTCTACATATGAGTTGCATCCTTGGTCTTTTATTCCTTTTATAATCAGTTTTATCAATCCTTTATTTCGCATTATATGGCTTATTCATTTGTTTCGTCTTCTAATTATATTTTTCCATAGTAACTTTCTCATAGTAAATTACATTTTTTTTAACAATTTTTTATATGAATTCATAGTTTGTCAGACTCATAATCTATATTAATTAATTGACAAAAAAAAAAAAAAAAAAACAAGTAATTTAAAATAAAATACATATTATATTTGATATGAGATAAAATGTATTTTTTAATAAATAATTATTTTTATTTAGATAAAAAAAAATTATTTTTATAATAGCAATACAATTTGATTCACTTAAGGGCCATAGTACCTAATAAGACCTAAATGGAAACTGCACAGATATTTCATAGCCTTGACTATTTCTCCAACTATCACCAATGAATAGTAGCAATATAATTATTTGGAATGCTAAATGAAGGACTTTCACATTTTATTTAACAACAATATAAAATATTAATTTATTACAGTTGATAACACAATTTATTTATCCATACATTACATGACATACATTAAATCAATAAATATTTAATTTTGGTTTATATTTTTGTATTGAACTGCCTTATTTCTAGTTTTAATAAATCAATATTTATCTCAAAATGTATTTGTTTGTCTGTTAAATATTTAATCTTTAATATTTCTAAGAACATCATATATCAAGGCTGTCAATACTGCTGTATACCATATAATTTAGCATGATATTCACTGTTGCTGGTAGACTGCATAATATATATTATTTATTTATTTAATGAGTATAATTCCAACATTTTTTTTTAAAATTAAAACTAAGAAAATCATACCATCAACAATATCAAAAATTCATAACGATCTAAAGAAAATGTGTTTGTATCTAAATGTCTATTAAAATCAATTGGGATATAATTTAACAATATTATATAAGGTTAAGTCGTAATAAGATAACATTAGTTTAGTGTAGATTCGTCAGTAAAGTGACTTCACATTGAAATTTTTGAGTGCTATGTCAATTATACTTCTAGTAATGACATTGACTAATAAGTAATAAGATTGTGTTTTATACAATGTACTATATTTACATTTATTTGTATAGGTACCTCTCAACTCAAACTTATTTGTTTGGGATGCAGTATTATGTGAAAAATGAGATGGAAGATGCAGTAAAATCAAGTGCTCCTATTCGAAATCACAGAAATCATAAGAATATTTAAGTTGTTTTAAGGCACCCTATATTATATAAATATAAATGTACATAGAGTGGGTACATTAAATAACTGTCAATTATTTATGAAAATAATAAGTTAACATATTTTAACTTATCTTTTTAAAAATTTTCTCTTTTGTATACGTACAAGAATTTTTATTATAATAGAGTATCAAGTGCGTAGTAGAAATGTCTGAAAAAAATTATAAAAAAATATATCATATCATACATTATATTATATCATAAGATATTAATAAAAATGGTAAAAATTTAATTAAAATGTAATGTATTTTCAAAGAATAATTGATGGTTAATAACTAATGAGAATCACCCTTAATACCTACCCAATTATTAAAGTTTAAACTTAAATATTTATTGTTATTGTTTAGGTTAAATTACACATTTATCTTTTTTTTTATTTAAAAATATTTTTCATTTATTAATATTAAAGAAAAAAAAAACATAAATATATAATATTATATGAGGAATCAATGTTTATTTTATTTTCACTTATTTACTACGTTTGTCATCTGACTTCTCGCATTCTTTAATGATAAATAATTTCCCTGAATTGTTTCCATTTCCGCTTTTACAATCGCCGCTTCGATTGCGGACTCTAAGCATTTGCAAAATCCTTCTTGAGCTTTGCGTAGACTACCTGGAACAAGCACGCCAAAACGTTTGATAGGATCGTCTCCGCTTTCGTCGCACGCCAAACGGATCACATTAGTGTCCTCTTCGCGCACTACTGTAGAGCGAGCGGTGTACTGGCCAGACGTTGGTAGCTGTAGGTCGGACACGCTACGGTGGCCCATCACGTACCTACTTTTAGCTAGGTGCACGCATCCATCACGCAAACAGTGTTCCAGTCGACCGATATTCGAACAATATTCGTCCATTAATTGAACCATTTGTAGACAAATCCCATCCAATTCGTCGTCCACTTGCTTTGCCGTCCGCTCGAGGCCCATTGTGATGATTTTTGAGTTTCGTTATACGTTATATAAATTTGGGCGTCGACGACGGTTCGAGTGCTTGGCGTCTGAACTGTCAATTCAATTCTTTGAGTATCGAATAATGAATATTAATTAATAATTGTTTACGTCTATTCGTGTATTTGTCGAAAATACAACAGCAACTCGGCGAGATAAGACGACGATAACTCCACCCGTGATATTTTAATTTATTGTGATAACTGATAACCACATAAACATTAAACATAGATAATATAATTTTGTATACAATGTAGATAATATATTATAATTATGAATTAATATAATATATCCACCTTGATTGTATTATACACGGACCACGATTAATGATATTATTAATTATTATTTATTTAAGATATATCTTTAATCGTGACACAGACTATGATGAGTATGATATGATGATGTATGTTTAAGCAAATCACCTACCTAGGTAAGCAACATGCAATCATCGTATCAGGTACGTCATACGTGCATATTCAGTCATTTAAAGTTTTTTATTTAAGTTTATTCAGTTTTATACAGTATCTCTGAGGTGCCGTTAGTGAAAATCTTCCTCCACAAGTTGATTCATCATCATTACACGCATGTAAAAATTCTCTATTCTTACCTTGTACAAATATTTACTTATTGTCTAAGTCAACAGATTGTAAATATCTTATTTAATAAAAAAAAATATAGATACCTATAAATATATCTTAATAATACTATTATATAAGTTTAATATCAAAAATCATATTCGTTCAATGGTACGTGCAGGTACGTGTTATATGTTATTGAATCACGATCAATATTCAATACATTCTGACGTTTACAGATACCTATTAAGGACAGTTAGGTTTATGCAGATGCAGGTGCATAACTGCATAAGCATAACTATACCTATATAATAATATGATATAGTTTTTAATAAGGTAATTGCCACGGCCCTATATATAAGTTAGTCGCCTTACTTTCGTTTATTTATTTTTGTACCCACAATAACAATTTTAATTTATCGGACTATATATTTTAATTATTATTTTTTTCGAAAATTCATCACAACCGTATAATATATATATACCATAGTGTGGGTATACGATTGTACCTATACATAATATTAAACAGGTATATTCTATTTGTTATGTACAATATATAGGTTCCATCTGTGCTCAACTGCCTTCGGGGTCGGCCTTAGACCATCATTCCAATACCTAGGATATTTGAGAGTTCATTGCATCATCAATTCCATTAACTAATTATACGGTGGCGCAACTACTTTGGTATACAGCTTGTGTTCAGGGGGGGGGACGAGAAAATTTCCCGAGGGGATCCCCGCGGTAAAATTAATTTGGCCTTACTTTAGTTGTTCTGTGAACCATAATTTCATTATTATTATTCATATTCGACAATGTCCAATCGGGGCATAGTATTTATTACGAGTACCTATAAGTATATTGTGTACCTACCTACCTACCTATATATACACGATCAGTATATGGCTATAAATATATACAACTCTAGTCTCTAATACATGTATTAAAAAGCGTTTTAAAAAAAATTATTTCTTTTAAAATTGTATTTCTGTGATGTTATTATATTATATTAGGCAGTATAATATTGAAACTCAAATATCATCGGGAAATGTTACATTTAAAAATTCAGTATTAGCAATTGAGCCTACAAAATAAAATGATATGATTGTTTTAGCATGATGTACCTATTACCTATACGTTTCATATTTGTATATAGTATAAATTATAATAGAACTAACCTTTTTAAAATATTCCACATTGATACAACATAAAATATTCTATTTAGGTATTGGAACAATATAATTTATAATGATTAATAAATGATTATCACCAAATGCTCGCTTTTATCCTTTTATAATGTGTTTATTCAAAAGCTCCTTAATTTTATTTTTTGACTACTATAATTTTAAATACATACCTAGATTTTTTTTATACCTTTTTGAGATTGTTTAGTGCGGGGATGTATAAACTTTTTTTTTAAACATTGATGCATCTAAAGTATAAATTGTAATTATAATGGGAAGTTTTTTTTAAAGATTATACCTACACCTACTAAATAATAAATATAATAATATCCATTACACCAACAAGTGGTTTTAAATATAAAATAAAAATAAAGAATTATAAAATATAGTTACTTAGGATTAAACAAAATAGATTTAATGATTAGTCTATAATGCTTATCACACCCGCAGCCAATTTTTACAAAGTATAAAATATTAAAACTTTATAGTTGTAGATAACTAAATATTAACTACTCTTATTTTGAAATAAATATATAGCCTCCATATCTTTTAATAGACCTATTATTGTAGACATCGTTACCCTTATAGTAGATAATGTTTAATAAGTTAATAACTAAGAAACTAGTAACTACTCATTCAAATTTCGTATTAAAATTTGAATAAAAGAAGTTATAATCAACACAGCAGGCTATAGTACCACAGAATAAACAGAAGGGAATCGAAAGCAAAGTCTCAAAATGGTCCAACATTTTGGATTCTTGAAATTAATTCTCCAGAGTAGCCTTATATCGGAATATTCTTATTTTTCATTATTTATGGCAGCATTGCTTATGTATAGACTATATTATTAAATAACATGAACTAAGATAGTATCAAGATCAATATAGAAGCGACACTCTATCAGCTGATCGTGGTCTTGTTTATACCTATGATCTGAAGTTTGAACCTCTGAAAAATATGGAAACAAATCGATGCGACATGAACGATTTCCTTCTGTTTATTCTGTGGTAGTATTTACTTAAATGGCATACAAATCAAATAAATTAAAAATATCATCTTTAAGTATATTTTAAAAAACTCAGAATTCTAATAAACGTTTGATTAAAGAAATCATTTGGTGCGAGCATTAATGTGTACCCATACGTATTGAAATTATAATATGTGAATATATAAATTACAATTCTTTTAAAAAATTTAATATTCTACATATTACATATTGTTATCATGCAATTTATGATATTTATGATATAAATATCTAACTAATAGTACCTGTAAAGGATATTTTTAAAATGTAAATGTTTGTTTGAAAACTGCATACTGATGAGCATTGATCATATTTTGTAAACACTGTAGTAAATATTGGTAAAATGCCGTTTAATCCTATGGAATAGGTATACCTTGCAGCAATTCTTTTTCCACTTCCATAAATTATATCATTAAACTCCTTTTATTATCGTGCTACTGCAGGGTGAACACTTTAATTTAGAAGCCATTTTATAACTTTAATCTCATTATCTGTGATTGACGATCCTCATTAAAATATCTGTCCTTTTTCCCTATCTATCAATCATTGGCATATCTCGTCTGAATGGAACATCAATCCTTCAGTTCTATAATAATCTCTTACAATCTCTTGGTGTGATATATTAAAATGTGATATCTAATACTAAATGATCGGTTTTTAATTTATTCCAATGATCGAATTAAGTTTAAAATTATATAAATATAGTCATATATCAATAAAAATAACCATAATATTATGCATTACTGTCTATTAAAATTGTTTTTTCCACATAAATATTTATTCAATTTAATAAAATAAATAACTTCGTATTATCTTCTACTACTTGCCTAGTCATTTTTAATATATTTAATATATTTATCGTGACAAAAAAAAAACAGATACTAAATTGACAAAAAAAAGCACGAAATATTGATATGAAATTTATTTTAAAATAGATAAAGAAAATATTATATTGTGTGAACTAGACGATAAGTGATAGAGACGAAATTTAACTTATATTTTTACATTAGAAAAATCAAAATATTAATATAAAAATGTTAGTTTATAGAATGTACCTTAAAAATATTGAAAAATAATTAATAAACTAATGTTTAAAATTTAACTTTTACTATTGCAAAATGTTAAAAGTACTTATAAATAACTATGCTTAAACATAAGTACAGCATACGCAGGTTTATTTAACAATAATAAATACTTCAACTTACGTATTTATTATATTTATAGGTGGGTAGGTGGTGATAATGTAAAAAACTAAAAAATTAATATATATATGCTTTTTATAATATTATATAGCAGCGTTTCTTAAACTGTGTTCCACGGAACCCCATGATTCCGCAGAGATCACATCAGGGTTTCGCAAAGACGCAAAGCTTAAGTGCTTTTTTCAACATTTTAAATCGATCTCTGTGTAATGTTGGTACATTTCAAAAGATGAATTGTCACTTGTCAACTGTCAATTGTCACAAAAGGCCGTGTTGCCACTTTTACCATTTGTAACCACTTATATATGTGTGAAACGGTGTTCACCATATTATATGAACCAACAAAAACAAAAAGTCGCAGCAGACTTGATGCCAAACCTAATATGAGAATACAACTTTCATCAATAAAGCCTAATATTAAGAATATTTGTAATAATAAAAAATAATTTCACTCATCTCATAAAAATTTAAATTTAGAAGTCCTGTTATTGTCTGTTTTTTAAAATATTTTTTGAATTAAATACAGAATAGCGTGTACAGTGTACACATTATTATTAAATGAAATTATTATAATTTTAATTGCAAATATGAAATAATCCTTACATAAAATGACACATTAAAAATATTGAAACAAAGTATGGCCGTATGGGTTCTAATTGTTGAGTTATAATAACTAACTGTTGAAAGCTAAATAAAAAAAACTAAAAAGCTAAAAAAAAAGTAGGGGTTCCACGATAAAAAGGGACATAAAAAAATGGTTTCACGGATAAAGACGTTTAAGAATCGCTGCTATATATTATGATTTTTAAATGCAACGCGTATTTTTTTGTCAATATTTTTTCTTTACATTTATTAATAGTGAATACGATCAAACGATTCAAACGGTGTTGTATTTAGGCTACTAAAGGTACATCACTGTCGATCAGCACAACGACAAGTCCGAAATAATTGTTAATTATTATAGGTACTATACACAATATGGCACATGCACAGGTCGAAATAACTCGATGCAATGACGCGTGATATGTGTTGATAAAACTGATAAGATAAGTACGATAGTTATTAAAAACACTGACCATTCATACAGGATTTTCAATCTATATAATTTTATCCCAAACGGGGTCCATTATTAATAAAGGCGTTCAATATAGGCAATACGAAGGGGAAATTTAGCTGTAGATTGTAGCAAGGTTGTGTACGTAGAAAATAATGATCATTAGTGCGACTTAAAACTGCTCACCTATCAATTATATTATCATGACACGTGACTTCCGCACATGCACATATATTATGTCACTACCGCGAAGTCAGGCACGAGAACGTTTTTTTTTTCGTTAATATTTTTTGCTAAAAGTATGTACTTTTTGGCCATTACACTGGTTGAATTATTTTGCTTTGTGATTTCACCCCCCCCCCCCCCCCCCCAACTTATTAAACAATGCAGTTATCCAAAATCTGATTTTTGGAATTTTTAAATATACTTACTTATAAAGATCGATAATAACTGAGAAATTACTATTTCAAATTTTGAATTAGGTACATCAACATTTTTGAATAAATGATCTACTAAATAATTTACAGTATAAAAAACAGGAGTAATTTGCAAAACAGAAGTTTGCATGGCCACTATACACTCTTTACGTAAGTTAGTACATAACAATTCAAGAATTTGAAAAAATAGTCTTTAAGTACGTTTATAAGTTCCAAAAAAGGGGAATTCGAATAATTTCATTGTTAAAAGAATAATAGGGTTGAGCATAATTATTTAATCACCCTGTATATATCTAATATCTGATATAAGACTTTTGAAAACAGCTTTAAATTTATCAATGACTTTACCTTATATCGATTTTTTCCATTTTTAAATGGTTTCCTTTAACGGTTCTATTATATTGACTATTAAATAAGTTGATGTGATAGACAAAAATTCTTAAAATGTTAAAATAAAAAATACTTTTTCTGTAGAAAAATCGTTTCCCAGAAGTGCTATAGTCCATTCTGAAACCCACTCTAATAGCTTGCAATATAGTTATTTATTTTAGGTACCTACCTTCGAAAAACAAAAAACAAGAAACCCATAGAACACGATCTGCGATTTGTAATATTAAAGACTCAGCCATGTATATAACCAATACACATCTCACTTGTTTCGGAAATCGAAATAGTAAGACGAGCGTTACCTAAACAATATATAACATAATATGCGAGAACAAATAATTGCATGATAATATATTATTGTAATTTACTAAATAAGGTGTGACCATTATACATTAACGAATCGTCGATGGGTCGAGTCGTTCAAAATCTCGCTTTCTTTCGTCTCAAATTCCTGATACACAAATGTTCATACACGCCTGCATATGCCATATATATACATTATACTTGCAATATATTATACACATAATGCGTTTATTATAGAATATGTATATTGCGTAATAGCGAACTCGTTCTGTTGGCCTCGGGCAAACGGAAACGACATCGCCGACGATGCGAGTGTATTAAAAAATGCCAAACGAGCTTATATATATATAATATAATAATATGCAGTTATATACTACCTATGGTACCTATGGTTATATCTCGGTTATATACCTATAGTTATATACTACCTATATAGTAGGTACGAGATGTTATGAGCTTATGACTAGCTGGCTGTATAGGAAGAGCTAAACGAGCATATATAATAATATTACGAAACCGATTCCTATTGGGCACAATAATAATTATTATTAGCGCTTGCGTTAACAAAACGGTCGACAGATGGCGATTATAAAATGTTATATTATAATATTATACGTCATGACACGAAAAATAATATAATAATATAATAAAATAATAATATGTAATATTATTATAATACGCACCCGGCGATGTCATAATCCAAAGACCGCCGCAGTCCGCAGGAATATTCGATAGTTTAGAATTATTTATATTAATTCATTCGCTTCATACGGCCTGATTATCATATTATTATATAGGCTTTCGCGCAATTTTGACAAACGGCAAACATATTATAAGATGATTATAAGTTGCCTTAACATTTTTTAATTGTTAAATAGGTACACCTAATTGTATATTACATAATTTTATTACTCCATCCATCATTAATCATCATCCTTTTTTATTCGTTTTAACATATTATTATTATTTAATATTATAGATAATTATAATGTTATATTATCCAAATTGAAAAATGTGACATTTATTATAGGTATTTTCTTGTATTAGGTGCTTAGAACATTTTTATTTTTCAAAAATAAGTTACCATTTTTTGAAATCGGATGAATATGTCTTGGTGAATTATATTTCAAAATAAGAAAAGCGGGTATATTTAGTTAATTTTAAATTCAAAAATATTAATTTCAAAAAAGCACTAGAAGTATTTTAGATAAACTTCAATGCACGCATATATAGAGATGCAGCTATTAATATAGCCAATATAGCCGTTATAGGTACAAGGCAGTAAAGCACTATATTAAGCATACTTTCCAACGTTCAGATAATCAGATAAAGAGTTATATACAGTGAGAGATAGAGGTAGATACAGAAAGTAGAAATATATATTGGTATTATAATGTTCAATATTTTATATTACTGAAGTATACAATTCGTGAAATCTGTTGAGTAGAGTGTATAATAATTATATATTGTACTACACTCAAATATCTGGGATTCACCACCCCTCCCCCCGCAACTCACCACCGTCACCAAAAATCTTCCGGGGTCACAACCCTTACAGAACTCTGCCCCAGCGCGTCAATGCGCAGCAGTATACTCATTTAGAATTCATCTGTTATTATATAGCCTATATAGAAATAGTGTTGGTGAATTATTATAGTTATGCGCGGAAGTCGATGAAAAAAAAAAAAAAAACTTTCATACAATACCTACATATTAATAATATTATAGTTACTTCCCGGACGCGTCCCCATTGGTTGTTATATTATATTCAATATAATATATTTTATTATGTTATAACTTGGACACAAATATTGCAGACAATGGTATAGTTCAAAAAAAAAATATTTCAATAGCCGGTGGTTATCGCGTCTGTTATATTATGACGTATGTACTATAGGTATGTACACGATGTCGTGTTTATTATAATGTCGTTTTAATAGTTTTTTGTCTGAAGTCTGCGCAGTGTGACGCGTACCGAAAAACAAATCGATCCTATACAGTATTGAAATGCATACGATATACCTATATATAGCAATTATTAATTAATAACGTCTTAAGGCCATCGTTTGTACCACCTGCGTAGGTAGTCCACGGCAGAAATAAATATTTGGACACATATTTTAAGTTTATAGCATTTTCTCTTTACACGCGAGAACGGCCATTAATAAAAAGACTTATTTTTTCCGGCTAATGTGTTCTAAATTATGTTTGTATCATTATTTATTGTATGGTTAATGTCGAAATTTATTTCCCGTCACAAAATATTATATTATGTTTAAATTGCGTATTTCACATTGGTTAATATTATTTCGTTGACACGACGGCGATTTTTGTCACTTCCTTTTTGAAATTGTAGTTCGTATAGTAAAATATATTCAAGTAAGTACTAAAGTACGTATAAGATATGTAATATACAGGGTGATTCACCAAACATGCTCACCTATTTTTTTTCTTTTAATAATGAATTTATTCAAATTATGATTTTTGGAATTTTTAAATATACTTAAAGACCATATTTTCAAATTCTTGAGATTTTTTTGTATTGCTAAGGAGATTTCTGCAGTAACACAAACCTCTGTTTTTCAAATGAAAACCTTCCTTTTTTATTCTCAATTATTTAGTCGATAATTTTTCAAATTAGAAAGGAAAAAATTTCCATTATTAAAGAAAAAAATGCCGGTGAGCATGGATGGTGTATCAACCTGTGTATCTCATAGTGTACCTATATTTATATATACACAGACACACGCTGCGAGTTCACGCCAGAAAACACAAGGATTTTTATCCATGCCGAGTAATTTTTTTTTATTTAAAATATCATTGTGCCTAATTCACAGAAAAGATCGATGATTTTATCGTTTGTAATTTTATGCAAATTAAATTAGAAAAAACTCCAAGTTTCATTTGTTGGAAGGTGGTAGAGATTTTCAATGTGCTGCAACCGACAATAAACCAGGGGCATACTATTCTCTTAAATATTACAAATTCTGCAGAATTACCTAGATATACCTATTGTTGTTTCATAACTTTCCCACCGGTGATCATTATTTTTCGGGGAAAAAAAATCAAAATTACGACCTCAAGACAACTTAAATATAGGTAGGTACATTCGCATAGACTGGTTATATATTATATTCACTAAAGTATTTTTCGTTCGCAGCGTGATTACGAAACTACATGTATTTCGTGCTTATGTAGCGTTATATATAGATTACGATATATAGATTGAGGTATATACATTCGACCGAAAAATAAAACGGAAAACGAGCAAACGCACGAAAGTCTTTGCACTATTCATGACCAGTGTTCAATTAAAATAATATGCGATTATTATATCTACGGAAAGAAAAACACAGTTTCGCAAAATGTATAAGTGATACGTCCGTTTTGAACGAATAATCGTCGAGATTGTATTACATTATATTATTATTATATACCACCGTGGAGATGAATGTTGTAGGTGACCGACCGCTGCGAGGATACACGATCCTCCTGCGTGATTTTTGACGGTTATTTAGTGGATAATTTCAGTTAGTTTGTGCACTATTTTTAAGACTCATCGTGAAGACTGTTCATATTTATAATAAACGTCGGTTTATATCCGTCGAAGTGATGATAGTGAAAAAACAGTGCCATATTATATTATACTGTTTATTACAACAGTCATATCATTATTATATTTTATCATGTATCTTATTTAGTCTATTTAAACGTAATAGCTTACACGACGCAATTATTGTTATGTTGGTATAATTGTTCTTATGGTTTTTTTAAACGATTGTATTCTTACATACGCATTACATCCGAGCGAACGATAATAATAGGTGCGGTATGCGTCGAGTTTTTTATTTTTGAACAACAATGTGCCAATAACGTGGTGATATTATTTTAATTATCATAATTTGTCTACTTTCTTGTATTCTTAGAAGTACACTGCAGTTGTACATGTAGGTATAATCGTATTATTTTAAATCGTTCGAGCGATAATGTGCATTGTTTGTCATAAAAATACACATTTGTTCGGAAATAATATAATATAGAAAGTTTTTTTCCCGGGAGGAAATATTTTATGTTTTGTACAAATCATTAATTATTATCGTGACGTTGAATGGGTTATTTAAATAATTCATATGCATTTTTATTACATTTCATACACTTCAATATTGTATATAATTTCTAAAATTATTATATATATCGGTAGGTACATAATGTATGACGTGTTAGCTTAAGTGTTTAACCCTCAAAACATGTTTTAGGTTAGATAATAATTAATTTGTAAAAACAACGTAACATTGTATATTTTACATTGAAATAGGTATGCTACTATGCAAGGATACGCCGTGTGCTTGTGTTATATATTATGATAACGCATAATATACAGATTTCAATATAATTCTATATCTGATAGTAGATAAATTTTGATTGTCGTTGTCATACGCAATATAAGTGTATATTTACTATTTTAATGTGGTTGTCTTATATTGTGTTAAATTATGGCTTTTATGTGCTGCAGACAATGTCTAGACGGCGTCCCGTACCGTATTGAAAGTATAATTAAAGAAAAACGAACATTCCATTATGTTAATTTGTTTTTAATATCATCGATATCAAAAAACATTATGGTATTACAATACCTATAACTCTTGCCTTAGCTATGGACAAACTATTATATCAAAAATGTCTACAATGCACGCGTTATATAGACGAGTTAGAGTATTAAATTGGAAGTTCTAAGGTCACACTTTCATAAGGCCTGCGGGCCAAGGAAAAAGATCGTCTGCGTGTCCGACTAATATGCTTATCTGTGTAAGTAATCGAGAAAGTTATTGGCCGATCAAAGTTCATAATAAATACAGATCTGGAGTTCGCACTAATAAATCTTCTCTACTTATCTATACAGTTGTTCATAAATCGAATACATTTTATAAATCATAAGTTCAGGGTTGTACAAAAAAACATCTTGTGACTTGAAACATTCTTTATTTTTTTAAACTATTAAATCGAAGTTATTTATCACGTTTTATGATGAAACGTCTTGCTGTTGAACTATAAAATATACGAAAATCATGGAACCTCTGACATTCATTTCTTTTCGAATCTTTTTTTTGTAAGTACAAAATTATTATATAAATATGTATCCATCTATTTATATGGATAAGATTCAATTCAAAATAATATGCACACAACGGAATAACAAAATTGACAAATAGACAAATAGAAATATAATAGTAGGTACAAAAATAATATAATAGCAACTCTATGAAATAATATAAGAATAGAAATTCATCGTTCTTATAATTGGACTTTTTTAAAAAATAAAGAGTAGGTACATCGAATTGGAATGATAAATATAAAATGTGATGGAAATGGAGACGGTGATAGTTCAACAGAGAGACATTAAAATAAAATATGGACTTTATATGGTAAACATCATAATATAATATAACACGCAGAAATACAATTTTTCAATACAAAATACAAAATTGTAAGAACACTTTCTATTTTTGTACTTATATAGATCATGCGTTTACCGGTGTATTTAGTTTGAAGTTGAAGCCCGCCACCAACGCGAGATGAATTGAACTTTTAAGTCATTTTCGCTAGACATAATATAGCAACTTCTTGGTAGCAAATTCAGGACACCGGTTTAGCAATATAGTATATAAGTAGGTTCTTTGTACTTGCACTTTGCAGGTTAGGGTCATACGCGCGATCCGTTAATTACAGCCTACCTGGTGGCACGAACTTTTTAAGTTTTTGAAGCAAATTGTATATTTTAAATATGTTTACAACCATCCCATTACCTTTTATTACATCAAAGTGAGTCACAGAGGGTTAACTCTAAACTCGGTAATATATAATATGAAATTTGTCATTAAATTTGTGTTTAGGGCTTGAGGTCTTACGATAATACACCCAACAGGGGCTGGCCACGCAATCACCCACCCACTAATTAGAGACATGAAGTAATTATTGTTTCAAATAGTCCTATTCCCCACCACCATTGGGTACTAGTATAGACTACACTACTACCACTATACAGTATAGCCTTATGGCTTATAGGCTGCAGGTTAGTATATGGAGACTTACTTATAAGTTATAACTCGTACTTGTACATTGTAGCAGTTGTTGAGGCGAAAGTAAAAAGGTTAGGTTATTGTATACCAAAAAAACACAGCCTCGTGTACAGTGTATAAATGACAGTATATAAATATGAATAATATAATTTGGGAAAAACGATAAAACGGCGGAATAATCTAGCCATCCCTTGGCCATACCCAAGTTTACTTAAGTTATACATATAAAAAATAAAATAAATCTTATTTTGAATCAAATTAATACATAATAATATACCTATAATTCATAATTTATTAATGTGTAAATAACTATAGTGGTTAGTTTTTACGATTACATGTAGGTTTATAACGAATAATATAATAATACAGACAAGGAGTGAACACTGAGAACTGGTAGTCTGAACTACTTATGATCCGCAGGAAGTGCGATCACTGGGTGGTTTCTTCCCTCACCCTATTCATGTTCTACATTTATTGTAGCACATATTCGTATTCGCCCTTGTGTATAGATTGTATATTCTCTAATAAAAAAAAAAAAAAAAAAAATATGAACCGTAAATAATTAATTATAAAGGTCATACAAGTTATACTGACGTACGTCATACGTATAAATCTTTATTCAGATGATAATATAGGGGAGACCAGGGTAAAGCGGATAGCTGGGCAAAGTGAATAATGTTAATAACTTTTTGAATATCGGTGATTAAATAATAATGAGCATATAAATTGGCATCAATGTGTATCGTATTTGCTGGGATGATGATTTAGTATCATTCACTAGTTTACATTCACCATAAAAGCGTTTATACGAAAATAGTTAAATTTCTTTAATAAATACATGATAAGAATTTAAAGTTTTTTAAATAATATTTATAAATTAACTTTTTTAAACTTAGTTTATTAC
>NC_042494.1:84274665-84412019 GCF_005508785.2 Acyrthosiphon pisum
ACATCGATTATTTATTTATCTCATTGTTTATTACTTTACCCAGCATATGTTTTCACTTTGCCTTGGTATCCGGGCAAAGTGAATAAAATTCCATTTTTAAAAATTTTTTTATTAATTGAGTGCTTATTACATTTTTTGAATGGTTAAATAATGAATTTTAGTCAGTTTATGATTATATTAAAAAATAGTTCTTAAAATAATAGTTTGGACACCATATTTTGACACATAAAGTTAACCTATGCGCTTTGCTCTGGTCTCCCCTACGAGTATTATGTTATTATGTTAAGATCTATTTGGACATAATATTATAATTATTGCATCCAGCTTTGGGGGTGTAGTTACAATTAAAGTAATACTAACAGTATTGAGAGAATCCAGTCCCCAAATCTGAAAATGTTCATCTGAACTCTTTTATAAGTGTATACAATGATTTATCAATTATCATTGAACTTAAATCTAACACAGTATCCATTACAGTAACCAACCCATTAGATTAATCAATACATTAAAATGTTTTAAATAAGGAATTAAATCGTTTATATTTGTATATGGTTTAATTGCTTAGTAAAGATTCTCCGGTATGGAGAATTCCTTTATGGCCCTCTATATCATTTGGGCAATGGACGATAATTCTTGTCCTTATTGTATCTAATATTATCTATCAATTAAGCTATAATACTGTTCAACGTATGTAACAGATAGCCTTAAAAAAAAAAAATTATATTAAGAAACATATTAAGTTATGTATAAAAGATTATTTTGGAATGCATCGTAATAACTAATAATAATACCTAAAAAAAAAAAAAAAACAATAAACTTTGAAATTCAATGCGAAAGTATTAAAAATTGTCAACTTACCTATTATAATTTATATATTAGGTATAATATAGGTATACCTACTCTATTATTTTACCTTTCGATTTTTTGGTTTAGTGACAGAATATGGGCTTCATACTATGTGTATTTATTTGCAAAAAAAGGGTAGACGACAACATGAATTACTATAGGGCTTTAGGAACGAGGGCGAGTTTAGATAACCCGAATACCTCTTCCCGTGCAGCGCGCATCTATAGGCTTTTTAACTCTTTGCGGAACGGTGGAAGCCAGTATAGGTGCTAAAATACATTCATTAAAATCCAGGAAAAAATGATTTAATAATATCTAACGCGTAATAATTCGACGCGTAACACGTAATATACATGTATAGTACAACTACTATTATGAGTGCAGTGATTTGTACACGGTAAAATATACATAAATGTACAATAAATTCACGAGAGATGGGCCGTGGGATCCGGTGTTGTGCGAACCACCTGTACACGCGTATACGTATATGTATATATGGGTGTATAAACGCAAGGTCTCTCTCACTTTCATCTCTCTCCCTAACGTCCGAGGCGGCGGCGTCTTCAGCTTTATTATATTTCGTTTTTCCTCTCCATCGTCGCGTTTGTCCTCCTCTGCTGTCCGACGTCGCGTCCGTCGTCGTCGAACACGACCGCCTTCTTGCGCCGTCAGTTGCTGCTCATTATTATTTCCGCGACAACGATGAAGCGCAACACATGTCTGTGGGTGGTTCTCACCACTTACCTGGTCCAACAATGTAAGTGAACAATTTTATTATTATTTTATACACGTATGTTACTATATTATTGATTAACAGTAAGTCGTGGTCATAGGCATGCGAGTTATAGTTGTAATATTATATTTACCATGTAGCATAGTTGAAATAACCCTTTAAATATTCCGTAGTGTTCGCATCAATATCATTATCCTACATAATTGATCCTAGAAATTGATTCTAGGATATCCGTTGACTATTCCTGTAATAATAATATATCGGATTGTAGTTCTTGCGGAAACAATGTACATTTGCATTGCAGTGGTATTTCGTTTTTCGGGAGACTTCAACACATCCCACGAAATCGAAATACCACTGTCTGGTCGTTATATTTCATAGTTCATATAATATACCAATAAATAAACACATAGAAAACGTTGGTGTACGCCATAGAATGCAGTAAATCAAGTTTCTTATCGATATTATTTTACTGGCTTGTATAATGTTTTTACTTGAAAGCTTAGTGTTAAAATTTTTGTAAGAGTTCTTAAGACATTTTACACACACAAATCATGTTTTATAACCATTAGTGAAAAATCAAAATTAAACTAATTTATATGATGAAAAAAACTATAAGCAATAGTATATATGAATTTATATTGAATACCTAAATGATTTCCCATTAGAATAAATTTACATCAAACTCAATATTCTGTTATCTCATGGCTTATAGTTTTGTACCCGATAACATGTTGTTATTTGACCTTGAATGATAAAAAAAATTTATTAATTATTAATACCTTTATTAACAAAAAATATTTAATACTATTATCGTGTAATTACTTTCTTATTTCGATTATTAGCAAGAGAATAAAAATAATTTTAGATTATAATGATTATTAAATTTAATATGAGATATTTTTTTAAATCTTTTGTTAATTAATTTATAAAAATTAAGTTACAAGTGTAGTTATTTTCAGTAAGATACGTTTGTATTTAAAATTGTTATATCAAATTGTAAAAAATGTCGTAAGAAATCATTTAAACGAACTGCTCTCTTTCCCATTAGAATATTTTAATGCATTTTTGTTTCATTTTGGATATCAATAAGGTTAATAAATATGTATTCACCGACGAAGGGAAATTTACCATGTTACATTTATGATAAATGCACATTGTATATTATGGTTTGTGTGGGATTGGGAGCTTTATTTTTTACGTCATTCGGGTTAAGTAATAGGTTTATGATGTGCGGTAATACTATACGATTAGCCGCCTGATGATATGAACGCACAAAAAAATTGAAACCGGTATAGAAACTAAAATTGTTGTTATTTAACTTAAATTCATAAGTGACAAGTTGTATATGTTGTCAATTCAAAAATACTCATGTAATCCTATACAATAATAATATGTAACATGGTTACGCTTTACAATAATCATTTGACGGGTGTACAATAAAGGTACTATATTATGTTGATATACTATAGTGCTGCAGCTGTACAGGTACTTTTTTTTCGTTAACAATTGATATCGATTTTCGTTTTACATAAGGATACAGTTCTAAACTTCATTATTTACCGACTGTGATAAATGTAGCAGTTGGGTAATTTTTTAAAAGCCGAAACCGAAGAGGCGGAACTATTAGACGTCAATAAATATGTTTTAATTTAAAATGAATTTCCGATCGACGTCACATAAGGTTCAAATTCCTATCAAGCATATATTAAAATAAAATAGATAACGTTATATAAAGCGATTCCGGATTCTCTCTCCATGAATAAAAAAACATTAAAAAATAATACCTACTAAAATAAAAAGGTTAATGGTTTTAGATAACGTAATTCTCACTGCAGGTCTCAAAAAAACCAATTTTGTTATTACGATCACATATAAAAATATACATGTATAATATATAAGTATTACTGTAGTTTTAGCTCGTAGTTATCAATATAATAAACAAAACGCAGTTAAATAGTGCATTCGATTTCGTTGCGTTTCTTTATTAATTATACATTTTTCGCTTAAACATCATTAAGGACATATTTTCGTATACGACAATACGTTCTGTCAAAGATGTAAACTTTCACTTTCGACTGGTTTCGTAAAATCGTTGCTGTACAACACATTTTTACGTCATGTTTTTAATAAAAACCGGCGATTTCCTAGATCTCGTAGGAATGCGGCGTATTCCGCATCGAGCGTATACACAATATAATAATATTATGTGTATCTTATATTGTATCAGACACATGTCACATGTCATATAGACTATACATTATATTTCGTATAGATTAGACGTTAACGAACACTAGAAATCCGCTACAGTCCGCAGCTGTGCAGGTTACTACACCGTATACATAATTATATTTTATAGGCAGGTATCATAATATTGTTAAGGATACGATATCATGCCGTACACGCACTACACCTCAAATGTATCTGTATTTCTTAGTTTTTGTCGTACAAACCTATTTTACGATCAAATTATTTCCGAAAACTTAAAATTGCGTGCATTAGCTGTACATCAGCTGTATTATTCAAACTCGATCTCAAGTTTAGCCACGCCATCAGCTGCGACAACGCGACACCTTCTGAAACAATCGGATAAATATATTACACGATCTATTTAATGTGCGCTAATAATATTTTAATAATAACCGTCAGTGAATATACGATTGTAATGCCTGGTAATATTATTATCGTAATAATCACAGCAGAGGCGTCAACGTCGAGTGACGGCCCGAAAGTACATAATCATAATCAACACCAACTACATATACATTATTATCGTCATAGTCCGATATTACACATTATATTGTACATAATGTACTATTATCATCATCATCACACTGTCGTTGTTTTATTACATTAACCGGCGGATTGCGAAATCCGTAGTACGAGTCCGCGAGCGCGTGTGATTGTCCAATAATCGATTGCGAAGACGTGAACAATCCGGTTTTTTTTTAATAACGCGCTCAGCGTCTTTTTCGCACGCTTGTCGTGAATGCGTTTTATTATTCGGTTTTTTACCTATTTGTTTTTCAAATCGTCCTCGTTGCACAACTGTGGTGAATAATATAATCTAATGTACATTATGTATTATAATATTACATATAGTAACTTTATGTATACTGTACTCGTATTTTCATCGTGGACACATTCTCACATCATCCCTGACACACACACACACACACACACACACACACACACACACACACACACACACATATATATATATATGTATATAATATTATACTTTATTATAATATGATTGCGATGGGTTCACACGGGTCCGCGCGCAATAAAGTCACATACACAGTATTATTATTATTATTATTACACACACACGTATGTCTTGCGTGGCGAAATTACGATTTTGAATAATAATAATATAATAGGTACACAATATTATAGTGCGAATAATAATGAAGATGTAATTAAACGCGACGAGGAGAGACGACTGACCGCGTTGTCCTCGACCTTATATATTCGCGCCCGCAGACCGCGAGTGGTTTTTATCTTTATTATTACACGCGTATAATACAGATGAGATGCATTTTGTACCTATATTGTTATCGTTTTAATATTAATTCGTATACAACCTTGAAAATACGCTCTGATCGAAAAAAAAACTCCCTTGTCACATTATATTAAATGGTGATAGGCACCTACAGGGTGTTTCACCGCGTTTGATCTCGTTGTCCACACCACCCGCTTGTAAACTATGAATTTATTTTTAATCATACGCATTCATACCATTTTTGTCCTGCACGTGTCAAAAGATGAAAATAACACAATGACTACCGTGTTGATGGAAAACACCTGGCACGATGAGTTTAATAATGACTCGATCGTCGTAAAAGCGAGATCGTTTCGGGCTAATGGAAATGTAGTCGACTGTTAACTCCAAAAGTGCAGTTTAATATTGGTACAGCAGAAGTGCAGCGAGAGAAAAGAGAGCATACACTACTACAACAACTGTAAGTGAGTTTGTATTCAATATAGCCTATAGGTTATGGCGTTTAATATAATTTCGGTCGTCATCTCGATTTTTCTTCACAGCAAGAGGAAGGCCAAATGCAGCCGTGATATCGTCGTTTTCTAAGTTTTCTACCTGTTTACGCCGTTTATACGGTCGGTGCGCAACCGAGACGATGGTCAATATATACCTTTATCTAACTTTATCTTATATCCGGTTTTACTATATTATGGTCATTACAATATTATTATACATTAGAGAAACGAAAATTAGACTTGGTATTCGGACTCGTAACTTGTAGAGCCATCTTCGAACTATGCGACACATGTGCATTAAAACACAATTATAATACGTTGGTACAATGGTCAAATACGTGGAGTACCTACTTACATAGGTTATGTCGTATTGTCTTGGTGTATATAACAGCGAGTGATTCGCGTAATCGCGTATGCCTGCAGTAAACCGTTTAACGAGTGTAATTCAGTTGGGTTTTCCGACGGGACAAGCGAAAAAATGAAAATTTCACGCGCTTTGAATTTTCTTCCGATCGACGGTGGTGGCGTCATAATCAGTGCTTCGGACGGCATAGGAATCTCAAAGAAATTATACGTCGTTGTCGACTGTATCCAACAGACCTATAACCTATTATAATCTAAGCAATTTGTACGAAACGGTCGCGTTTGTGCAGACATTATAATATTATCGTCGTCGTGTACTTGCACAATTTAGACGTAATTATCCCGTTGCTGTAAGGTATATAAATATAAATCTAAACATATTATTAAGCGTCACGGTGACGACCTCGACATGGAAGACGATTTAGACGCGTGCTCGTGTGGGGGCGGGGGAGGTATTGTTGTCGCCATACTCGGCAATATATATAAGACGATTCGTCACGCACCGCGGCCGAAATTATTTCGAGTTCTTTCAATTTCTCTGTGTCCGCCTTTTGTCCGCGATTATTATCCCGGAGCTGTGTGTGCCGAAGATTCTTCGCTTTTACTACTAATAATAATACGTCGATATATACTTACAGCAATAACAATATGATTATGGCGATGAAGATCGTCGTAATAACTAATATAACTGAAGCTGCGGTAATGATGATACCTAAATATATATATTTTGATACGATGAGAACTGAGAACCATAAGATCATAATAATAGTAAAATGTTATTGTTAAAATAATTACCAACCGGCGGCGGCAGTGACAATAATAATAATAATAATAAGCGCGTCGTTGTCGTAGTCTGTGACAAAAAAAAAGATTATAAATAAAAAACGGCTCGCGACACGCCCTCCTCCGCCCTCACAGCATTGTGTTCGCGTGCGCGGCGGCAGCTTTCTATTCGGTAATTATATATATATACATATTATACGACTTAGATATCGTAAAACATTATTATCTAACGCGTGTACAATATAAATCTCATAACATAATGTAGGTATAGAACCATTGTGTACGCCAAGTCGACCGTTCGGGGCAGACTGTATATTATATTATGCGAAAGTTCAACGGCTTCGGATACGCGTCTGTATGTATTTCGTGTGACCCGGCGGCGGCGTAGACGTCTCCCAAGTATACTGTGCACTCAGACTCCACCGCCGCCACCGCTTTCTAAACATTAAAAGGTACCGTACCTATATAATATAACGTACAGCATACGCCGTTAATACAATATACCTACATTATAATAGTCGTAATAATAATTATAACCGTTGCGCTTATAATAATACGTACATAGTGTATAATGTTGTGGAGGTACATAACTATATATACTGCATAAGGTACCCGCCAATGCAGTGCCTGTATCTATATCTTTATAATAGCATCCGAGTGAAATAATAATATAATATAAAGTATGTAATATATACGACGGCAAAGTTAGGCGCGAGTGATGTAACCCGGTCATTTCTTCCTAAAACGAAATAAAAAAAAAATCGATCACGACGAGTATAGTATTATCTCGTCGTTGTCGTCGTCGTCACTGCTTTCACTGCGGGATCCGAGGCGTACGTTATGCATCTAATATCTATGTGTGAATGATATTCAGATATAATACTTGGGCCGATCCTGGGAGTTGCGCTTATACTGCAGTGGGAATGTAATAGGTCGCAGTGTATAAAGGTCACGCGCGAGTGGATTGCGCAACGTTTAGTATGGTTGTCGTCGGTTTGACAAAAAAAAAGCAAAATCCGAATCGACTAACTTGATCACAGCTTCGCGGTATGCGTTCTGATCGTATAGTGACAGTAATATGAAATATCTTGTCGAAACAAAAACGATGACTTTAACTTTTTAAATCATAAGCAAGTAGGTTTTTTGTTCAGCTCTATACGCTGAGCATCCCCTGGTCTGTAAGTTTGTTGTTGGGTTTCATCTATTCACTATTCTATCGCTGTGATGTATTTGACATGAGGAACTGGGTCATTTACCACTCACACGAAAGCATTTTTTCTTACACTTCGTGCTTGGCATATATAAATATTAAATATATACCAAAAGTTTCTTAAAAGTCATATAGTAGCCTACATAATTAAGAGATGTATACTAAACGTGAAACATTTTAGATTGTTTTTAAATGGGAACTGTATTGCTATAAATTATAATTGTCATTAAAAATTATATATGATATAATAAATGTTAATTTAATCTTTAACGTTTAAAAAAAATCCCTTTCTATACAACCACTTGCCAAAGGAATTTCTACTTAAATACGGTATTATAGTATAACTAACCTAGCTGGTGAATACATCCTTCAGGCTATATAATAATAATTAATTAAACGATCGGAGAATGGAATTAATTTTGTTCCAGATTACCATACCACATCATTTATATAACATATTGTTATCAATTCTTATGTTCTCGAAAGTGATACAAATAGGTACCTACATATTATTATTAATTAAACCGCTCAGATGTTTTACGCGTCAGTATAATCGCCTTCGGGCCTTTCGCATTATGCGTCCACTGTTATGTAGACTTGCTACGCCATAACGAATCACTATAATATATTTTGCTTAAAAATGACGTAGGTAGGTATCAAAATCGAATGTCATCGTACAACAAGTAGGTGCTTATTTCCGATTTCGTAAGTTCGGTATACGCGTGTGGTGTGTATTGTGTTTAGTAGTACTGCTGCAGTCAGTGTTAAGTTATTTTATGATAATATTTTATAAATTTTATTGATTCTTATGCAAGACACAATAATATTATGCTCAACGAACGGATCGATTGAACTAAGTTCGGCGAATCTTGCGCATCGGCCGTGGCCCGTGGGTGGCACAAAGTGTTATAACTTATAAAACGTGCACGGCTGTACACGATTGCATGAAACCGGTTAACTGTAGTCTGTTACCACCGTTACCGGTTATTGTTACGTTATTTATTAATTATTTTATACGGAATACCACCTATAGAACGGACTAATGTTGAATCGGCAATCGGAGTAATTGATTTATTGAATCTTTAAAACGCAAAAGAAATATAATATATCACAATATAATAATAGATACCTATAGGTAGTTAATTTAATAACGAGAAATACTATGTCATATTAACCGAAATGTTTCGTTTTCAGGCTCCTGTCAGCAACAACTGAAGTCTTCCAACGTACAGGAAGACCCATGCAAAGCCAAAAATAAGGTGGTACCGGACGCGGCTTACTGCGACCGTTATTGGGAATGTGTGGATGGTCAGCCTGAGCTTTACGACTGTCCGAATGGTCTGGTTTACGCGGGCAAGCACAGGGGTGTCACCGAGGGATGCGACTACCCGTGGAGGGCGGACTACTGCGACGGCAAAACTCAAGCCAGTAAGTCCACCGACTACCCCTACAATAATACCTATCTATTTAATAGAATAGCATCGTATAGGATAATATAGCCTGCAACATTAACTACAGTAGTCACGAAAGTCGCAGGTTTATACTTACTGTAAAGATATTTTAACGCGTGCGTTGGTTAGTTTATTAACAGATTCAGTGTTATATGATTCAATAAAAATATTATCAAATCCATTATTAATCATTAATGTTCGTTATTCATAGTTTTCAATGCACATACCTATATATTATACATTCAATCATTAAACATAGATACCTATAATTTATTCGACGATCGTCAAGACTAAGTTTACGTCAGTATTTTTTTGAAATTAAAAATGATTCGAGTATGTAGTTACTTTAAAAAAGGGTAGTACTGAACGGGATGGAGTCACTGCTGCAGGGATGGTATGCTTAAATTCGAGAAGAACGAACCAAAATCAGAGTCGGTGTGCTTTTCTTGCTGGCGCTCGACGTTCACACACAATCTCGTTCAATGCCACGTGTTATTACTTATTAGTTATCACATTATAATACACTATTTACCCTACCTTATATGAAATAATATATACGATCCCATTTCCCGGGTCGTTACGCGCACTGTACTTCATATAATATTCGACCGGCGGGATCCAAGCCAATGGACCTCTCCATAGGTGCAGCATGAATGCGATTTAATGTTAATATTATTATACGCATGTCGACCGTACTACGTGCTATACGGGAAGTTCGTCGTTGTGTGGAGGTGAAAGTACTTGCGCCCGCGGATGCCGATCGCCCACCCGGAGAGGCAGGAGATTGCTGCACGAAAACCGCAATATCCACGTCAATAATATATTACCTATGCAATAATAATAAACCTGCGTCGATTACAATATATTATTAGTTATTACAATGGTCAACATACTATACACGCGTGCACTTCGTGTATTATGATGTTACCTAAACTTTTATTATTATTACCATATAAATATATCTGATCGCCCAATATTCTTCACCCGCGACCTGTGGCTTACGACTATAATAATAATTATTATACCTTACTCTCAGACATAATATATAATACAACTGGTTAGTTAACTTGAAATGCGCTGCTGCCGCTGAAATTTGGACATCCATTGATTTTTTCGACTTGCGTGCTAGCCAATGTCCTTGTTTGTTATCACTTAGCACATGATAGTGTTGTATATGTGTGGCATAATATCAGTTAAATTTGACAATATAATATTATGTTATACCAACTTGAATTATGAATATAGACTTCGAGTTTCAAATAACGTTTTGATATTTTTCACTAGGTACTGAAATTCATTGATTACAACTATTGTACTTTAAACGAAGAAGTAATAAAATTATTACATTTTGAAAAAACATCCATATTTTATGTACTTTATACCTACCTACCAATAAACAATCATTATTGAATGTGCTAACAGTTGTTGATAAGACTGCGTAAACATTTACTATTGGTACCCTGCAGTAAACCACCAATGACATCGAATTATAGTAATGTTGCGGTCAGCCATCTAACTATTTAATTATTTTAACTTTCTGCCCCTTGTCTATTTGTCTTTACATAATATTGGGTCTGCGATTTTATCGCATAACTGATGAAGTTAAAAATGCCGATCAATAATAATATAACCGTACTTGTTTGATTTCCGCAGACGGTCCAATAGCCAGGGAACACTGCGATTGGCTGTACGGCATATTCGGTCACGAGACGTCGTGCACGCGGTACTGGACTTGCTGGAACAGCACGGCCACCGAACAGCTGTGCATCGGCGGGCTGCTGTACAACGAAAAAACTCACTCCTGCGACTGGCCCGAGAACGTCGAGGGTTGCCAGAAACACCGTAAGTACCTATACCAGTGGTGGTATATATAATATATTACATAATAGCCTTAGAATTACCTATAATGTGATATTATATTTAATAACCCGCGCGAGTTTGATAATAATTATATAGGTATAATAATGTTGTGCGGTAAACGGTATAATAATATTAATGGCGAGACGACCGCGGTCGCGTCTCGTATACCGGGTTGGTCGCGCGCGGTCACATTTTCCCAGCGCGTTTTATTACGTGCACGGTGCACCCATAATACCTATCAAACCGTGTGTTTGGGGGATAGAGCTTTCACCGCGCCCAACTGTACACGGTTAGTCTGTCTGTACATATGGCGATTTTGTCACGGGTGATATAATCGTTATGCGAGGCGCGCGTGTGTACAGCGACGGCTGGTCGTGTTCTGCGTGTCTGGTGTGTCGGCTGCGCAGAACTCGATTGACGTCCGTGTGTCTACATAATAACGTTCATAATTTTCATAATAATATACCCGCGTACTACCCGTCGAAACGCTCGATCGTTGAACATTACATCATGATAAAATTCTCGACGAAAATAGTCGGAAAAACACAATTTGGGTCGACCGGGTGATATAATATATAGGTGCTCGCGGTGGGTTGGACACTCGGACTTTATGGGGAAACCGATATTTTAATACCGAATTTTACTGTAACCCCTTATACCGGTCTCGTACTCTTATACTGCAGCAGGTACTCGTTTGCAGGTCAAGCAGTGTAGTATACGGACATTTTTTATTTAGAAAATTGTTTGCCAACTGGGAGGTAGGAAACATATTGAGATTTATGTTGACATATCCATGCAGTCATGTAATAACGATATTAAAATTGCCGCCGTTACATCACGACTGTCGAATTCGACTTGTTTTCGGTAAATATACGACGCGATGCGAGTGCGTACACCTTAGGTACATTATTTCGTTATTAGTTTATCATCGGATGCTAACTGAAAGAGAAATCCCGTTTTATTTATTGATTATTCGTTGCCGTGCTATACAGCAAACGAGTCAACACTTGTCACTCGCCCGCTATACCATTCGATTCGACCAGAATTTATTTATTGGTATGGTTGTATAATAGTCAATAGACTGCACGATTTGACATGATATACATGTAAAATATTTTTTTTATCCACGCGTAAGTATACGGCACGATGGGATACATGATACATCATATTATCGCAGTTATATAACCTCCAGTTTTAAAAATAAAATCAAACGGGAAAACGAAGTTAAAAACCTCTCACATACTATAGTTGTGTCCCATATACATTATACATATATTTTTATGGCATGCGTAAGTACGTTTCGTTAAAGAGTCGTTTGCTTTTCAGCTCTCTGCAACGAAGACGCCAACGGAAACGTGCCACTGGGAAAGTCGTGCAACAGGTACTGGCAATGTCAAGGAGGTTACCCAAGGCTGCAGAGGTGTCCAGCCATGTTGGTGTTCGACAGGCGCACTCTGAGGTGCGTTGTGCCGCCCACCGAGGACTGCGAGGTGCCGACTACACCTGCCCCGTCGCCAGACGATTTGCCGTCCAACGAAGATGACGGTGAAGAGAATGTGCCGCAACAAGCCAAGGCAACCGCCACCCCGGCGCCACAGCGCCAGCAACAGCGAAATCAGCAACAACAGCAACCGCAACAACAGCAACAACAGCAACCGCAACTTCATCAGAGGCAAGGCGGTCCGGCGCCGCAGAGACAGCAGTTCCAGCAGCAGCAGCAGCAGCAGCAACAACAACCACAACAACAGCAACAGTTGCCTGCCGCTACACAACAACAGCAACAGCAGGTACCGCAACAACAGTTCCAACAACAACCACGGGCTCAATTCCAGCAACCTGCGGCCAGGGCTGTTCAACAACCGCAACAACAACAACAGCAGCAGCAGCAACAGCAGCAACAGTTTGTTCCACAACAGCGGGCTCAACCACAACAGTTCCAACTGCCCCCGTTATCAGAACAACAGCAACAGCAACAGCACGCCGTGCAGAGGAGAGAAAACGGTGCAGTGGTATCGTATGGCGGCGCTGAAGACGACAACGGTGACGACGACGTCGACGTACCGGTCGCGTTTTCCGAACACTAAACACAATTATTGCACAGTACAACTAACGTCGATACACCTACACACACCTACACACTTAGAATATCATAATATATAGTTCAAAACGAATAATATTATAGTACATCGAAAATATTATCGAGTTCGGTTCCTCCGTCAGAAATGATTTTGTTCACGAAATCCTACAGCAATACGTCGATTTTTCGATTTTATTTTCCGTTAGTATAAGGCGATTTTTTGAGGGTAGTTGCGCAAACGTATTCGATTCGTATCGTCGCGATCGTAAAAACTACGCGTCAATATAATAAATTATCGATTTGTCAATAGAAATTGCGTGTTCGATGACTGCGTTATACACTATACATTGTTGCAGCCCTTACATAAAGGTACATATCAGTATAACAAAAAAAATCTGCGGTAGAAGTGACTGTCAAAAAATTAATAATATTGATAATCGTTACATATTTTCTAATCTACCTACCCCGTTTACCCGGTTAGTTTCAAAAATCTTAACTTTTCTCCGTCGTATACAACTCGCTTACGATCGGTAAACGTTTTAATAAGTCGTCTCTACAGGTGTTTTTTGTTCAAATCAATCATCGGTCACCGTTTCATTATATTCGAATCGGTAAAACACAGTATTAAAATTATTAAAATGTTTAAGACGAAACGAATTTATTGTTCAACAAACGCAAACGCGTGCGTCGGATATCCTTGAGAAATTGCCCCGTACAACACGTCATTTATATGATATAATAATATAGTTTAGTCTTTTAAGAGTGTAACGTTTAGATGTTATTCGTATTGATAGAAATTTGAAATCGCTTGCCAAAGGACTGAGTTTATAACGCAATTTTATTTTCTAATGATAAACAATAACTTAATATACGTTGAAATGTTTGTACAACTGTTTCCGTCAAATATAATTAATATATATAAATTATATACTCATACGTGCTTACACGAAAACAAAAATATATAAATGTGAGTAAGTATATATTATAGTCGTACAATATTTTGTACGAATTTTTTTTTTCTTATAAATTTTCTATTGTTCTAACGAAAATTATATTATTATGATTACATTATTGTTTATTATTAAGATTTAATATTGCCATTTAAAGGTAAGTTTTAATATTTAGTATAATATATAAAATATAAATATAATATAATATTGTACGCTGAGCACTTATTTCCCATAATATAGTGTCGATATACATTTAAGAAACTATATAAAATTGTAAAACATGTATTTGTATTATTGTAAATTGTATTATTTGCAATTAAAATAAACGAATGCTTTTATTATTTTTTAAACCATTGCACTGCTCTTGCTATATTGAATACAGCATTAAATACATTTCCTGACGTAGTGATATTTCTTTCAACGTGTTGGTATACAAAAGATTTTTTATGGATAAAAGAATACTGATGCAGTATTGTATTAAATCAAAAAAGACCTTAACCATAGTAGCCCAGACGTCACACGAAATCAGCGACTTCTTTCTACGCACTTATAACGGTATACAAATTTGAAATTATAACGACAAAGTGTCAATATGTGAAGTTAACTGTAGTGGCAAAATTATTTTAAATCGTCTAAAATCATTTATGTATATGTTTTTAAAAGCCATCAGAGGAATATGTTTGTAGATACGCTGCAGTTTCAGCAGTATTAGGACTGATGTCTTGATCGCTTTCCATCTCCGACGATTCCTGTTCAAGGGAACATTTTATACGTTGACACTTCAAGTGTGATTTGTTGTCTGTTTGAGTGTAAAGCTTATACTCACATAAGTAGGTATATTACATATTTAGGTTGAAAATAAAAACATGAAAATAAGTCTTGTATTTGGGTTACCTACGGTTTTATTATTTTGTATGCTCCTTAATCCATGCGTTTTTATAATAAATCGATCAGACCGATATGTCTATTGATGATTTGTTTATATTTGAGGAGATCTGAACATTTATTTACGCAGTTATATTATTCTATGATCGACTTGAATAGGAAAAATCACTGTCGTGATTGTAGAATTTTTTTGGACAAAAACTCATGAGAATATTTGAATTTTGAGGAAAAAAAAACGATTTTTACTATATTATTATTAAAAAAAAACAGGCAAGTCTGATGTCAAGTGAGTCTAGTCATTGAGCAAGTAACTAATGGATGTCAGATGTGTTAAATTTGAATACTATAATAAATCATTGCATACGAAAATCGATTCTGAGCATCGTTCTATGGATATTTTATTATAAATTTAAATTTCTATTTATTTTTCTATTAAAGTGATACGGTAGGTTGAACTAAATTTTGGCAAAAATAAGTCATGCATATATATAGTAATTATTGTAGTACATTATTTCATAAAATATTACTAGTTATCATCAGGGCCTAAAATACATCGGATTTCAGGGGACACACTTATCGAAATTGATCTTTGGGCTTAACAGATTTCTAAAGTAAAAAAAAACCTGTGGTAGTTGTAACACTCAAAATCTTCCCTATACTTTTATCTACCACTTACCTTAAACATTAATATTTGACACATATTTGTCATTCAAGGGACACATTTTGATTTTCGAGGGACACAAAGTGTGTTAAGAACACAGTATTTTAGCCTCTGGTTATAAGTCAAAATCGATACGTAGGTACCATAAAACAGTGTGAATAGGTTCGTAATTTAACAATAACTTAAATACTTTAAAAATGTCATTATTTATAAAAAGTACTATAATATACATTATGCAGACATGCAGTATGCATCATAATGAAAAGTTTCAGTCCCTACAGAAAATATTTTTTTTAAATTACATCAATATAACTACAATCTTTATTTTTCGTTTAAAATAAATATCAAATTTTGTAAATACCTCTGTACTCAAATGTTCGAAGAAAAAATTATGCATTTGTATTTTTTGAGATTTTTAGGCTTCTGTTAAGAACTATACTTTTAAGGAATCGTATTCCTTTTATCTTCTATTCATTAGATCGTTGTATTGATTTGACACTTATAAAAAAAAATTGTGCTTATGTATTTTTTAATTGGTTTATTTAGAAAATTTATGAGGGATCTTGTATTCAATTTTCAAGTTTTTTGACCAAGCCTAAATATTATTATTTAAGTAAATACCAACTATTAGGTATACATCCAACTCGCTACCAGAAAGCACCCCTCAAAGTTGAAGTATTTTTATTTTTACTGCGCCAAATGCTGACGACCGCCTCAAAAAAAATAAAAACCGACATTATTGTAGAACCAATACACGCATTTTGATCCACTAAGAATCTAAAATCTAAATGTAGATTTCGACTCAAATATTAAAAGGATTTCAATACCATACTACTGGCGTATGTGAATTGTATTATTGCATATCCAAAACGCCGCTACAAACAGACCAGATAATATACTATTAATCATAGATAATTTCTTCTATTATCCATACTATTAATTAACTGCATTAAGGTTTATTATCCCTCGTTTTAAACAAATAAAATGTATATTATTATACACAAAAAAACAGCAGAATTGAATTAGTATAGTAATAGAATTATTAGACGCAAAGTTAAATTAAATTAATTATGTGTTAGAATATTGTGTAGTGTGTACCTATATTAAAATATACCCTATTGATACTCAAATAATTATTTTTGTTATTCACGTTCTTTTGATAAATGCCCAGAATAGGTAATAGATACACGGAAATAAAAAATAGGTAAAAATAAATATATTTTAATTCTGGTTTTTGTTTTTTGTTACTGTCGTTTTGTAATAAGTATTTACTCTCTACGTTGTTGTTAATTTTTCATCGCATTAAACTGTCAAAACCGCTTATGGATATTATTGAATATTATAGCTTGAAATAGTGGGTTAGATCATAATATTATACATCATAGTATAATATGATCTAAGATATCTAAGAAAAATAATTAATTATTTGTCATATAACACGTGTTGATATCGTTTTGAATTATAATTATTATCGGTACACCTACACACTTTCCTAGAGAACGATGCACCGGTTTACGTCAACAATTATTACTTAACTCTAAGTCTCTAACGCGTCAAATTATTACAATATTTTATATAGTATAATAATCACAAGCCCTATGTCAAATGTCAGTTGTAGTCAGTTGACTGCCGAGGCACTCCAATGACGCAATATTGTTTATACAACACGTTCGCATAGTAATATGATAATATACAAAACGACCTCGACGTATCCGTATAATATAATTTCGTATTGTGTAAATAGTTAAGTTATGATTTTAGATACTTCGATCGAATCGCACGATTTGTCCGAGCTTAAATTTTCCCAGACGAATATTCTTTGGCGTTGGCCATACACAGAAGGGATTTTTTTCTGACTGCACAAACTTATTCCCACTCCTAGCATGTAGAAGAAAATACTACGTACTAATATTTCCCATAGCTTACCAAATAAACAATTTTACATTTATGCACTATTTTTAATTGTAAATAATACGTTTATAGATATAAGTAATACATACAAGGATTATTAGTAATAATAATTCTTTATTTTAAATTAAAATAAATAATATTATCAGGCTAATAACCTTAGAAGTTGAAGCCTAAACCCTAAAAAAAAAAAAAAAAAAATATTGTTTAGGTAACTTAATTTATTAATCAAAATGTTTTACTTAAAATAATAGATATTATGTTTGGTATCTGAGTAATGACTAATATTACATTTTAAAACTATTTATTTTTAATCAACCCACTGTCAGTTTCAGGCATTCAGGGTTGGTTTCTAGTTTTCTACTTCACTATCACTCTTTGAAGACACTTAATTTGCTTTGTGGAATATGCCTTTAAAATAATCCTGTATCTTTCCTTTTGGATTATCGTCTATCAGTCTTCCTTCTTTCTTTCATCTTCTTTAAATGTATTACCGCTTTTCATATATCCCAATTTAAGGAAGGTATATTATTTATATTATTACGTGCAGCATAATAATAAATTGTACATCTAATAATATTCTTATATATTTTTTTCCTTTTTATTGAGTTTAAGTCCGGCAACTTAGGCCATTAGCTATTTTTTGTTTTTGTTTGTAGGTTTTTCGTTGGTAAGGGAGGAACACGTGTGTGTTTGTTTTTGGCAGAACTTTTGATTTGGGCACCCGTAGGTGGTAGGTATCTGCCATGTGGGAGCTGGCGGCACTTGTTCTCCGGACACCGTGACTTGCCCGAAGAAAAATGCTGCCCATGGCTGAGGTATCCCACCGTCGTCGGTGTGTGTCGCAACAGACGCCTTTGTCTGCTCGGCCACTCCGTTCCCCATTCTTATATTTTATCATACCTAGTGATTAGTAGGAACTTTTGATTCGTCTATAAAGCTATTATATTCGATTGGTTTGATTTTAATCCCATCGTTGCGCGGACTCCGAGCTTTAAATAATTGTAATACAATTATAATATACTGTTGATACCTTAAAAGAACTGTTACTGTTACTGATATACTGTTGGCATATCATCATAACAGTTTTTTTATATTCTATTCCGACAACCGTAGTGGTAAGTGCCCAAATTCTCATTGACATAGCTGTTTATAATTTTATATCAGCCTATTCATGCAATTCATTTTGGTTAATTTTAATAAAGGATTTAAATAAGGCACATAATTTTATTATTTCAACTGATTTATTATTCAAACGTTATAACATTTGTACAATCTTTGTTTCAAAAAATGTTTTGTTTCTTCAAGAATCTTCATTTTATTCTTATTCTGGACCTTAGCGCCAGAGGTGTATGTAGGTACCTACATAATTTGTTGAAGCTTTTATATTCCTGTAATTATTTTCATCTGTTGATAAACTCTGTTTTTAAAATATATCTTGTAGGTGGTAAATTTAAGAAGAAATCAACATAGGTATAGATAAAGTGGAAAGTCGTAAACTTTATTTTTATTAAATTTTACTTGAATTTTTGTCTATTGACTGCGCCAAATACTTTATCAAAACCACTAAAGTTATCGAAAAACTTGATTGAGTGATTTCCAACAATAAATTCCCTCCTAACGAAGATAGATCAGTGCTCAATATGTGTGAATATGTTCATTAGCTGAAATTATCGCTCTATAACATTGTTTAACTCCATGGTTAATTCATCGATGGTTAATCAGGTAAAGTGTATTAAATATCAACAGTTTAAGATATTAACATTTTTTTCTAATTAATTGATTTTTGAATATCTTGAAATATTTTTTATCGTTTTGCAGATTTATGAAATAATTTATATATATTTATTATCTTTAATAACTTGGAGAGTTTGTTTAATAGTGGGATACTATTATTAAGAGTATAATATTCTGTAGATGCCAATTATAGTGCTTACAGTGGATATATGGGATTTCTTTACTTGCTTTTTCTGATTATATTTTTCGTACTCCACTTATATTTCAATTTGATAGGGGGATAAATAACTAATAAGTCTGCTGCAACCTTGCAAACCTTCCATATTCGTCGAAATGAATACAAACAACATTTTATATTAGTATATAAGACACGGCATTATTTGCAATGTTATTTGAATGTATATTATATATATATTTCTAAATTGTAGCCTAGATAAAGATGAAAATCATGGCAATTGGATTTAATTTCTAAATTTCAGAAATGATTCATAAATATAAAAATAACCTAATTCACGCAGACTTGATTTGAAGGGTGGCTATTGTTACTAAAAAGTTGTTAGATATTTAGGTCCCCAATCCCTTATTTGTGCCATTGATCGTAATACGATTAATAATCGTTGGGATGAACTCGTGTTGTTATCCATAATAAATCTAGGCAGCCTACGATTTAATATATATTAAAACATCGTATATAACTTTACTTTGATATTTTTAATGAACTAATATTCTGTGACGTAATGCACTGGACATTAGTTGTAAATAGATTTAATTTTTTTAGGATTTATTAAGCGTTTGTCAATAATTTCACGAAAAAAAATAATTATGTTTTTGATATTTATATTATGTAATATAAGTATTAGTGGCGTATACCTATACGGATTCGAGGTTACAAACAATAGAACCAAACACTAGAACCAAAATGGAAAACTATTACATTAGAAGGTTATGTTTTATTTTATAAATTTGACAAAATAAAAATAAGCAATCAGAGTTTTTTAGTATAGTTTTCTTATTAAAATCTAAGTATATAGGTATATACCTACCTTTGAATCGAGGTTATAGTACCTATATAAGTATTATAAGCAATAATAATATTATTAATTAATTTAAAATATAAATATAAATTATAAAGTAATTAGGAGTTACAAATACCTAAATTAAACTTAAAATAAATACATCTAGTTGTAGGTAACAATCGTATATACATTATACACCACTGATATAAGTGTGAATCATAATTTTCTATAAAAACAATTCCATGGACGTAATTGGTGCCTAATAAATAAAATATTATTTGGTTTTGTTTTCACCGCATTACTAAAAATATTTCTGAATTTTTTTAAATAATCTATATATATATAAATGGAGACAAAAATGTATAACAATTCATCAATCGAGAACGGCTGGTCCGATTTGGCTCAAATTTTTTTTAAGATGTTCGTAACTGTCAGGAGAAGGTTTTTACGAAATAAAATTTTAGGAAAATCCACCGGAAAGGTAGGAAATCTCAAATCTGTATGTCAAAAATACAACAGTGGCGCAACAGTGCATTATATTATATTGGTTGCTATTGGTTAATCGGGCATGTTTGTTGATTTCATATAATATAAAAATGAATCGCAGAATGTGTTGCTAAGCGCAATAATTCTACTGTACGTGTGTTGTGACTGAACTCCTCCTAAATGGTTAGACCGATTTGAATGAATATTTTTCTATGCGCGTTTGCGTTTATCCATCTGATTTTAGTACGATTAGGTTAGGTTATGATTTTGTATTAATTGATTATATCAATCCACCATAGGTAGAATACGAAAAACTTGGTATAACTTTGATACTTTATAGAGTTAAATCATACACTAACGTACTTACGTACATACAGCACGGGGTCCGCGGTCTACCGCAGGTAGATTGCCCACCTGATAATGTACTGCTGCGAATCAGAATTTTTATTCCGGGCAACGGAAAAGTTAAGATTAATTTTGAAACCATACACCGAATATTGAATTGAACAAAGTTTGAGTCACATATAGTTGGTACACTTAATGGGCAACGAAGTGCACGGATTCAGCTAATATAATATAGATCAGGTAGGTACAGGGATTATAAAATTTGTTTTTAGTTTTACACTTCTACGATACGTCAACATTTATCCACAAAATATGATATTACTTACTTATTGTTTTTTTTTTCATAAAGGATTACAAGTTTCACTAATAATATAACAACAGTTAATTGGAAAATTTTTATTATTTTTTTTTTGTAACTATTAATTTTGGTATAAATAACAAGACCAGAAAATTATTTTTTATATGTTTTCATGTAACGATGCCACGGTTTTAATGTCGTTTGATGATTTGTACAATATGGTTCTTTTGTGAAAATGTACACTTTAAACATGGCACAAATGGATTAACGATATGATCTACTTTCTCTTTCTGTAATGAGGCCTGGAACAATAAGAAAAAAATACAATTATTTTTAACATTATAAACGGGATAGGACGAAATTCTTTAAAAAAATATTATTATGTCATAAAATATGACTTATAATTTAAAATCGAGCAAACGGCGATAGAAACAAACATATTGAAAAGCAAAAAATATTAAACGCTTAAAAATGCGACGAATTGTATACGGAATAATGAATGTTATGCAACTGATCGATCGCAATAAGTTTAGAAGCGATACAGTAAACCTGCATCATCTATATATAGGTAGTGTAAATACAAAACATTACGAACAGTATTTCATTCGTCAGTAATATATTTAATAATATAATATGCTATAATTTATATTGTCACATCAGCTGCTAGATTGTTTGATTAGACAATAATACAATAAAGTCGTTGTTATAATTTATTATTTTTACGTCGATCATTAACGGCACGAATAATATTATGTAATGACGTACCCTTTCTCGACGCACGTCAGCGAAGATTCGTCCACAACGCTGTCCTCGCCACAGCTTATCAACCTTGGATGACCGTGCACGCACGTGATGAGTCTGTGAGAGTCTCCTGGAAGTGCGTACCTCGGGTACGGTTCGAATTTGGCTGACACCGAGTGTGGGTCTGCCTTTTCTGGGCAGCTGAATCCAATTATGTCTGTGTGGAAGAGAAAAAGCAAAACGAAAGTCAACACAACGTTCAAGCGAAACCGTACTATTTAGAGCTATATCGTAATATCTTGCGCGTACGACCGGGGACGGATTTACGACTATAGTTACTTAATACCGGGGGGGGGGGGGGACCACAACAACAGTGATTTCCCGTCTATTTCGTTAGAGAAAAATTAAAATTTGCAGTTGAGTGGAATGGTTTTTATTGGCACAATGTCATCCCGAGTTGCTATAGGGGTAAATCCATCTAGGCGCACGTGATATCACCATATATTATTTTTATACGCGTTTGGACGAGAAACGACAATTTCGAGTACCTGCAGGGTTGCATCCCACGTCGACGAGCTCATCGGGCCAGTTGCACTTCTTGATCCTGTCGTCGTAAGCCAATCCAGGTTCACAGGGCAGCGCGTACGGTGTTCCGTGTTCGCACTTAACGTAGTTGGTGCTGCAAGCGGAACCGTCTGAGAACAGACCGAACTGGTATTCGCATCCGGGAGAACTGATCGGCGCAACTGTGAAACATGATAACTATGTCATTATGGTGCAAAATGTTTCTATAGAGAAATTGGTGACGACGGGTGGTGAGCTTATTATGCTTTGGGGATGCCCTGGGTACGAATAGGTAGCCCAGGGGCTGCGGAACGAGCCCAAATGGTTTCAATTTTTAAATAAATTTATTTATTGGCTTTTTATTGTTATGCAGCTACATTACGAACGACTAGTTATTTAAAGTTATTATGAACGTCTCTACTATTTTAGCCACATACTCTGGACTCTGCGCCTATAATATGTAATCGCAAACAATGGCGCTGACAGAACGTACAAATATTAAGAATAGGCTATATATAGAGCACTGAACAAGTGTTCAGAGAAAAGTCCCATATAAAATTTAGCATTAATTTTTCGTCCAATAGGTATATTCTAGCTTTTTTCAAATCATGTGGACTTTCGATTTCCTCAGATGTATTTAGTCACCTAATCGGGTGATTTCTATTTCAACGTCCTATAGCGGAGTTATGAGTTTACGTGCATATAATAACACTGTAAATTCGAACGGTCAGATTCGGCTTTTGACTAGCTGCCCTTGCGCCGTGTGAATCGCACTCTCATAGGTCACCGTCCAAAATGTGTTCGTGCATTATACTCTCAGTTTCAGTTGGTATATATTTTTATCTTTGCGTGAAACCTACGTTCTGCTTTGCGGTTGCCACAATCGACGGCCCAGTGGTAGTTGCAGTGGTGGTAGGCAGCGCCTTTGCCGTCGTACAGCAGACCGTTTCCGCACTGTTCCAGCGTCAGTGTGCCGTTCGTGCAAAGGTAGAATTGATCGCAATAATCGGGATGGGCGTACGTCTGTTCGCCATGTTGTTCAGGACACTGCGAAGATCCACTGTATTCCTGGCACTGGATCACTGCGAAAGGAAAAAGCACTAGGTTGAGTAATAATTAGTTTAGGTAACGTCTGCAGGTAGAATACGTTGGATGACTCGCGGCTCAAAAGTGCACAAATGATTTTATTCTTTTACAGAATATGGTGTTCATATAAAATACAATATTATAGTATCTAGCTCACCTAGGTACCTATTACAATAACGATCAAAATATTTTATAGTTGAAATATATCAACAGGTATGCAATTGGTTTTTGAAAATTGACATGGGAAATAATCGTTATACCCTGCAAGTACATTACTATTTTACAAAACAGCTATTATATATGCATAATATATTATAATATATTTTATACCCATATACGATGAAGAGCCGATACACAGCCGTATAAACGTATCGATTTTTACGGACGAAAATTATCGCGTCGATATAGACGGTCCGATTAAACCCATTACCCACACTTGGTAGCAACAGTAATTATCGTACCCACCGGCTACTTATATAGGTATACAAATGGGTACATAACATAACACTTATTCTGTACGTATATTTTATAGAGCGGTTTGCGTGTATATAATATTATGTATAGAGGTATTATAAGAGTTAAATTTTTCCTCAGCCCGCCCCCCGACGTGGTTCAAACTCGTTTCGCCGGGGAGGAACCATCCATACTGCAAACCGCATCGCGAGCGGCGTGCAACTTTCACCCGAGCGAAAACCGCGAACGAGAGTGCGTTATTACGGTATTATTATTATCGTTATTATATTATATACATATATATATATATAATTTAAGTCATTATTTTGTGATCGCGGTCCCGATATCGAGGCGTGCGCACTGCCCCCCGGGCGTAAAGTAAACGTACACATATATATATTATAATGGTTGTTGTCGCTATAGAATAAATTTATGAAATGCTTCGGGCGAGTGGTTTTGTTCCAATCTGTCATTTACGCGTCCAACGTGAGCTAGTTGCACAACTCGGGCACGATACATATACATGTATTATTTATAACAATATTATGCAACTGACACGACTCATATAATATAATATTATATTATATGTACACGATTTATAATAATAATATATTCTTCGGGGCCGCGTTTCTGATGGTCGCCCGCTGTTTAGTATACCCGAAATCCGTTTACACCCACCCTTCCCGTCCAGCCACCCCACAACCATGACCGGCTCCCTCCACCAACAACGACTGATCTATAATCCCTTTTTACATGTATAATTAATATTATGATATACACAACGATTGTGCACTCGATCATTTTTCAGGGTCATTTATGTAGATAGTTATTGCGTGGACCTACCTATGTATAGTGCTATCTATAAGCTTTGTCTAGCGTATTGCGTATTGCATTTAAAATCATAATCGTCGATTTATGTATGTTATTAGGTAGTATATGAATAATAACACTGATAATTTAAACAAAAATATTAAATCGTGAACTTCCGACTACACCCAACGTTCCAAATAGTGATAGAATAGACTGCACCATTGCAGAGTTTTCTATGCTTAAACTTGAGATGTAATATAATCTATTAATATAAATGTGTTTTAAATTGAATATCGATAGCAGTAGGCATAATATACCACCAAACGAACCCGTAGTTATTCTTTCGTTGTGATATCTTACAAATCGCCCATCAACGTGACACTCGATAAATATTGGTAGGTATGTTTAAACGAAAAAATACGAAACAAATCACACTAAAGGCATGACAATATTGCGCGCAGGTCGTAATTTGACGTATTAAATAATTCAGCCTAGTATTCTGATCGCAACAAAACCGTAATATTACATTATAATATTCTTACCGAAGTTAACTGGTAATAATAACAAAAATAATAATAAATTGCAATAATATAATAATACGAAGAATGCGTTTAAAAATGTATAAAAACGTACCTGTTGCTTTGAGCAGGAGCACTGCGGAAAACGTCCAAAAGACGTTCATCGTGGCGGCGGTCTGTGCGGTATTTACCTATATACGCGTGTTTACAAATCCGACCTGTCAGACAATCGGCGGCTTCTGGTACACTGTACGCGTTGTACGTAAAATACAATAATAATGAAAAAAGAATAATAAAACGCACGTGACAAATGTTATATGTACGTGTGTAGTACGCGCCTTTCACCGACAGCGCTCCAATCAGATGCCCAATCTGTATCCACGCGCCGCTCTGCTAGGAACCGAATGAACTTGAACCACTCCGCCGCGAAGTGCCGGCCGACTATACTACTATACATAGATATAATATAGTTTTAATAATAATAATAATATAATGTGATATCGTTGTAATAATATAATACGAGATATTATTATGCCACTATCTGGAGGTGATATTGACAATATAGCCTCTCAGTACTATTTCTTCACCGCATTGGCGGTTTTTCGTTTTGTAGTATATAAGATTCGTAAAATAATATAATATAGCCGTCACGATATTCTCTTATTGGCGTGCCACCTGTATTTCAATACTATAACGAAATATAATAAGAGTGCTTTGGTTTCGCTACGATCGGCCAGAACATCACTGTAATATATAATATTTTTTTGTTTTTCGGCGATTCTTTTGCAGGATCGATAAAATAATATTGTTATAGCCATTGATATTTCTGCAATCTCCGCGATACTATTGTCCATTGTATGTCGTTCATCCGCGCACGTTTAAGTTAATTTATTTTATTCGTAGTAAATATAATAAGCTATGAATCGAGTCGAAGACTTTTACTCTGTTTCAACTGCATTTTTGACTCCGAGAACCATGAAAAATCGTTTTAAAAAAACGCATTTATTTCCACGAGGCGATTTTGGCGAAAACATCAAATACTGCAATTTTATAAAAAAAATTCCTAGAAGTAGTAATCATATTTCTTCAATATTATTATTTTCTCATGATTTATTTAATACACAAGTACGTCTCTTTGTTTAAAAGTCACCTGCTATGAAGTTTTCTTTCTACTCATTATTTTATAAATAAAGAACGGAACGTGGCACACGCGGAAAAAATGTTTTCATCTGTTATAAATTAATTTACAATACTGATTTAAGTTGAAAATGTGGATATTTTTCAGATTATTTATCAACCGAGACTATCGAGACGGTACGTAGTTCAGTAGTTGTATCTACTTTTAAGCAATTACTTATTTGTGTTTATTCTATATAATAACAAGCATTTTATTATTTTCTGAGAAATTACATTTCCATTTTTGACAGACAACAGACTTATGTTAAGTTCATATTTCAAACAGAATAATGTTGTATATACTTAATACAGGGGGACCATATTATTTGAGTAGGTAACATTACATTGTAATAATTATCTTATTTGATGCAACGTAATTATTGTCTTTAGATCAAGTTTCACTCATCTATTCAAATAAAATGAATGCATTATTTTGTACAAAGGATAAAATAATTATTATCATAATAAATATAATTTTTGTTGAGACAACTATACTGAAATCCTTTACAAAGGACAATCTAGCAACTACTGATTAATTAATGGCTCCGTGGAATTCCATAATGTTTCCATAATTCTCTCTATATTTCATGGACTTTCAAGGACGATGGTCATTAAGAAAACCGGCTAACATTATCATAATAACACTTTGGAACTGTGCCCGAACGCCCTAAACAAGATGGTGGTATTAATATTCTCATACACACCAGACAATTTTACAATCTAAATATTATCGTACATATTATTATCATTATAAGTACGAATAAAATATAAATTGTCTATTAAAATTGTAATTTTTTCATTGAAAACAAATTAACCTAATATTATTTTTGTTTTATGAAATAATGTTTTAAGTTGCTGTTTTAATAGTACCACTGCACTTAAATATTATATAATATATGCTTAATGGCTAATGCCTTCCTGCATATTATTATTACGTTATATTATAATTATACTCTCATAAGTGAGATATTTTAATTTAAAACACTGCCGGTTTCATTACATGATTTTATACAAAACTTTGGCCATGTGCAAATTGTTATCAACATCGATAAATTGTTATCGTTTTCATATAAATCAGCCAACCAGGAAAATATGAAATAAATTGTCATAATTTACTTTTTTAAACACCAAATCATTTACGTTATATTTGAACTCAATAGATTCATAGCAAACATATTGTAGTTGATAAACATATTTATGTGCCGCAACAGTTTATCAATATAATATGTATTCAAAAACACCATTTACTAGTTAAAATTTTAAATATTTGTAAGTAAATAGTTATACTGTATTGTTATATTTCTATAAAAACGGTATAAGCAGGCCTGCAGTGGGAACATTTTACTAAACCAATTACGAGCACACACACATAAATAAATACGTTTTTAAATAATCTAAAATATGTTAATTCAGTATTTTATATCGATTGATTTTATCACCACTAAATAAATATTTTAAAAAAAATAGTTAAAAACGGTAAAATAACTAATATATTTAAAAATGTTAACTTACACATTACTACAACAGGATTTATGATAAATTAACATCACACATTTTCAATAAGGTTTAAGGGAATATGCTAGTAGAATCGTTGTATCTATTTTATATACTCTGACATTACAAAATCGTGTCTTAAGTTTCCAATGCGCAATAGCTATAGGAGTTGAGTATTTGAGACTTGAGAGGCATATTGCTTAAGGCATTATACGGTAACCGATTATAAGGCTTACCTACTCATTACTCAATAATCAATAATCATACAGTTTAAACATCAATCGTTTTGTATCTATTAATAGTTTTCATATTTTTTTAAACTAGAGCTGCAGGTATATTTACATAAATGAAATGTTAAAATTTACTTCAGGTAATAATAAAAATATAAAGTATAAAAATATTTAGTGATTTAATTATTTGAATTACTTAAAATGTTATAATTATTGACAAGCTTATGAATGCGCTTGGAAACAATGCATCTTAGTAAATAATGGTATTTATTATATTTAGTATTTCAGGTATTTCAAATATCCAAAATAATATTAAAATATATGCTTAAAATGAAAATTGTTTGTATATCATTATTACTATGCTATAAACACACTTTTTAGTCTTGAGATGAAATTTAAAACTAAACCTTAAATGCATACGCCAGTAATAAGAGTCTAGCTTTTCAACTTATTTTAAGTTTAAACAGTTTAAATTTTCAACTACTAAGAAGAATATAGTTGCATATAATATGTAGTAGGTATATATATAGGTACTCACTTTTCTGGTACATAGGTCCATAAGATATTAAAATAAATGTCGTTAAAATATTCTATTATTTTTGTTTTGTTTAATTTATTTAACTTAAATGATATTTTTAGTTTACTTCATCATCTAAAAATAGTACCTTCCTTGTTCAACAAATTTTAGACATTTATATATTAGGTACAAGTTTTACTCATATTTACAATTATGATGTTCTGATGTTAAATTCACGTTTAATTATTATGCCAATTTGAATAGTCCTTACCTATAGCTATTTTAGTAATAAATAAAATTCAGCAAACATGTGTTATTTAAAATAATGTAAATATATATAATATATAATATTGTTACATTATTACCTATATATGTATACCTAAACACTATTATTTGGGCAAACCTATGGCAATCTAACTAAAAAATGTAATCAAATTTTGGTGTTCGTTGACGAAGACTTATCCGCGAGCTGTATCATGGCAATGACATTTTTGATTCCATTTGCTACTACCTATCTCTGTGAGTCTGGATTTTCTACAATGGTCACAATTAAAACTAAAGCAAGAAATCGATTGAACATTAAGGACGATATGTGTGTTGTTCTGTCCAATACGGTCCCAGATTTCAAGGCAATATTGCAATCAAAACAACAGCAAATGTCACATTAAAACTTGTGGGAGCGCATACAAACTTGTTTTTGGCTATAAGAAAAAGTAATTATACACAACAATTGAATGTAGTATTAAGTCTTAGATTTATCATTAAAAAGTAATTAAATATTAAAATAAAAATTATATTTATTTATTTATTTATATATTTTTTATTTTGGTGGGGTGGGGTCCGTGATAATATTTTATATTTTAAAGGGGTTCATGGTTCAGAAAAGGTTAAGAATCTATGCTATACAGTATGTATGGCGTGGAAATATTCTAGTGAAAAAGTTTCAAATATAATATACTTTAATTAGAAACATATTAATTCAAATTATTTCTAGACCCTTAAATGCATAATAATGTATAATAAATAATTACTTTTTCTTTAATTTCAGAATATCTCAATATATATAGTTATTTTTGTGGTAAAAAAAAAATTCATTAAATATGTAATAATAAATTAATATTACTATTTTTATGTAAAGTAATTTCAGCTTAATATTATGGTTTAATTATAATATTAAATAATGATTTATATCAAACATTATAATGTTGTGAAAGAGATTAAAATCATAAATAAATAAATCATAGCCAAAATCATAAATCATAGTAACCTGCAGGTTGCAGTAACTCAGTAAAAACTTAGTACCAGTAGTTAGATTAGTGTATCTTATAAGCTACATATTGGTACGTTTAATACCAGTTTAGATATTATACGATTTTATTTAATTAAAAAAATTACTTAACTGAAAACTTTTAATCTCAGTTTCAGCAATCATAATAATTATAATTAAAAAACTGGTACGAGGTTATTAAATAAGTAACTTAATTTACAGTCTAAACAAGTGGCGGTGTAGGTACATAATATAGAGTACACAACCATTAAAAGTAGTCAGCTCACGAGAAACGCACAGTGGGCGTGTGAAATGCATTGAATAAAATAAAAAGATAAATTATAATTTATAAGCTTTCACTTATCATATTAGTATTTCAAGGATTTATTTTAAACTAACTTAAAGTGTTGTACATTGTTGGCCACGTTTTAGGATGCAATTAAATAACTATTACTATTCGAAGTAATGTACATTGTGATTGCTTTTTAAAACAACAAAAATATTTATTTTACATTTAAATATAAAATAATTACACTATATAGATTATACAAATGAGATTTTAATTTTTTCCGCCCTTCTTCTCGTCCTCGTTTTCGTAGTAATTTTCGCTGAAAAGTAATAAAAAGTAAATATAATTAATATTATTTAAAAAAATGTAAATGACTTTATTTATTATATTTACACCTAATATAAAATGTAAATTGCTGGTCTCTCTCTTATATATGCTAATTTTGTCACACAATCACTTTACATGGATTCGTTGGAACTTTTTCGCTCACTTTTTGTGAGCGGAAAAGAGAGTTATTATCTTTCTTGCATTCGTAACAAGAAAGATAATAACAAATCGATTAAAAACATTTTTTTACGGGAATTTTGATAAATAAACTTTAATTATGTTGTTTTAGGGTGTCGGTGCCAGTATTTCCAATTTTCGAAATTTCTATGCTATTTGAATATTATGTTTTATATTTTAGTTATTGCCTGAATTATAATACTTTTTCACTAATCTACAGCTCGATACTTATTTAGACGGGGTCGATACGGTGTATTATATCAACGAAAATGACTTCACGGGAAAAACTCTCACGCCCTGTAGAATTGTCCGATTTTGTTAATTTTTTTTTTATCTGATAGATGAGAAGTTTCTACAGGTCGGATTAAAGCTTGATTTTTTATTTAACTTTGAATAGTAGTAGAAAAACACGTTTGAAAAAGGACAAATATTATGCACTTTTCAAATGCATATTCCAGTTTCTATAATTATAGTTTTCAAAATCGGGCTTTAATCCGACCTACAAAATGTTCTCTACTTTAAGATAAAAAAAAAATTAACGAAATCCGACAATTCTACAGGTCGTGAGAGGTTTTCCTGTAAGACATGTTTTTCTACCAAAAAACGTACCGGCACCGACACCCTTAAGTTTAATGTACAGACCTATTATATTTTAAAATTATTATAGATACAGATCATAGTATTCTATAGAAACTATTAACTAACAGATTTCACATAATTTAGCTTTACTTTTTCTAAATTTTTTTTATGTATAGGAAATATTGATTTATAATATTACATCTCGTTAATAAATAATAAATTATTCGTACAACACATTTGACAACGTAATAAGAAAAGAGTAACGAATGGTTATAAAAGCTTGAATCGTGAAAGCTATTCATATCGCTTACGGGCAAATTAATCATAAGAGATATGACAGGAGATGCAGAACAGGAATCGATCGAGTAGACGTTTTTTGATGTCTGGTTAAGTAAGAGGCGAGAAAGGCGAGAAATATTTTCTCTGGTTGAACATTTTTTTTTTACGATTCAAATAAAAGCACAGCGTTGTCTATACTTATTTTACAATTTTGTTTGAATAAATTTATCACGATTTATTTAACAGAGTCTAATAAAAAAATAAATCAGCGCTGTTAGGAAAATTTCTGTTTGTAATTATTTGTATGCTCATCATTGAGATGAAAATCAACGAGATTACTTATGACTATAGTGCCTAATTAAAATAAAAAAATAAATAATAATAACTCTTAAAATAATTTTTGTACGATGGAAGTTGTGGACTGGTATATAAATATTTGATACAGATTGCAATAACCTGTGATTGGCTAAATTAATAGTAGGTAATCGTAATATACTCTCAGGGTTTGAGATATTTAATATTTATTTAAATAAAAATTGAATTTCTATATTTATGTGCTTAACTGTTATGTGTGTAAGTATTTTTTTTACGTTATGCCATTCTAGCCATGAACAATTAAGTTTTTTTACAATATTTGGTACCTAATACCATAATTATACCTATTTTTTATACTACCTATGCTGTGATTTTAAAACCATTGTGTGTATGATAATGGCGTATCTGATTTTCATAGGTCTGTCCACATGGATGCAGGGTAATAGGGTATGCACATGAACCCCTGTGATATCAGGTGGCACCAACCACAGCTGGCTCATCGAATATAGATATTTAAATATAAATAGCAACATAGACAACAGAATAATATTACGCATAATAACCTAACAGACTAGCCAGTATTGCGTTTCGCAGTTATCACCTTATCAAAAAGTGATAAGTCACGAATAAATTAAATGTTTGTTGAGTGTTGAATTAGTATGGTCATTATTTAATAGGCGATAGCAGCAAAGTCAAAAATGGCTCAAATGCATTAGTCGAAAATAACAATTGTACCATACCAAATTTTGGGGGCTGTATTCGATTTGGATTCCGAATTTAAAATTGCTATACTATAGTTCGGTCCGGGATTATTTTAGGTATTAAACTAGTTGGTTCCCTGTTTTTTTTCAGGTACCTACTACACTTTTAGGGTCCCAAATTATTTTAAATACACACTGTTGGGTTCCTAATATTTTATTGGTGAGTATACTACGAAACATATTAACATTTTCCTCCCCATTTTAACAGGCTTAGAATTAGATAACTAACTTGAAGTTAGGCTGCCATTCAAAATATAAATTATTATCTTACAAATTATGATATATTAATACAAATATAAGTAAAATACCAAGAAAAAATATTAAACATTTGAAAAATTAAAAAATTAAAATTTGTATAGGTAATATTATTAAAACGTTTTTGCCCATATCTTTGGTCTAAATAATAGATCTTATAGATCATAGATTGTCCAAACTCTTAAATCTGTTAAAAACGTAAGGGAAATATTAGTATTGTATGTAGTATTTGTATAGTACCTATTGTATCATTACCTATTTATACATGATTTTATTTTCTTACATCAATTTTTGTTTTAATTGGCTACTGACATTTGTTATATGAATTTTGAAAAGGGGTCAACATTTTGTTTGAAGTGAAACTTTTTTACAGATGGTACGAAAAAAAAGATTATCATCCATCATGACACTATATGGTTTGTAATATGGTAATAAATAATAATCTTTGAATAATAAAAATTAATAAAATAATTTCAATTGAACATTTTACTTTATTCTAGTAGAAATTTACAAACCTAATATTCGATAATATTAATACATTATTTAAGTTTCACTATTCATCCGCACGTCCTCATTGCAGGTGTGTCTCCTTTTTACTAATCAATAATTTTTGAAAGGTGATTTAAAATAGTAATAATTATACTTAATTATAGCCACGAGTATTAAAGTTTCAATTGATTTACATCATCAGCTATCATCTATCAAGGAAAACAATTTAATGCAATATCATATTTTGCCGTTTTTGGTTTCGTAAAAATCTTGAATATCCAATTTATAGAGTTGATAATAATATTATCGTTGGTATTTTAAAAGTTGAAGTATTCAAATATAATTGTTTAAGCTTAAAGTTTGAGATAGGCGCTGGAAGAGGATTCTATATTTTATAATAGTTGTCAAGCAGGAATGTATGTGGGTCGAGGAAGATTCATTGTATGCAATCGCATACAATCGATTACTGATTACAGACAAAAGACTTGGTTGAATCGAAAAAAAATCGTGGCAAAGTGATTTGTCTCCTGTCGCGTGATAACTGTCCTATATATATCAGTTTACCATCATCACTACCATCATCATTACTCACCATCCTGGTACGTTCTCCGGATCGTCGCACTTAAACGACACGTCGTTGTACACGGTACCCGCGGAGCAGCTACCGTATTGTGGGATGACGCCGTTCCGGCAGATGTAGAACTTCTGACAATCGTCGGGGTGGGCGAACGTCGGATGGGGTAAGATTCTGCCATTGGGACCGACCACGTCACCGTCTGGGCACGTGAAACCGTCGGTGAGAGCGTCTACAAAAAAAAAAAAAAAAACACAATCATAATATGTAAACGAAAATGGCAAATTTTTGCGGTCCACGAGACGACAACATGAAAAATACTTTTGAATTATATAATATATTTATGTTATTTCTGCAACGCATATAATAAGTCATATATAGAAAATAAGGTATTGATTTATAAAACACAAAAATATATGTGTGGACTATTCATGAAAATAATATTTCGTATAGTGTGTGAATATAAATTATTATTTCTACATACGGCATAGGCAAAACAATATCTTATTACACCGGCGCAGTAATATGTTATACCTACCTATATTATTTTGAGTTACGGTATAGCAATGAGATATTCGCCATACATATTTGTTTGACGCTTTTGAACCTAAAAGTACCACCGATTATGTCTTTAACAGGACGTGATACCCGCATATGTTGTTTCCGTCTTACAAGTGCGTAACATAGCAAATTTTACGCACTTGTAAGACGGAGACAACACATGCGGGTATCACGTCCTCTTAAATATTTTTTTATCTGCCAATCGAAAGTATATATAGGTGATGATTACGAATTACGAATTTATCGTAGAAATTATTCCTGGTCTAAATATTCTAAAACCGTGTCTAGTATTTCCAGAAAAATGCTCACATTATTATTTGAACTGATAACGCAGACATTATAGGACTTATATACTTTCTCGTTTTTTAGAAAGAAAAAATAATTATTATACAATTTGACACCACAATATTTTTTTAACACAGATAATTGTATCGTATCGTTTATTCGAGATAAACCACGGAAACCATAGACCATAGTATACGTTCCGAAATACGTAAAATTCTTTTACACAACAATACAATTTGTAATTGTATCAAAATGTATGAAATAAAATTGGTCTGATTTTGGTCGAAAATGTATTAAATAAGATCGGGGTAAAAATAATATAGATATTGTAGTATCTGCTTCTATCGAAAGTCGAAACGATAACTACAATTGCACACAGGTGGGTACATATCATCACATAAGTAGGTACACCGAATATAATATAACAGTATATACCATATGCGTGACTACGTGAGTGTGCTGTAATAGACATGGGCCTGTCTGCAGTTCACATCGTGTTATAATATTTAATATTTTTTATTTATATCTAATTATTATTCTACTTGTACAGTATATAAGATCAGTATGATCTGCACGAAACCTATACAACACAACACCTATGACATACGTAGTCGTGGATACATCGTTTTCGGAATGTCTAATTCGTTTCGAGATTAAATCATTATGCCGTTGACAATGTATACAACTACACAATTTGAACTGCGATGCTCGCTGATAATGACACCATGGAGATATAATATTATCATTATGCATACAAAAAATACGTGTTATATACAACTGTTAATCTTACACCCAATAAGACTTTTACTAGTATTAAATAGTACCTACTAGTTTGAGATTATTGAAAAGCAAATGACTTGTAGTTAACCTATTTCATATAACAATAATCCATATAACCGTCATATGATGGGGGGGGTCCCGGGATAAGGTAAGGGGAAAGTTACTTTTTTGTGTAGAATTATATTTAAAATAGTAATAAGTAGGTATTTTTAAAAATGTAAAGCAAAAAAAATGTAGGTGGTATATGTACATAATATTTACTCAAAAATAACTGAGTGGACTTTAAACAATTCTGGTGGAGGGAGGGTAGGCTCCAGCCTCAAAGTCACACGTATGGCTATATAGGTACTGATGATGTAGACTGTTTATTGTTTATACTTATATTAGTTATACTGATGACTTTCTATTACTCAGTATACACACGCCTACGTCTTAATAGAATATAGCCTATAGGTACTCTATATAATTATGATTTTAAACACGACGACAACCTCTGAATTGTAACACTACAACAAGGGGCATCCAACTCTGCAAACTAAACGTCTATTTTATAATCGCAACATAAGTAAAGCAATAGAGTAATATATAATTATGCAATAATATATGTATGTATCGATGTTTAAAAAATACTTAACAAATTCCATCTATTATTAGCGTGGTATATGCTTGTCACGTAAAATACAATTTCAAAGCATCTACGAAACAATAATATACATAATATATAATGCTTGGCTACGTAGCGTTTTAAGATTTACGAGTATATAGTAACTTGTAGGTATATAACATTCGCGTGGTGTAAATACGTGCGTCGCAAATATTTACACTATTTATATAATAAACCTAACTGTTTGTCCGTCTCAAAAACGCGAGGCGAGTTAATATTTACATTACGTCACAGTCAACATAAAGATTGTATCCCGTAATTGTACAGGATGATTTTTTTTATCGCGAACCAGGCAATGCCTATTTTAGTTTTCAGGTTGAAGAAAAATTATACTCGCTACCCAAGGAAATATTTTGAAAAACCTATATTTAAGGAGTATAATTTTTTACTAAACTTGGTTTAAAATACATTTCAAGATAGCAAGTATTACAGCATCATAATTTGTTCATTATACATATTTAAAGCATATATTTGGATAATTTTTAAAGGCACTATGTCATCATACATATTCGGTTGGTGTTCAGAGCATTTAATTCTCGGCTATGGTTATGACAAACTACGTGATATCAACACGACATACATTTCAATGTGTTATATAATACAATATGTTATATATGTATAATTATTGTATACCTCTTTTAGTTGTAGTGCATTGCCTCTTGCTGTCCGTCGCCCAGGCGCAAGAACTTGTGGAATCGTCGTATACTAGACCGGGTGGACACGGCATCTCGTTGGCGTTGCCGTCCACGCAATTGACGAACTTGTCGCAGACACCCTCGTCCCAATGCCTGTAGTAGCCGTTGGCCCGAGGACAGCCTTTAGACGGTTTCGGTTCCTCTGTGCAGGGATTAACAACGATATATTAATTTAAATTAAATGTTGTCATTCGTAAATTTAATATTACTCAAACAAATATTCATTACCTATACATTACATATAATTATACCATACATTGTAATAATATGTTTTAACTAAATTACATTTTTAATTTAAACTAAAAATTACGATGGGATAAAGCCAGAATACTAACAACATATTATTATACTTTTTATCAAATATTTGAAATATTTATATTAGGTTGTATTTAAAAATGTAATATTGTCGTATTGTCTTAAAAATATTATATTTCATAACAGTAATATTTTAATTTATATTTATATTATTATTCTAAATACTCTGTAATAATCTAGCAATAATTATAGACTCTAGTGCTTTAAGTTGTTTCAACTTTATCAATAAAAAAATTATGCCATAGCAATATTATTATAATAAATTTAATTTCACAATGTATAGGTAGTTAATGCCACACTAAAAAGGGCAATTTATTCAGATATAACAAAACATTTAAAAATGTTGAGTATTAGGTCTTTGTATAAATGGCAATGACTAGCATTGTAGTACTATTATAGGTACACTATAATATATCAGCCTTTAAAAAAAAAAAAAATGATCACCGTTCTACATTAATTATGGTCAGGGCAGCTCACGAGTTCGCCCACTGACACTTTTTGATACGTTTTTACGTTCAAGTCTGCATATTATATTATGTTGTTATGCGATATCGATCGGTTCGTAATATAACCGAACGGTCAATCACTTACCGAACAAAGTTACACACAGTTATAACTCACAATAATAATAATAATAATAGAACACCATAAAATCATTTATGTATATGGATGACCGTATATATATGTACATATTTATAATATATTAGCTGCTAATGCGATAAACACTTACGCTGAACGGTCCTCTGGCCGCAGTCCACGTTTACGGACGTATCACATTTCTCGTGACTCGGGCTGGAGTCGTCGAACAGCAATCCATCGGGGCAGAGTTTTTCCGTTAGTTCGCCATCTACGGAGCAGTGGTAGTACAGGTCGCATTGTATCTGATCGGCGTAGAACCCTGGTTTCTGGGGACATTGGAATTCACCGCGGTTGTTCTGTTGCTGTCCGAGCGCAAGGCCTACACATTATATTTTATTATTGTATAATACGTAGAATAGGGAGGTCAGGGGAAGCTGAAAATAATTTCTTTACAAGGTGTAACAGAAAGACTTGACCAAAAAAAAAAAATGTTATGCTACTTAAACGTATGACAAAAATTATTAAAATTATACGATTAGTAAAATAAAAGTAAAAGAAGAAAGTAAAGAAATATACCCATGTTAGCAAATTTCCAAAAATAATATTTTTAAAAAAGTTATTGCGTTCCAGATTAATTTAATCGAAAAAATATTGAAATTTAAAAAAATTCTAAAAAATAAACTACTTGCTTTAGATACATTTTTTTACCATCCAAATCATTCTTATAATCAGATTCACAAATTGACTATTTGAATTTATTCAAAAAATTTTATATAAAATTAAATTTTTTTTTATTACACGTGTAGTGCAAGTGGCTATAAATCATATATATATATAAAAAAGTTTTAAAATATTGATTAGAATAAAAGTTATTCCAAAGTCAGTTCTATCTGTTACATCCTGTATATATCGATTGATCATTAAAAATCGATTAAAAGTATAATTCGTCATCATCTCTAGGTCAGACACGAATTTACGCGGAAGTTGCACAAATAATATTTTAAGAACATGTATAACCCTACATGGTGAGCAATTTTTTCATGAAGTAATTTCAATGGTTTTAATTTTATTGTGTCGTAATATTGTTGTTGTCATTGTAATTAATTAGGTACCTATTCACTAGGAAAACAATAATAGATTTAGGCACAGTCAGATTAAATAAAAAATAATAATAATCATGTTATTAACTCTGAAGAATTCAGTCTAAATCTGCTTCTGGATATGAGGCGTTAACTTAACAACTATAGAAATGCCTATGTATTATACAGGGGTGTTAAATGTCGAGTACAGGTAATCAATATACGAATTTACAATATTATATATTAATTATATATGATGGAATTAGGCAGAAAAATGCCTTTCGAGGATATCTTTATGCACGTATTGACGATATAAAATATATGGGTATCGCGTGTACCTATATTATAGTATGTATAATATTATTATTTATAGCTTAGGTATATGCGCAATTTCAGTATACCTACGTGATTTTATTAATGTAACGATGTACAACCCGGTTATAGTAATGTTTATACATACATACACAGGTGGTTATCAGAATTTTACATTACTAGACTGGATTGTATAAAATCATTTTTAATAATTATTATATGCAATAATATATATAATATTATATATATTTTTTTTTTTGTTAGCTTGTATTATAAACCATTAGTTTTGTCAATATAATATATTTTATTATTTAACCATTACATTTCGACGACATCACCGTTCGTACGGTATACCGTGGTATATCAGTTGGTATCTTAATATATTTTATCAGTTATAAATCTTTATATACCAGCTATATATTATATATAACCATATAGGTACTTACCCACGAACAGAACAAGCGCAGCAGCGGTAGCGGTCGGAGCGTGCAGAACCATGGTTGGTAAAAGGCGAGCGGATTACGAATGGACCGGGTCTTCGGGCACGTATTAAAGCCAGCTATAGGTATACTCGTCGCGGACGGAAGACGAAAAACTAGTCGGAGCCCCCGCGTGCGACTTGTCGCGACCTCTGTTGTAGTGGTGCTGGCGACTTGCGGACAAAAGGTTTTTGAACTCCTATTCGCTACAAAATAATAATAATATAATGCACGCACGTGATGATTTTCAATGGGCCCGTGTGAGAACTGCACTCTGCGTTCGTTATAATAATAATAATAAAATAATAAATGGACGCACAATAGAGATACGTGACGAAACACGGTGGCTCCACAACCTATGCTCCGAACGATTCTTCGACGAGTGTAGTTATGCGTATTACAGTGCACCTGTATCGACTATATATATGTATACTCGCATAGGCTTTACCGGCCGCCTCCTGCCTATAAGCTCTAGGACTCGTATATCCGGCTGTTTGAACACTCTGTGGAAATCGTTAATATAATATTCGAATTTTTAAAATATTTACAAGAATCTCATCTCCATAATAATATAATAGGTATAATGTTATTATGTAAATTGTCAGCCATCACTATTCAGATGTTTATAAGAAATCTGTGAGTGACCGTGAACCATATAACAGCAGCCGTTTGGCTCTCTAGTACGGCAGTAGGTACCTACCTACTTAATAACAATCTAAAACCGTATAATATAATATTATGTTACACAAAGTTAGTTATTAGAAAAAACACGTGGCCATAGACACCCTGTATAATGCACACACATACTGGATGGCCGCTGGGTAGATTTATATTCGATTTCCTGACAATGCGTTTTACACGCCGTTTACGGGCATGTAGGTAACACGGGCGTAACCAAAAACACCGAAAGTGACCTTTACATATTTGTATTAGCCCAACGGCTGTATACATACATAATAATATCGTAATTTGAAACTACCTGTATTACGACGTCCAACGATATTTTTATGTCCGCCTATATAGTAAAATAAAATTAAACGAATATTCAATTTGATAAAAACTATTAACGAGTAATTTATATTTACGGGTTGTCTTTGACGATAAATGACTATCACCCAGAATTTTAATTGACGTATAAATGTCTAGTGGTTATTACGAGAATTTTAAGCAGATAATAACGACATAGGGCAATGTCGTTATTGTTTGGACGCATTATCCCGAGACGCAATGTATATGTATGTAATACGTGCGTTTACCGGCTATATTATTGTGTAGTTATTGTTTTCGAATTAATTTACGAAAAAAAAAAATACATGTAAAATATTTATCCCTCAATTTTTTTATAATTTTTTTATTATAGCTAACACGTGTACCAGGTATGACTAATGGAAAATTGTGTGGATTAAACAAGTTTTCACATCGTATTAAAATCAAGACACCTTTATATAGTTGCGTCATCAAACCAGTGCAACACTTGAATTTGGTGAAAGCTATATAGTAGAAACTGGACTGGAGGCGTTTAATTTGAGTATTAGTATAACTAATAATTACATAATTTTTAACTATATCAAAACAAAGACATTAAAACAGGTCTGATACATTACTAAAATAAATTATCTAATTAGAAAAAAAATATTCAACACGTAAGGTACTACGTTTACTTATTTGGCTATAGGTACCTATACACTTTTATTTTGTAGCGTTTGTATAAGTTGAGTCTATGAAAGTTTAAAATGTGACTTTCACCTTTTTTAGTTGTTAAGAACACTCATTTTAACTCAATTATAATATGTTAATATTATAATTTTTATATTGGTATAACATATTATAATAATTCTGTATAGCTTCGTTATAACTATGAGTTATTAGGTTTTGTAGATATTGTTTATATGTGTATAGGTATATACAATTGTAACATTGTGGTTTACAATTATTCTTATTTCTTTTTTGAATGGTATTATATTCATTTATATTTTATTTGTTCATATACAATATATACCTATGTATGTCTAATATTTTTAAATTATAGGTATAAATATAATATTAAAACAATTGATATGTACATGTTTTATACTGAGAATTTAATTTAACATAGTTTGACTTATATTATAATATATTCATACCTACTTATTTTAGCCAATTTTCGTAACTAAGTTACTACAACATTATATTATTATATTCCGAGGCTGAAGAATAAATTAATGAATAGCTTACAATAGGTGTTAGATTTTCCAAGAGATTGTTTCTGGAATAATATACCTAATAAAAAAAAAAAACAATGCAACAAAAGTAATTGTAATAAAGTTAAATTTTATTTAGTATTACATCATAGTATGTATTATGTATATATATAAATTCGTAACAATAATGATTTTAAATTTGACTTGGTATAAAGCTATACACACACACATATATATAATATATATATATATATATATATATTATATATAGTAACTTAAAGTATACATATTTTAATATGAATTATATTATGTTCAAGAAAACAATGCGAAACTACTATTGTTTTTTATTCTTGTTCTGTTGCTGCTGTTGCACTTGTGGATCGTCTTTGTACCAATTCTCGCTGAAAAAAAAACAATACAATTTTATTACTTTGTACCTACATACCGTTATAATACGTATATTATAGTTATAATAACAATACGAAAACCAAACGTCGAAACGCGCCATTACGTCGATGTGATGACATAAAAACAGGCTGTTTCGATTATAACTTTATCATTATACATTTATACTATATCTATGTGACCCGTGATAATATAGAAAAAGGAGATATATTTTGTTTATAATATTATACACTCACCATCCAGCCACGTTCTCGGGTTGGTCACATTTTTGCGACTCCTCGTTGAACACTTCGCCGGTGGAACAGCCCTGTTCCCGGGGGGTGATGCCGTTGAGGCACACGTAGAACTTCTGACAGTCGTCTGGGTGCGCGAACACGGGGTGCGCTACGTTCTGACCCCGGCTGTTGAAGGCCTTATCTTTGGGGCACGTGAAGCCGTCTTTCAATTTCACTATAATACGCATAAAAATGACACGAATTATTTAACGATTTACACGCCACCACAGTCACCGCCACCCGGATCTGGGTTTCGGTGTGAGGGGGGGGGGGGTGCAAAACCACGTGGTTAATTATTATTAAGTCTTGATAGTGTCTTACTGTCGTCTGACTCGTTGCAACCCGACCTGCCGGCCGTGGCGGGCCAAGCGCATGATCCCGCGTACTCGTCGAAATGCAATCCGTTGGGGCACACGATTTCCGTGCCGTCGCCCTCGATGCAGTTGTAGAATATGTTGCACACTTTTTCGTCAGGATGTGCAAAGTACCCGTTACGCCTCGGGCACAAGTAGCTGGGCTGCGGATTTTCTGCGGGCAGGCACGATAAAAGTTCACGTTATATTAATCATTTTATGAAAATCTGAGTGAACGGACACAGTGAAATATACGCGGTTGACGGTAATAGGTACTCACGGAGTTCGGATCTTTCGCCACAATCCACGCTGAACGGCTGGTCGCATTTGTTGACCTTCCTGTTCAGCGGGTCGAACACTAACCCGTCAGGGCACAGTTTCGTCGTGGCCACTCCGTCTTTGCACTCGTAGAACTTGTCGCATTGCACCGGGTCTTCGTACTGGCCGTTCTTCTTGGGGCATTGGAATTGTCCATCTGTGGGCGAAGAGCAAAAAAATCAAATCAAACGAACACGTGAAATAAAATGCACAACTCTCCGGGGAGGTTTTTTTGGTTCGAGTATAATGTATATTATATAAATCGCCGTGAAGTGCCAACGAACGCGGCTGCGGAAGACACGGTGAAAGTGAATTCCACGCGACGATCACTCGGCTCAGTGGGTGTTAAAATATCGTATACCTACTAAAAAAATCATCGAAAAAATTTGCAAACAACAAACGTCATTTATCTAACCAGCTATCACAGCAAATGGGCATCTCAACCAAAATATTTTGGAAAATTTAAGTCGATATTACTAAAACTTTAAATTTTTTAAACCTATAATAGCCGAACAATACCGTAAAAAAACGGCTTTCGTTTAGTTTTTCGCGAATTTTACATTTAATAAACGAATAAACCGCCGGAGATATGAATAAAAATTGTTATATTATAGTATTTAGTTAATATAAGTTATAAAATATAATAATTATTAAGTCTTACTTGTTAAATGGGATATTCCAATAACTATCGTGCACAATACTATTGAGAGGTTCATAATTGAAAACTTAATGCGTGATGATATGTGCAAGCGACTGCGGCCTCGGCGGAAGAACAGGAAACCATTCCATAGTTTCTCCCACTTACCGATTGCTGCCTCAAGTAGTCACTACTCTTGTGGATGGGAAATCTGAGGTGAATAAAAATTGTTCGAAGAATCGATTTCGTTTCGAGGTTTTTCAACCGTAGGTACCGCAGACTCGGAGGTACTGTACACAATTTCTAAACAATGTGAATGTTGCGTTCGAATAATATAATATATATAATAGTATACAACATAAGCGTATTACAATTGACGATGGATTATATAATAAATTATAATATTTATATTACATGGTCATTCTATAAATGGTAATTTCCTCGGTAAATCTATGTATTTTTGAAAAAATGTATTTTTTCAAAAACTTGAAGTATTTACAACACTAAAATTATAAGGAAAAAAAATAATATTTTTTATCGCTTAATTTAGTAGTGCACCAAAATTTACGAGGTACTATAGTGCCACCACACTCAGTTCATATTAAATCTAAATTGGTACTTATTGTTTTCTATACTTGTTTGATAGGTAACTCAAATTGTTTACATCACAATTCTAAGAAAAATATTGTGCTTTGGAATAAGGAAATAAAAATGTATTTTAAGAAAGTTACATTTAATGAAGAATAAAGAAGTTTAGTGATCAAAAATCATGCAGTAAACAACCTGATTTATCAAGCATGTCCACCCCTTTTTTTCTTCTCAAATAATGCAGTTATTTAAAATCTGATTTTAAGAATTTTTAAATACTTTCCTACTTAAATAGCGTATAATCAAATTCTTGTGATTTTTTTGTACTTCTTAAGCAGTGTCCTGTGGTAATACAAACTTCTATTTTTCAAAATATGAGAACCTCCTGTTTTCACTGTAAAATATGTAGTGGATAATTTTATATATCTTATTCAAAATTCTAACTAGTAGCTTTTCAGTTATTAAAATACTTATACCTACTAAGGATAATCGTACTTAAAAATGGGTTTAATAAAATAGATGTAATTTCTGATCCACCTAGTATTTGTTATACTTGGATATTTTTATAAATTATAAATATTTATAGATTAATATTAATTATTAATTTATGCCTTTATCTTCCAAACTACTGGTTGAGTTTTGATTTTGATACTGCCACGTTTTAAAAAAAATTATTTACTAAGTAATTTACAGTAGAAAATGGAGGTTGGTTATTTGAAACAGAAGTTTTCATCTCTATAGGACTCTCCTTAAGTTAAGTACAAAAAAATCTCAAGAATTTCAATACACAGCGTTTATAAGTAGGTACCTACCTATATTTAAAATCCCAACAATCATATTTCAAATGATTGCTCTATTTAAGAAGAAAAAGAGGTGGCATACTTAATGAATCACTCTGTATATATGTTGTACATAATAGTGACAACGAGCTACAACAATACGCAAAGTGCGCAGCTGGGTTCTGGACTTTTAGAGACCCACTAATTTGTCACTGTCACAATTTATATTATTTTTGTGTACACAATATGCGGTGAGACAATAAGACCTTTTACAAAATTAAAAACTAAAAGACTAATATATTAGGATGTAGGACCTGTTTTTAATTATTATTTTTTTCATGATATTGTACGAAGGTAATATGTTTATTAATAAAGAAGAGAGGTTAAACGTAAAACCTTTTACTCGCCAACAGTTAGAATGTTACTAAAAATGTAGTTTAAAGATACATTTAAGGCACACACATACACTTTTCATTATTTGTTCATGGTTGAATCTCACTACAACTATTATATAATAATATGTCCACGTCCATGCTAATACAAATTATGCATTGTTTATTTTTATGCGAAATTTTATGCGTATGATCACGTATGTACAATATATTGTAAGTACACCATTATACACTGATTGTCTTCGATTTTCAATGACCATTTTCATTCCAGATTTTTTCTTTATATAGGCACAAGAAAGAATAAAGATACTGCAGATATTCATTTGAAAACATATATTTGCATAAAGAAAAATCATGCACTAGCCATGGCATATGCGGATAGGAACAATACATATAAGTACCTACCTAGTTAATAGTTTAGTACAGTTTTTTTCTCGAACGACCCTGTACACTTCTACATGTAGAACACGACGATAGATATTTTTTTCTTCTTAGATTTATATTCTACCTATAATACTAATACAATAACCTATTATAAGTACTAAGTATAGGTTATATAACCTAACCATCGCGACTCTTGTTTCCACGGTTACCATGGTTATCAATGTCATCGATTAATGTTCTTGAATCGTATTTATTAGATGGACGTATAGGTATTTGCACATTTAATTTTAATATAACATTAAATTACTACCTATAATTGTATAATACAACAATATAATATAAGTATCAAGTAGGTACAATAAGGGTATGGAGTACCGCCCAGAGTACAGCCGATTCGACTCTTGTTACCAATATCATCAATAATTTTCTTAAATCGTATTTTTTGGATTGACGTATATTTAGTTTTAATTAAACGTTCAATTAGCGAATATTGCTGTAAACTAAATTACTTAAAGTATTTCATATAATATATATATTATATGTGTATTTATTATATGTATTTTATTTCATATTGTCTACGATGACGTAGATGTACCGTGAAAATAATGTCGAGTTAAGTATTTAAATCTCAAATCGTTGTACGATGAATCATTTTCTCTACAACCCGAGGACATAGACATACTAAAAATTGTTTGTTATTGGCCATTAAAAATATATTAAGATAATATTATAAATTAAATACAGGTCTAAATATTTTTAGTTACGTATAACTGCTTACAGATGCATATTTTTAACCAATATTATCGATGTATTAGTATAGTTTTCAAAACTTAGCTAAAATTAGTTAATTTATTTTTTTTAACTTTTTAATTCTAATGATAATATTTGTTGAATCTATTTTCAAGATATTTCTATTGGCCAGTAATCCACTATTAGTCAACGCAAACTTTCACAGAATTCCATTTTGTTCTCATAAAAACACAACAAGAATTTTGATTTTGTGTTTTAAAATACGCTATAAATAAGTTTTATAATTAAATGGTCCTTACAAGTTGAATGATTCAACTTAAATGATACAACTAAAAACAATAAGCTTCTAATATTTGCAAGCAAACTCAGGTCACTTTATTACCTACATTTTTCTCTCAAAAATAAATATTATGCATTGAAACTTGCAGCAACTATTCTGGAGTTGCAGGACTATACAGTAAAGGTTCGAGCACTTTTTATTTTCTTCTTAAATTTCTTATACTAAATGTATACTAAATTTCGGTGAAATTGTGTTATTCTTAATAAGAGAAGAGTAGGAGAAGTGTTTATCTTTCAAAATACCTTGCAAAATAAAATGAATAATTAATCATGTATGCGTTCCTGCTGTGTAGAGTTCTGTAGATACCTTACCTTATACCCAAATTGACTGCAGTGTATAGTATCGTAGCACGAGTATTTACAGTCATTTACATTTTAAGCAGACATTTTGGTCAAACGGGTTGCATGTTGATATTTAAAATGTTTTCATTTATTAACGAAACAATTTTATGAACTAAATATTGAATAAAAACTATTATTTAAATACTGCAAAATATAATAAATAAAGTCTGCATTGATAATGCGTGTATTTGTATTATCTAGTACACTCGTAAGTTGCAGATAATTATAACTATAATTGTAATAAGAGCACATATTATTATTATTTAACATTCAAATGAAGAACAAGTTCGGGTGTCAATTATTGTGAAAATATATTATTTATTTTTAACTTCGACTTAGTGTCCAAATGAGATCAGTTTTCCTGATACAGTTATTGAAAATATCGAATTACAAAGTTACAATTAGTTAATTATTCATTCGTCGTCTTCTTCCACGGTTCGTTTTGTGGTCGGTGGTCTTGAAGGCTTCCGTCTCGCCGCCGCTGCCTCTTTCTCCTTAGTTGTTTCTTTTGGTTTTGGATTCTCGAGATTGTAAAGTTCTTCGTCTGTCAGTACGCCTCTATACCAGTCAGCACTGGAAACAAATTCGTCACGATAAATCATTATTATCGCAGTGCACGAGAAGTCAGCAACCCATGCATAATTTATACTGAAGCCAAAGAAAAACGTTCCGGCTTTCGAACTACCATTACGGTTAATAATTCGCGTCTGTTATATAATCTACATAATATCATTATTGATAATGCACTCAACTATTGTTACTCCGTCTGTTTTCGTTCACGTGAAATCTGTCCGTTGACGATTACGACAGTTATGTAACGATTTTTAGCGACCGCAAATATAGTCTACAATAATATACTTGTCTTTATAAAGACGAGATCGTTTTTCGAGGCTTTTATTCTATAAATAACGTAGATTTTTTTTTTATTCTTACCACTCGGGAACATTTCTCGGCCAATCACATTTTCCTGACGCTTCGTTGAACACCTGTCCCATTTTGCAGCCGTTTCTCCTTGGCGTGTCGCCGTTAACGCAGACATAGAAAAATTGACAGTCCTCGGGGTTTGCGTATCTGGGATGTTGCAGCGCAATCTCCGAAGTCACGTTGGGGCATCGGAAATTGAATACATCTACACATGATAATAATATACAGTTCAATAATTGGTCATGACGAGCATAATATAATAATAATGTGTACCCTATAGCCATAATATTAGTGTGTGCGATGTTCGATGACGGCGTGGTCGTTTAACGGCAGTATAATATAATAATAATATTATATTTTATATATACCGTTTCTAGCATAATATTTTCGTTTGGTGTGGTTTATATTATATTATTATTATTATTATGTATACATTTAATTACATAAATAAATATATATATTTTTTTTCGATAAACGATTTACCAGAAAGAAAACGATTTTATAGTACCGAATATATAAATAACTATGAAAAAAGCCGAGCTGCAAAAATAAAATAAATCACCGGCGGTGGGAGTTTAGCGCGTTTACCACGTATTTTGATACCGGTCCAAAATCTCGTGCCCATTTTGGCAGTTCAACAAACATTAACATATCCCGCGTCCGTGTGCGGATTGTGTGGTTTTTTCTCTGCGGTTTATTATAGCGTATCCCATGGCCGGAAACGGAATAACGCGGTTACAGAAATAGTGGTGAATTTCTGACAAATTTGTCGCGGGAAAAAAATGATTAAATTACCACGATGCGCTTTTGAACGCTACAGTGGGGAACAGATGAAAATATTACGACCATATATTATATTAATATATATTTACCTTGCGACGAGCATCCTTTTTTCTTGGCCTCGTCTGGCCACGTGCAAATGCCAGATTTCTCGTTGTACACTAAGCCGCCCGGACACGTGATCGCGTTAAATTTACCGTCCACGCAGTAATAAAACTTGTCGCAAATATTTTGATTCTCGTGCGCGAAATAACCATTTTGTCTAGGACAATGTTCGGCCGGTTGTGGTGTCTCTGGAGAAAAAAAAAATATAAATTCAATTAATGCGAGTTATACCTTCCTATATATACGTCTTATACAATTAATATATACAATTCTCCCGACGGTCGTCTCCTTTGACGTTACATTTGCTATATAGTTTTTTAGTTTACTGTCAAACTTTACAATTCGCGCGAGTTGACTCGCGTAAAATCGATCATTTCGGACGGAAAAGTTTTTGTAGAACATAATCGTACATTATACACACGTCTTGTAGTTTGTACTTTGCACTCTCTGTTATTTAGCCGTATCGGCGAGAAAACTGTCGGTGTGATATTTATGGAGCTAAAACAGATTTAATGTCCCAACAGTGCTGTACACTTTGTTTGGAATACTAAAAGTTACAAATTAATTTATACGAATAAACGCTCCGGGATCGATTTATTATCGGACATAAAAACTGTCATGGTTTTATTTATCATATCGCTGCGAATGTTTATTAACACATTGCATAATATTTGGTATATTATAAACCGCACGCGTATGCCAAAAATTGTTTATTTCACCGTTATGATTATAACATTGGTAGTATATTTTGTAATTTTTTTATTATTACCATTAAAAAGGAGAGTTAAAAAAAGGAACTTTATTTGTCCATAACTGCACATGGACATGGTTGTTCAAATATAATAATTATTGTTAACATTTAATTTGCTATTTGAGTTTTCGTAAAGAAAGGAAAAAACGAACATTATAATTATTATTTGCTGTCGTTAAATTCTCAATGTTATACGGTGCGCGTATTAAAGGTGCAGTGCAGTATATAATTAATAACGAACAAATGGACAGAATATTACGATTTAATTGATGTGTATATGGAAATTTCATCCTTGAAATTTCTCGAAAGTTGAATATAATATAATATCACGTCATATCGGACCGACAAACGATGTCGCCGCGTTAAAATAATAATAATATTAATATATTCTCAGAATTTTAATGGTTAATACATATATTATTATACGAATAGGAATAGGTCTTACATATTATATTATAACTTGCGTGGACTAATCTAACTTTTACACGCCCTCGTCTGCTTCCTCGATATTTGTACACCGCACTATACGATTTTGCGGTGTGCTGCAGGTACAATATTATGTTATGATATATTATTATTATATAGGTACATGAGCGTATATAAGTAATTGTATGACTGCAAAAAGACTTGGTCTGCACTTGGTCGTACGATTTTACGTAATAAAAGTGACTATTAGCGTTTCAGGTACCTACATGAAATACAAGTTATAGCACACATTATATATTACATAGTTACTGCTTAAAATATAATATGTATTATATATAGACAACAAAATCGTTCTTACATTAACATTATATTATTATTATTGTATTGTATAATAACCCGGGCTGTAGCATATGTTGCAAGAAAATCAAAACGGTTATAGGTTCGATGTTGTGACATTGATCACGATAACACAGGTTAGGTATCTGGTATAGGTAATAATATTATCGCCGTAAACGAATAGGAATATCAACGTATATAAATGGTAGGTAATTTAGAAATTTCCAATCGTTTTGAATTCCTGACCAATGTCAACATAATATTGTCTTTTAAATCGCCGTTTATTTAATGTGCCTACACCCGAAACACGTTTCGCCATAAATGTAACGCGAAAATAACGTGTATTATACTACCAGGATTGTTAACAAAGAGTTTGTGGGAGCAGGGTCGGTATATTGCTGCTAAAGGCGTGTACTGCACTGTGCTTTATCCAAAGTAAAAAGTAAAAACGGCAGCTGATAGTCATGATCGGTTTCCGAATGATAATTTTAAAAGTTAACGTCCTAACTAGGTAAGTCCGCTTGCGAATATAAACAGGGCACGGGGGCTGCCTTATTCACGGCGAACACGACAACAATGTTTTATGATACAAAATTAAAACGTTAAAACTGAACGAAAATGCATAAAATTCCATCCCCAAACATAATGATATTGTCTCCTGCGACCGGATGGCTGGTAATATATACATTTAATATTTACAGAATGTCTACTGTTTATAGAAAGCTTGGAAACATTTCACGGTATATCTCCTCGTATGTGTATATTATAGGTGTACCATATAATTATATTGCACCGTTCGCAAACAATATTCTCATAATAATATATATCACACAATGTGTGCACATACGACGTGGCGTTTATATACACAATAATATAATATAATACCTATAAATATCGTTTCTAAACTTTCTATACATACAGACTGCGCCAGGCCACGTACACAACAATACCAACAATAATATAATAAAATTGCATAACGATCACGATATATCATTTTGTATAGGTAATAATAATAATATATAACAATATATTATAATATTTGCACGACAAAATAACATAATAATATTATTATTATAATCGAAAAAACTGCGTGACGCGGACGACCCCCGCCGCCGCCTCGTGTCTTTGCGCATAAGACGCGCGCGCGCTATAATTACATCGCGTCAGCCGGCTCGAAAAGGTACGCCTAAAATAAGACGCGTCGGCCGCGTACAGTTCGCGTCACACGGCGGTTTTTTCTTTCCTCTTCGCGCGCGTACATAATATATTTGTTGGCACAGCGTCCGCGCCGTCGCCACAACTGTATTATTATTGTCGACCGTTTGCTCACAATAATAATAACTACGACGGTGGCAATAATCATAACGATACTAATATTAAAATGTAATATAACGACCCGAGACAGCTGACGACCACGCGCGGTCTCGATCGATAGGAACGACGACGCCCCCCGAGAAATCACCACACGACAAATAGGTAGGTAATCGCGCGACTTCCCTTTCATGCCGGCGCGCCGCCGCGAGCCACGCGACAAACGGACTTTTAAATATAATATTTTATAAAATACGGCGTCGGAATATTCTATTATTATCGTAGGTACGCTAAGTACATAATATCGAATATTTGCAGAATATCGACGATTATTACCGCGGTTCTCGTTATACCCCACGCATCTGGGGTCGCAGTGAGTTTGCATGGAATTGTCCACTGCACACAGTTATGAATTGTGATATTATATAAAGTTATTAAAATAATTACCATATATAGGTATAGCGAAGATGCGTTTTGCGCGACCGTCGATGATTTAACATGACGTTTGCAGGTGCGTCATGGATCGGCCAAGTTTATATAGGCAGAGCATAATATTGTTATGTTATGCATTCGCTGCAGAGAGAGTTTTTCAAATATTTTGTGCGTTATGTGTATATAGGGATTAGGGACAATTATAAACTTGTTACTTGGATACTTGGATTGACGCAATAAATACATAAAATATTTATTATATCGTAGGTACACAGAAATATTTTAAGGTATTATTTTAGGTATTTTTAAGTATTATTTTAGATTCCTATTAAAAAAAAAAAACAAGATAATTTACTATAGATTTATTTTTTTAAAGATATTTAACAATTTACTTTTATAGAGTAAAATCTATAATCTATATATTTCAACTTATTTTGGATCTGTAGATGACTTAGAAACAAAATCAATTGAATAATGTTCATACAGCTTATGCTTTAAAGTTTGTGCTAGTATTTATATATTTATTAATCACTACACGATATTTCAAAATGTAATGAAACGATCAGGAATCGTGACAAGTCCTGCAGGTATCCTGAAAATGGAAAATGAGAAAATGGAATTCGAGAAACAGGAATTGTTATAATTTCCAATTTTCTGGTTACAATAATTACCTGTAGTTGGCTGTCATTCTAATTTCCTGGTACGATATAGGGATGCTAGGACAACGTTTTATCCCGATGGATTTTAACCGTAAATAAAGCGTGTTTCACATGTTATTTTAATAATTTAATGATAATTCCATAGTAGAGGTTATTCGTAGGCGTTCTATATCAAAAGTCTCGATGTATATAAGCCATTTTTTTATAAAGATTACGGGAGAGTAAAAAAAAAATAATCACGACATGGACGTGCAATTATTCGGATTTTAGGGTATACTATAAAAGCCGATCGATTTCCGTAAAAGGCACCACTCGTAACGCGGGTAAGCCTGGTGAGGCTTTTGATACCGACGCCCAGGACACAGATACTATAAATATATTTAAGTATACTCACGCAAGGCGGGCCTTTGCGAACAGTCGATGTTCAGCGGCAGGTCACATTTCTCTTGCTGCGAACTGTAATCGTTGAACACCATGCCGTCCGGGCACAGTTTCTCGGTGATTTTGTTGTCCGAGCACGCGTAGTACTTGTCACATTGGCTGGCGTCCGCGAAGAAGCCGTTCGGCTCCGGGCACTCGCTCTCTTGCTGATCGACCGCTTCTTCGTCCTCAACGGCGGTCGGCCGATAACGGGGCGCCGCCGCGGTCGTGGTTGGCGGTCGTTTCCTGCCGCCAGTGGACTGACCGCTCAACAGAGCGACTGCGGAAACGATTCGGTTATTATTATTATTTAATATTTATCATAATTCATAGGACATGCCTGCACACACGATGATCTAGCATTTATCTAATAGCCCCTTTTAACTTTTAAAACTAGGTTATTATATAAAACCGATCGGGAATGTACTGTTGTCCATATGGTTGCTGTGAATTTTATGTTTGTTATTGTGTTCAACGTGTTGAGCTGCGAGTGTGTGGGATCACCACTGTTATTATTATTATATTCTTATATTTAACTATAGATCCCAGTACTCCTGCAGTTCGCCATAATTTCACAAAGGTAGGTGGTGCACCAAAATATTATACAGCCAAATAGGCAAATAAGGGTTACATTATAATTTTATTATTATCATACTCTTTTATATTTAAAAGAAGGATATTCCTCAATATATTCTTACATTATTATTATTGTATTCTCAATTAAGGCACTGTTGCCAAAAAATATCAGTTATTTGTCATTACCATTATTATAATTTTTACCATATGTCTTATGGCATATGTGCATATTTGTATTAACACACATTATTGTTATTTATCATTTGCATTGTTAAACAAGCAACCGTTTGTCTACATTATCAATAAAAAAAAAACTTGTTTAATTGCAATATCAATATGAAATTAACATTTTTAATACATACCTAATTATACAGTACACTACAAACATTTATTAATATATCTTATACATAATAATTTCCTCGCTTAAAGTAGCTCTGACTATTACTGAGCTGGAGCTGATAGGCACAAACAATCCAGGGACTGGAATCGAACCTAAAAGAACCGGTTCTGTAACCGGAACCTTTAAAATATTAAGAACTTAAATTTTTATTTTAATAAATCAAGTACCGGAACCGAACAGGAAGTTTTAAATTAAATAGGTTCTTTTAGGTTCAAAAATAAAATAATTTTATTCATCATAACTCAATGGTACTACTGTTTTGTGTATAAAGTATGATCGGCGGACGAGGTTAATGGTATTTTATCTGGTCAACTCGTTTGTGTAACAATAAACGTTGTCGTAACTCCGAGTTGCATAGCGGGATGGTAACCCATCGTGCAACAAAGAGTTATACAACCAGTTGCGCAAAAAAATTGATTTCAAAAGATTAAAATATGCAACTTGTATAAATGTTGGTCGAAATATGTATTATACGCTGATCATTAATATAAATAAATCGTTAGTTAATTGTATTTTATCTTGCTTACTATTGATAAAAATATGAATTATTTCTGTTAAACTTAAATTCGGGTAAAATTCGTTACTAGTTCCTTTAATATAAAATTGATTTTAATAATTCTACATAAAATATACAATGAGTATAAAATTATTATTTAATAATGAACAATAATTGCCATCAGATGGAACAGGCAGTAATATTAATTCCATGCATTACAATAAACACCATTGAATGAGCTGGTAGAGTGAACTTTTCTGTTTCCAGAATCATAGGTTTGAACGGAGGCAAGTTTCCATTAGATAGTAAAATTAGATCTTTTCCATTCAGTTTAATCGTTCTAAAATCAAATTTCTTGCGTTAGACTAAATCCATTCCGAATTGGTCAGGCTGACTAACTTTGAGTTGCAGATATAGTTGCTGATGTTGTTCTTCGAAGAGAATAAGAACAATCGTATTTTTTAGGTAGTGAAAATTGAAAGTTAGTCAGCTTGCCTGATTTGAAATGAGACTTCTAATTAGACTTTTAATTAAAAATCTCATTCCTAAAAATTAGATCACAGATTTGTATTTAATTGTTTTTTTTTTTTTTGAAAGAAAGAGTACCTGGATTGTAAATCGTCTGATGTGAGCGCGTACATAAATATTCTGGTTGTAGGAATTGATTTATATCCTTTAATTAAAATTTTCATAGGATTATTATAAAGGTTCATCCCATATATGATGACGGCTGGCATTCTACTCACGAGAGATTTTTCAGGTGTGCAGTGAGCATAAAGTCGAATGTTTCCGAAATTATTTGGAGTTACTACTTTTAAAACTTTGTTGGAAACGAATTTTTTGTAGAGGACGCTCACTCACCAATCAGGATTTGGAATCAAATCGGGTCCAACCATGGCATAATATCCACCAAAAAAAAAATGTCTGATACCTACTTGAAGACCTACATTTGCAGAATATCCTAATTTGTCTAGAAAGAGAAATCCAGCGACAAATCCGTCTAAAATGTCTGGTGCACCTCCGACAGATGCTAAACTGGTTTCAGCTGTAATTGAAATTCAAGAAATAAGTATTTCCCAGCATCTCCAACTGAGTGATAATTTCTATGAAAATTATTTACACAGCCACATTGGAGTTTTCTTCCCTGCCCCATCAATAACACCCTGCAGGGATTTAATTTGCTTCGAGAGAATATTGAAAACTTCCGGGTCCATGAAATCCTGGCCTTAAGCTTCTTTTCCCTTGAAATAATATTGGTGCCACGTGACATAATCGATGCAATCCTCGTCATTGTTTAGAAATTCTTTGGCATAATCTTCTCCCTGTGTTGAATTTTTTGTATTTCCGATATGATTGACCTCAGGACCAACCAAAATACTATCTTCGTATCCAGATGTATTTAAAAGAGATCGCAAATCGAAATAATCTTTTGCTAACTGCTGAGGCGAGATATCTACTTTGAATACGTAATGGTAGGAATTCGGCTCTGTAATTCAATTTCACATGAACATGCATGTGCTTCATAGGTTAATTATTTATATTTGGAAAAGTTACTTTCAATTTACAACTGACCATTTCCAAGTTGCCAATCCAGTGTCATTCCATGATTTTTAACAAACTCAACTATTTTCCTAGCATTGGAATCATTCCATGATCCATCAGAATTTCGAATTAAAACATTGATGTCAAAGAGCATTCGTAATTCTGATTTTTTTTGTAAATTGGTAAAGAGATAGAAAATCTTCCTTTGAAAATTTAAAATTTGAGATGGCTGGACCATGAATTGAACTTGTTGCCTGTGTATTAGAACTCTGCGGTGGAGACTAAGAAAAATTCGAGTTGTATTATTCAACAAATGGAACTAATATAAAAAAGATTGGTAATAAAAACAAACCTCATCGAAGAACAGACAGTCTGCAACTGTACCACCGATTCTAACATATGCAGGACTCAAGTGTCTAGCCAAATTGATAAATCTTTCATCTGAAATTGGAAATTCATCTATCTTTCTTAGCAAAGAAGTGCTAAGGCCAAATGATAAAAACTTGGTTGAAGATATGCGTAGAAGAGGTTGTTCAGGATTCAAAATTAAAATGTGTGTTTCTCTTCTCGATAAAGACCGACTCAAATTCAATTGAGAAAAAAATAAAAATGTGAAGCACAGGATCACTATCAAAGGACTCAGGGGAGATCTCATTCATCTTTCTGGAAATGCATGAAAAAAATATTTTAATCTCGAATATTGGATTATCTCGAACATTGATTTTTTGTATATCAGTGCTATGCAAAAGTGTGTGTTTTTAATGATCGCGCATATTATACTCTTCATACAAAGATTAATCTCTGTTAAGATTTTGGTACTTGTTTTTCATTCTGTCATAAATAATGAGATAACTCATTTCGATAATTTCCCTCTTGCTTTACTCATGTCAAATTGGATACTTATTTTTGGGAGCGGGTCATGTCTTCAAATTTCATGTTTTCGAAGGTCATATTTTCGAATGACGAGTGTTAGAAAGGTTATTTATTCTAATAGTAATGAAATCAAAAAATTTTTTATTTGAATAGATATGTGTTCGAAAATTTGTATGAACGAAATAATATATCATTATAAATAATATAAATATAATATAACTGACCAATTAATATCGTTTACTAAATGTAATAAAGATAATATTATATAGTAGAAAGTAGATGGCATATTATGTTTATGAATTATTTGTAATAACTATTATATCTGCAGTGGTGTGGTATAGTATACAACAAGACGTGATTGTAGTCAATACTGAAGTTTAGTTTGTTGCAGTTTTAAAAAAATCTCTATTTCTATAGAAGTTATAAAAAGTATACACGGAGGAAAAGTATTAAGTGTAAATAATTTTTTATATAATATATTAAATAAAATTATGAAAGAAAACGCGATGATCAAAATGTTTTTTACTGGACATGTTCAACTAAATGTGGAGCAAAAATTTTTACTGTTGAAACATCGAACGGAGAACACAAAATCGACGAGTTTTCTACATTTTCAGAAAATGTATATTATTTTTATTAATTTTTAAAATATTAGATAGTTTTTCAATTTAAATAAATAATTTTCGTTCATACGACTTTCGAACAAAAAATTTTTCGATTTCATAACTATTAGAATAAATAACTTTTCTAACACTCGTCATTCGAAAATTTGACCTTCGAAAACATGACATTCGAAGACACATCACCTCTTATTTTCACACATGTACAACTCTTTGCACCTCTAACCACATGAAAACACAACCAAAGTAACGTCGTTCCAACTTTTTATACTGACAAGGTGAGTGATTTTTTATTGATGGAAAAATGAAGCAACTGAATGATATAATATGAATTAAATAGACGATAGAAGTTTATTTGATATAAGAAAGATGATAATCCTATTAGAATCTTAATTTCCTCACAATTAAAACTGCCACCAATTATAGATGATGAATAAATGTTTTATTGAATAAATTATTTTTCTATTTTATTATTTATTGTGGAATTTAATAGGACCACGAAACGTGGATAATATATTATTTTACGAAAAAGCTTTTAGGTGATTCTTTTGAAGGTGTTGTAATGGGTGCTTATCTGTTACCGCATTTATATTATATATATTTATAGATGTGCGTATCATCAGATACGTTATTGTCACGTGGGAAAAGCACACAAAACCTTATTATATTATTGTACGTTCGCAGCAGCGGGAGACTATATCTCGTGTTGTTCGCAGAAAGAGTTCGAGAACAAAAGGGACGAAAAGGGACGTTGAGTACATACATTACACACATACATATATTACATATATATATTATATAATATTTTCATAATAGTTTAATACTAACGAAAAGGGAAAATGATGTTGGTTCTTTCGTTCTTAAGCCTCTTACGTGTTACGTATACTCGACATTAATTATATTATATTGTATATACGACATACGTATATGCTGCAAGTATATATCGAGCTACTCTACGCCACCGCAAGTGTCCGAAAATACGCCCACCTGCTTGGCATTTCTCTGTTTTGAAAAACCGTCTGCCGCTGGTTTTCCGTTATACCTTTTAAGCGGAACACTATTTCTCCAGAACGGAACACTTCTATTTTATATCAACGCTAACTAAAAATTCGGAAGGTGGGGAGGGTTCGCGTTGAAGAGACGTATTTTTAATCGCCAAGCCATCCGGCGCAGACCGCTAGGAATTTGCGGCGATTTCCCAAATTCCTCAGCCACGTCGTGTATTAATACTTGGACGGGATCCAGCGAGCCTGTGGTAGAATAGAGTAAAAAGTTTAACGGCCTCATCGCCGATATCATGTTATTTTTTGCACCGAAAGGCGAAAACACGCATTCATCACGAAAATATTATAAAATGGACGCGATCAAACCCGACCTTTGTTAGTCTGGATATTTTATATTGTTATTATAATTTATTATAGTCTGTAAGTTGAATCAATATTATAAATTATAACAAAATAAGTAAAATCGTTATTTTTATTTTTATTCGTTTCTATGGTGACAAACAAAGCGTTAGAAATTAAAATCCCATTTTTAGCGGTTTTTTCTAATTTTTCGGTGGTTTTTCCCGTGGCAATGAATAACTATTTATAAAATCGAAAAATGACCTCTATAAAGTACCATTTTGATCTGATTTGCTAAAAGATAACGTGCTATATGTTGAAATCGAAATACTCCTTCTGGTAGAAATTGTGTATACAGCATGTAAAAAATAAATAAATAAATAAACACTATTGTAAAACCACTAGTTTCCTCGCTTTGCTCAGAATCTAAAAGAAAACACTAAAATAAATTGAAGCCCGAGGACAGTGGTATAAAAGTCCATTTGACACGAAATGAATATTTTAATAGAGCAATTGGGTAGATGCATTAAAAATTAAAATTGTTCTAACTAAGTTTAATAAAAATGTGTAAATAGTTTTTTAGTAATATTGCAACTAAGAACAAACTCTACCCCTCCTCTCACATGAGAGAGTATCGAATCTCAACGTCCTACTTCGGGCAATAGGGGAAAATCCTAAATTCTTAGAACCTATAGGTACTACTGACTAGTTTTATTGTTTGCCATTTTTCTTTTTGTATACACGTATGACGTATCTAAGTCGATTTGTTTCGAACGTATTTCTTTAGGGGTAAATTCAAGGTCAGGTCATACTGTTGTAAATCGTTGCCGGGTACCAGTCACGAATTTGAGCGCGTCCGTTCACGAGTTCGAGTGAATGCCGTTTGTATGTGTAATAATTTAATAAAATACATAATATGTTATATAGATATTGCCGATTCACCACGAGAGGGAGTGGGATACCGATTTTTTTTTATTCCGCCTATATTATTCATACGTTGGGCACCGAAAACAGTTTTCGATCATTTCTCATTAAAATGTATTTGTAAATTATATTATATAAAATACATTCATCACTCCGCTCAGAATACTAAAAAAGTATTAAGACAACAGTAATTCCGAAATTTAAAAAATCAGTAGCGTTTTATAATACCGTCAGTACCTTACATAATCTTTACCTACCTATTTTCACCCTTGCGGGTATTACCTATATACATACGTCATCATATAGTGCATTTAAAATTAAAAAGCAATATTATAATATTGACGAAACACTACACCGAAAAAGCTCAAAAATATATAAGTAAAAAAAAAAAAAGCGTGTAAATCATATACATATACCTATTTATATATTATAATATGTATAATCGATTTACGGTTTCAAATAACTTGGCTCCCTGCATATCATATTCAAGTATAATATATTATATGTGTGCACAAACCGTACGCATAATATAAGTTTATTATGAAAACAAACCCAACAGTCTCATACATTTATATTATAATATTATTATTATAAACGGGCATGCGTCGAGAAATCGATCGTACGCGATATTTTACTCTACATACTTTCTTTTTATTTGTTATACATTTTTTTTTTTGAAAATATTTAATATTTTCTCATAGAATATACTGCGTTTAATATATAAATAGGTAAATACGTGTACGTCATATAATATAATAGCAACGTGATACATATAGGTAGGTATATTGTGCGTTAAAATAAGATCAAAACAAGCGAATTTATAGGTATGATAGGTAGGTAGGTATATAATATATTATAGTAATAATAGTATGTATGACTTAATTGATTCATTACGCTACTTACTGTGGCACAAAATAATGGCGACGAGTCTTACGTCCATGTTGTACGTGCGGTTTGTAGACGTTTCGATCGCGAATGATTGTGAACGACCCAGGCACGGACACGAGAAAAAAAAATAATAGTAATAGTAGTAATAATAATAATAATAATAATAATAATAATAATAAAATAACCGGCGTGTTATTATAATGTATTCACCTTCGTTTCGAGAAAACCACTTCTCAGTTCTCCCGCGTACACCACAACCACGCCGACCATTAATAACGGCTTTGGGCGATATAAACGTGATTTTATTATTATACATATGCACGTCGCCGGATGCTAATACAATTTTATTCATAACGCCACGACGGTTTTTTTTTATTTAAGCGGCGCCGTCGACATCGGTTTCGATAATATTAATAATAATAATAATAATAATATTGTTGCGTCGTATGGCTGTTGTAGTATAATATACCTACCTATATATAATATAATATAAATATATTATATTATTATTATTATTATTATTGTGGTACTCGAACGTCTGAAAGAATTTTCTTATAATATTTATAGGTATAGGTATACTCCATTCGTTGTTTATTTTTCACCAGACGAATTTCAAAATTCGAAACCAGCGAGACAAAGAATATAATAATATATATATAATATATTTAATTCATTGTCGTAGTTACGGTCATAGAGATTCAGGATGATAATAATATTATGAGGTGAAAGGTTATTATGATGAGAAAGTTGGTATTACGTGATGGATAAAATAAAAGTCCAATTTAAATGTCTTTGTATACAGGACTTTTATTCGGAACATACATTACCATTAAATCTCTGAAATATGATTTTTATTTTTTTTTGCGTGTTTTGTCTTATGCACGTACAGCACGAGATAGCCGAACAATAATATAACATTACATAGTAACTAAATACCCGAAGTTTTACAATGGTTTGTTTCATTAAAAAAAAAAAAAAAATCACTATGTATAATAATAATAATATATAATATATATTATGGTTAAGTTTTGTAGCTTTACAATATATATTTTAATGGATATTAAAAGCGTACAGAATTACAATTTTTAAACCTTCTATTCAACAACATTTTTCGTCCTACATCTGCACTAAATATATATAATAATAAAAAAAAAAACTGCTTAAAAATATTATAATTATTTTTTTTTCGTTTTACATATTATACTATAAACATAATAATAATGTTTTTTTTTTAGTAGGTGGTAAGCTATAGTTCAAATGACAAGTATACGATTTTTTTTTTTTATTTATTCTTAAAGATAAGTTATGGTTGCCTTTGTGAAATCAACTAGAAAAAGCGTTTTGTCTACAATAAGATAAAAACGAATAGCGCGTATTATAATATCGTATAATCGTAATTACCGTAAAGTCATATATAGTATTAAAAACAAGAAAAGAACAAAAAAAAAGTAATACAAATTATAGATATTCAGCCGAGAAACAAAATATAAACGAAATCAATAAGGCACAACTTACAGAACAAAAAATGTAAAAAAAAAAAACAAACAATTGTCTAACTTATAATATCCAATACAATAATAATAAGCTATATAATATAATATGTATCTATTGAAAAAGTGTACAATCTGTTGAAGACGCCGAACAAATAAATACGTATGTATATTTTATAATATATTATATAGACTACTATTTAGGACGACAATTTTATTTTTAAAGGTACCAGCTATTAGTGCTGAGAACGAGATTTTGGTTTTGTAATTTATCTTCCAATCCTTGCCCTAGTTTAATTATACGCATAACACTTACACTTTATTGATAATATTTTTTTTTAACTCATAACAAAACTAAAAATGCAATAACTATTTAAATTTTTTTTCGATTTTTTTCAGTTTTTTACTCCAAACAAAATACTATACATTGAATTTTCTACAGGCAATTTGTTTAAAATGTATACACATATATAATGGCTCAGCCTCTAAGCATAATTGCACGTAAACCCGCCCGGATTACAATATGTAGAGACGCGGAAGATCAAAAGTTTTTAATTAAGATGATTTTTTAGTTAAGACTTTTGATCAGCCTTGTACTATATATATATTATTATAATATATAACAAAACATTTATGAATATCTAATTCAACACTATGCATTGTCAACGATTTTTTTTTTACTTACATAATATTTAATAGTCTAGGCCTATGGTAAATGAACACTCATTTTTTATTATAATAATTATTATTACAAATTGGTTTTCATTTTAAGTTTGGGGTGACATTTTTAATTTAGCGTTTAATTTTACCGATCTTTAATCTAAATTTTCAAAAAATTCGCATTTATAAATAACTAATAAAACTATCAATAACAATAACAGCTATACATTTTTTAATTTTTAATAATGAGGTTTTTACGCATTCAATATGCGCAAAAATGTTTTTAATTAATTGATTTTTTTTTATACAGGGACATTGACGCAATGAGTGATTATTATTTAATTTTATTGTAAATACTTTAAAATATTTTAATAGTAAGTGTGTCGTTCGACCCATCCACCTGGATGAGTCCTGAGCCAAAAACGCCGACATTCGTCATAAACAAATATGACTACGGCGAAAGGTAAACCGGGAAGCCACCATTCGGCTTTTACGGGATAGGTCTTGAGCACCTCGGTCATACCAGGGCAGTAAGACACAAAACAGGCAGCTAATGTTTCGAATACCATTCCGAAATTCAAAACCCAATTGTCCATACCTTGGTGTAAAATGGAATTGTAACGAGTTTTGCAAATAATCAAATCAGCCCATTGCACTACTACAATAGCTATGAAGAAGGCAGTATGGCAGGTATATTCTAGCTCTTTTCTATGCGTAAATGTCCATTCTTGTCCGTATGAGTCTTCTAGGTCGTTAACGGACTTTGAATCCCATTCATTACGTATGCCAAGTAATCTTCGTGGTAACCATCCGCATTGAGCCATAATGACAAAGTACGAGAAAAATCCAGCGACGGCTTCAATGACTCCGATTTGACCATATGCAACGAAAATGAGTTTACCGTTGACTAATTTGTCGGTCGATGGGTTCCTGGGATGTCTTAACATAATATCGGATTCCGCCCTTTCATAAGCCAATGATATAGCCGGCCACATGTCAGTTCCCAAATCAATGCAAAGTACGGCAACAACCCCGAGTGGCAATGGAATACCACTAAGGATAAACAATAAGAACGGTGTTATCTCCGGGACGTTTGACGCCAAAGTGTACGCTATAGATTTTTTTAAGTTGTCAAAAATAAGACGTCCTTCTTCTACTCCAGTCACAATAGATGCAAAATTATCGTCCAATAATATCATGTCAGCAGTTTGTTTGGATACGTCAGAACCCGTTATGCCCATAGCGATACCAATATCTGCTTTTTTCAAAGCCGGCGAATCGTTAACACCGTCTCCAGTTACAGCCACGATAGCTCCCAAATTTTGACACCCTTCTACAATGTTTAATTTTTGTGTAGGGGAAGTCCGGGCAAATACAATTTCTCTGTTTGTTCTTAAAACGTGTTCCAGTTCTTCGGTGGACATATCCCTTAATAATGAACCTTGTATAACGATTGTTGTGGATTCCCGTGGATCTAAAGATGATACCGGTACACGACGTCGTTTAGCAATATCTTCAAGAGTTTCAGAACCTTCAGTAATTATACCTACAGCCTTTGCAATAGCTTTAGCGGTTACGGGGTGATCGCCGGTGACCATTATAACACGAATACCAGCTGATCGACATTTTGCGACGGCATCTGGTACACCTGGTCTGGGAGGGTCAATCATAGACATCAGACCTAAAAACCTCAAATCGGTCAAAGGGAAATTAGGAGGATCCGTGGTAAAGTTGAAGCCGATTGGAAATTGGTCTGTACTTAAGAAAAGATCACAAAATCCAAGAACACGTTCACCATAACTTCCTAATTGTTCAATTATTTCGTCCATTTCTTGTCTGATGTTGTCGTCCAATTCAACAACACCGTCGCCATATCGCATTCTAGTACAACGAGCTAAAATTCTTTCTGGGGCACCTTTCATTACTAACAATTGTCCTTTCGACGGTAATGCGTGAATCGAAACTTGGAATTTATCGGAGGAATTGAACGGAATCTCTGCCACCTTTTTATGTTGATCACGGAAAGCCATGACATCCCCGACTGCAAGTTCAGAAAATTTAATTATAGCGGCTTCGGATGCGTCACCCATGACTTCTCTCTTTAAAACTGGTGTGTTGTCTTGTCCACATATAAATTCAGCTCTGCTGCAAAGACATCCACCTCTAACGAGCGACTGATAAGCTTTGGTGTTTCTAGCCTCTTCCGTTACACCTGTCGGGTCTTTGAAGTAATCCACCTCAATAATTTCCTTATTGTAACTTAAATGTGTTACAGTCATACGGTTTTGGGTTAGCGTTCCTGTCTTGTCAGAACAGATAGTAGATGTAGATCCAAGAGTTTCGACTGCTTCGAGATGTTTTACTACACAGTTTTTCGAAGCCATCCGTTTCGCTGTCAAAGATAAACACACGGTCACGGTAGCGAGAAGACCTTCTGGTACGTTAGCGACAATTATTCCAATCAAGAATATAAAAGCATCCAACCAATGGTATCCAAGTAAGAAAGCCATTATGAAAAATGACACTCCTAGGAAAATTGCCCAAGCAGAAATTAAATGCATGAAATGATGAATTTCGTTAGCAATTGGTGTGTCTCTTTGTTCCAGCCTTGTAGTCAGTCCAGCAATACGTCCCATCACAGTGTTATCACCACAGAGTATCACAAGAGCTTTTGCAGTTCCTTCGACCGCATTAGTGGAAAAAAACGCCAAATTGTTAGCTTCCAATACTTGCACTTTAGATACAGCCGAATCCCGAGGTTGTGGTTCCGTTTCTCCAGTCAAAGATGAATTATCCACTTTAAAATTGTGGGCTTCAATAATACGAACATCGGCGGGAACGCGATCGCCGAACTTGACTTCCACAATATCACCTCTTACCAGTTCTGAGCTCAGTATGTTTTTCCGTTCACCGTCACGCACAACGTTGGCGTATTGTGGTACCATGTTTTTGAATGAATCCATAATTCTCGAACTTTTCGCTTCTTGACTGTAAGCAAAAACACCTGTTATGACACAAACAAGGACTAATACTGTACCCAGCCATAGGTTGTCTTCCTGTGGTTCTTCAGATGTGGAATATTGAATACCATATGCTAGAAAGCACAGGGCCGCACCTGTCCATAATAGGATTGAAAATCCTTCAAACAGGTGCTTCAACAGGATAATCCACGCAGGAGTCCTCTTAGGTGGGGTTAAAGAATTAGGTCCGTCCCTAAGCAATAACCTTTTAGCTTGAGAGGTCGTCAAACCTCTTTCTGGATCCGTCTCATAACGAGTGTATAGCTCTGGTAACGGTATCCGGTGATCATCCAAGTCGATTTCTTTTTTGAGATCGCTCATTTTGGCGGTTTTGGCGGTACCGCTTTCCGCCTCTTTGGAACCCATTTTGGACAGATTATAAGGGACTTTTTGTTTTAAAAATACAATTAAAAACTGTTTACGATTTTAAAAATATTTATAGGAATTCATGGTTATTATTATTATTAATATTATTTTTACAAAATATATAAATACACTAACTAATTGGAATAACGAATTTACGTCAACAACTTATAATACTACTTATAACGATCTTTTCATTTGATTACAAATAGGCGATTCTATCTCTATTCTGTGATCGAGAAAATCGATTACGGCTAAGAGGTTCATTTTTCAAAATATTAAATAATATCACAGACTTAGAATAAAGTGTGACTCCGATTTTCCGAAGTGTGTATGTGTGTGTGCTGTTGTTATTCTGGATCAGCGTGGATCAAGACGTCTTGTCCCGCATGATGATTTTCTGCCCAAAAAAAAAACAAAACAAAAAATAAAATAAAATAGCAATACATTTTAGCTCATTGAGTTTTAAATTAATTGATAAAAATTATACTATTGCTAACATTGGTATTTTAGTTTTCCCCCAATTTATATTTAAATACCCTTGACGGCAATCCAGAACCACGCTATACAAATACAATCATCGTGCCAAAATTATTTTCTACTCTTTTTTTTTTACCCAAAGTTGCTTGATGATTGTATTCAATCACTAAAATATATTTCAATTATTAGCTACTATAATATTATTATATGTGTGATAGTAAAACGTTATAAATGTTATACCGGAAACTTATATTTTGTACATAACTCAAATAAATGTACAATATAGGTAGGTACAATTGAATTGAATCGGTATATCTGTTTCTAATATCATGATGTACTTATTAAAATATTTTTTGAATAGGTATCCATTAGCTTGAGATCTAATTTAGTAGAAAAAATTATGTTTATTCAAGAAAAAGAGAAATTATAATTAAAATTAATATTATTTTATTTCAATCAATTATTTAATTTCGAATTTAATGTTTTAATTAAAATTATTCAATAGTTTACTCAAATATATATATCATAAATATCATAAAGATGAAACATAATTTAGTGTAGTGTTTAAAATCATATAGATAGTTGCTTATTATTTAAAACTGATAGAACCAATACTGATTTTATTTATGAACCCTCCGAAGAACCATAAAATCTGTTAAATTTCAATTTTTTATTTACAATGTTATTTTTACAAAAAAATAATTTATTATACTACGTATTTGTATCAATTTATAACTCAAAACAAATTATCATAAATGTTATGTTTTATTTTATTACACTTTATAGGCACACTAAAAAGGGCGTTAAGAAGAAAATGGAAATTATTTTTTGTATGATTTGGCTTAAAAATGATTAAGAATCTGTTATACGCATATATTTTCATGGTAAGACTGAAATGAACTCAACACGAAGCATTTACAATTATAGAAATATTTAATCATACGATAAAGTTAAAGTAGCATTATAATTTGTAACATATGGTAACTTTATATTATATGGTGAAAATTAATTGTTTCTCTCGTAGCGATTATATTTTGTTGTTGGCATTCGTTCGTTTTTAAATGCATTTATTCATAAGATCAAACAAATTTTTTGTTACTTAATTCATATTTAAAATAAAAATCTTCAATCAAGGTCTACGTGTAAAATGTCTATGTTCGTTTTTATCAGTACCTATCTAATATTTATTTTGTTTTAGACTTTTAATGTTTTCATATTTTCTGCAATATGGAATTGTTTAAGTACAAAAAAAAAATGATCAAAAACTTCCAGATTCTAAATTACGAATGAATTAAACTACGATGAATATTAAATTGGATTAAGTAGTATAATAAGCCCAAAGACATAACTTTACTACGAATGTAGTAACTGGAAGAGCTGTTCGGTGACCGAATGACCCTGACCTCGCGTTAACGAATTCGATTCATTCAAATCAAATCGTCTCAAGTGCGTGTTTTGCTATTTCTTTTTAGCCACGAATGTCTGAAAAGTCCCGCCCGGAATGGTCAAATAAATAAAAACATTGACTAATAAAAACTATTAACAGAAATGAATCCACCCGTTTGACTGGAAATATTACGTTAACCATATTTTAGGTTAAGACGAATAGTTGGCTCAGCCGCAGTGCGGACCCACACGCCACATTTACCCCCGCGCCTGCCCGCACGCAATTCCGTGTGTCCCTTCATCACCTACCCATGAGCCAAGCACCCGTTCGCCGCCGCCGCGACCTATTTCGCCACCCGTTCCGCCACCAGCGCGCTCACCGTTCGATAACAGCACACCGTTTTCACACACACGTCAACTTTGACAATAATTGCCAAATATACAGAAGTGGAAAAAAAATGTTGACTTTAAGGTTACGTAAAAACAATTGAAAAATAAAACATCGTTAGATCGTTATGCGACGAAAATGAAAAATAAAAACAAAATAACTCATAAACACAAATGTTACGTGATCACTACGTATAATAATATGTATTATCTTAGCATTACAGTTACATAACGGTGGTAGACGAAAATTATTTTCGGCTGCATAACGACCACGCTACTCACCAAGTTTGGTATCCAAATCACGCAAATATTGTAATCCTGGTGACCGCAGAGACGCACTTATATTATTTTTAAATTATTATATAATATCAACGACGATGACTATTTGAAAAAAACACTTAACAAATCGCGAACAAACAAATTGAATAGTTATAACAAAAATTATAATAATGATAAAGAAGCCAGACCAGACGCGTATGTGCAGCAGTGGTAGGACGATCGGTGAGTTTCTTCAGGGAACGGGACGTGGTTGGGATAAGGCAAGCGGAGAGTTCGCCGAGGAGACACGCGACAGAAGGAATAAAAACGGGAGAAAAAGGAAAAAAGAAAAACCGTCTCTGGTGATGGTCTTAAAATAAAGACAGAAAATCTGTCCGGTGCGTTAGAGCGGTTACAATAACGCGGGTCCCGCGGCTCACGGCGGCAGCAGCTGAACTCCTCTCAGGCGGCGTTTCGGGCCGGCGGCCGTGTCGGCGGCGGCGGCGCGGGCTTGTGGCGTAAAGTTCTATTCTGGGACGCGCGTGCGCGGCCACCGCTGTGCGACGGGCGGCCAGGAGGGTTTCGGCGTAACAGCGCGGCGGCGTAGTGGCGGCGGCGGTCCTATGGATCCGTCGGGCGTCCAGGCGCCAGGCGCGGTTGCCGTTCCGCACGCCCTCCGCACTCACCCGCCGTAACCCGTTTGCCCTCGTCCGTGTCGCTCTCTCGCCCCACACGAGCACCACCCACACCTATCCATCCATCCATCCACCCACCAATAAGCCCCCAACTCTCTTGCGCAGAGACCGCGCTGCGCGAAAAAAAACGGTCTCACAGAGATATTTCACGCCGTTGCCATGTGTCTCGGAGGTGCCGGCCACCGCCGCCTCCACTGTCTACGGTGGTGCACTCGCTGCGTATTCGCCACTTATTATTATTACGTGACGTTTGCAGAAACCATTATGTGGGACTAATGCATGGAACTATATAGGGAACGAAAAATGAAGGAGGTGGTAGTGGTGGTAGTGGTTATAGTGGTGGTGATGATGGTGGCAGCAGCAGACGAACCGACTTCGTTTTGACCTATGTCGGCGGCGGTTGTTCGACTTGTAGTAGAGTGTCCGTTGTACGAGAGGTCTTCGTAGCGTCCTCTGTTATTATCATCGGGGTATCAGAAAGCCGATAGGGGTTCTATAGACGACACTATACCGGACAGCGCCAAGTATGTTAACCTAGGACAACAGAAAACTCGCTTAAAGTCAGACTCTGTTTTCGTGTGTGGTACACATATTAAGCTAATATATGCACAACGAGTTTAAGGAGTGTGTGAGTATTGCTATAGACCTCTTAAGTATACTTACTCCTGCGATCAAACAATTTTTACAGCTTTCTTCAAAAAACCAGTGCTGCCTGGATGTATATGTATGAGGGGGGATGAGCAGTATTCGTTTGTTATACAGTACGTCATTGAAACCTAACCGTTCTCATTTAATTTACGACTATGCTCCTTATTATTATATAACATTCCAGGGGCCGTATTTAAGGCATCTTATAAACTATGCAATACAATATGCGTTATCACAACTACCATTGTAATAAAATAATAGTATCATACACTATAACGTTTTGTTTTGTTTCTACCTACCATTTTTTGTTGTATATATATTATACTCGTTATTCGTTAGCGCACAGAATCACTTTAGCCAAAAATTTGTTTTAATCATTATTTTTCCAACTTTGTCTCCATTTAGCCATCATATCTGTTCATCAATTTCCACCACCGGCTGTGTTAATCGTGAAATATTATAATATAATGTATATTTGTATATATATATATATATATATATATGTATAATATTATGATATTTTGTATTAAATAATATATTAATATAATATAAGAAAAAAAAATTATATTTCCGTTAGTAAAGATTATTATTATTATTATTATTATTATTATAATCGAAGACAGCGATTTATTAATTGTAATGTACTTATATTATGGTAATGCGTAATAATTACAAAAACTCTTTACTCTACACAGATGGCTTATATTACCTATAATATACTTTTGATTATTTAAAAAATAAACCAACTAGACGTTTGCACATTTTATTGCTTCTTTAGCCGTTTAACAATTTAATTCAATGTTATGTATAATATTAATGTATTAGCTGTATCATCCGGCGTTGCCTGGGGATAAATGAAAACCGAGATGCGCATCACCTGCGGCGGATGGTAATAACTAATAAATAACTTTTTTCTTACGCGCAATCAATTAAAAGTAAAATAAACAAATATTATGCTTGTGATTTTAATATCATTATTAGAGCGGGTAAGCCACCATAATATAACAGGTTCAATGTATTATATCTTCCTTGAATCGTCCAAATCGATCGAGTATATTTTGATTCTAAAGTTTCAGACACATTCAGTCATAAACTTCAACTTTTATTTATAATAACTGAATCTTTTATTAGAATATAATTATTATAAATGTAATTATCTATTATTATTTATCTACTATCGTTTGCGGTTTGCTTCAGTTGAAATATTATCAATTGTTTTCAAAATCGGTCGAGTATTTTTTTAGTATATAACCTCAACCGTACATTTTGCTCTAATTTATAATTTATAGTAGCTGTTAATCAATTTTTAATTTATAGAATAGCTTTATTAGCCTAAGCCCCAAGCCCTAAATGATAAAATACAATACAGTGAATTTTATTCAATCGTAATAACTATTTGCTTTAACCAATGGCATCCCTATTTAAAGATAAAAAAAAAATGTTTGATTTTCATGAGCCAAAACAAAATAATTCATGTGTAAGCCCCTGTCTTTAAAATGAAAATGTTTAAAAATCTTTTTTTAGTGCTCCCCTACAAAGTGGTACAAAGGTAGCAAGGTACCATGGAAATGTTAAGTCTCTAGCTATCATAATGTGGGGTCTACACTATATATTACTAGGCTGTACGTTGATTAGTCAGTCAGGACATCTTATTTTATGTATAGTATTTACAGATAAGTTACTATTTACTATGATCTGTTAAGTTTTAAGTAACACGTGTAAATATTTTTTTATAGGACCGTTCGTATTAGGTACTGAAATAAAATAATGATAACTGCAGTACAAACTACAAATTATAATAAGACTGTCCTCCCATAACAATAATAAATTACAATATAGACAGTACACGCGACGTGTCGTACGCACGACGCGGACGCTGTTAAATTGCATACACTGGGTGCCGTATTAAACTATCCCGTCGTCTCGTTCGTGTTACAATAAAAAAAAAATGTGTAATTTCGAGTTATTTCTAATAATGGAGTATACGTAATTTACATGTTTTGATACTCAACCAAAAAGCTCATGTTTATAAAGAACCTATAGTTTTTATTTAAACAAAACTTAACGCACGCAGAAACTTTGTACGTAGGTACACAAAACTTACCGATTAATTGTCGTTTATAATTATATTAAATCACCAAATTAGATCATGATAACACGAAAACGTTTCGTTTGTCGATCGATTTAAAACCAATTATTATACAGTAACAAAACTGATTCGACTAAAAATCACGCCTATATATAATAATAATAATAATATAATTACGGTAATTTTTGAACGTCCTTTGTGTTTCGTGTTTACCGTTTCGCACAGCACGCGAATGACATAACGACGGTCGTTCACAGTTTTTAATTTGTTCCTAGTGGAAATTAAAACTATGACAGATTACGATAAATATTCCCCAAGGGGTTCGATTTAAATATAAAAAAACACCACTTACGCGTATTATTTATTATATCGGGACCATAAATGCAAGTCGGTGTGTTTTCACAGAACTTTGTGCTTATTTAATTCCATATTTATTATTATTATAATTGTTTATTACAAATGGATATTTAAGCTCTGTTACGTAAATTATACGCACATAAAATATATTATTTTTTATTTTCAATACACAGGTATGCCCGATAATTTAAAAAGATTAAACTTCCATAGAAAAGTAAACTATTATGACATAGATAATCAACATTATCGATATACAAATCTAGATAATAGATATAATATCTATATATTTAATATAAAGATTTTATTTATATATATATAAAAGTATAGAATATAAAATTATTATTGTGGATCGGAGCGGCGCAGTGGCTGAAATAAATCACGCAAAGTGATTGAGAGTAAGAAACGGCCACTGCTACTAGTTTCCAGATGGGTGACCACCCAGGTCTATAGTGGCAAAAACCTTGGTACACATACACGTGCTTCAACCAACCGTACCAACCATACCAACCGTTTCAATCCTGCCAACCGTAACCCCTACAATAGCTATGGTCATAGTTGCCGGGCATAGAGTCTAGACCAATAAAAAAAAAATTAATTTTATTCTTATATTAAGTACAATTTATTTAAAACGGATCAAAGAGAAGATATGTTGGAATAATCGATAATGATGGCAACAGAAATGTAATTGTGAAAGAATTTAAAGAATCAAAAATCACAATGTGTGGCTTTCATCCCCAAGTGCGATAAGATATTGACTTTAAACGTGTAAAGCCAATGTGTATAATATAAACTGTCTCCATTATAATATTATATATTAAATTAATAAAACGTGAACCTTTTTGTTTTTATTTGAGCTGACTCAGATCAAAGGACAATATTCAAGATTATAGTGAAATAGGGAACAATATATTTATTTTTCAGCGTACTTATAGACGTCGTTTTGTGTGGGTGTATAGACGCGAATGCATTTTTTACCGACAGAAACGATACGATGATATTGTATATAATATTGTGTTCACCGATATTGCTGCGGGCTGTAATCGAGGACATTTGGAAAATAAACAGTCGTCATGCGACACGACGTCGTTATGATATGTTTGCCATGCCATCGTAAATCGAAGGTTTCGGTATGCAGGTATAATAAAATACAAGAATAATGTATATATGTATAGTGTATACATATATGTGTGTTTGTCGATGTCAGAATAGAACCCACTAACCGGAGAAGAATAATATTCGCTGTCGGTGGCAAACGTGTTTGAATCACCGGTGACGACGCCACCACAAGTTTCTCTATATTTGTTTCGTATACGCAAATACATTATGCACATATATTATGCAGATGAAGTTAAATTAAACCACCCAGAACAAACATGCTGCTCGACTCGCATCGCACACGTAATACCTGTGCATTGTAATAGCCGACCGAAAAATGTTTGAAATTTAACACTAGGTACCTATAATACATATTATATAACACACGTATACATATAATGTACAATATAGTAATAATAGCGTTGTAATAAATTTAAAATATTTTCTCCTAGGAAACACTCTAGGTTCGCGTCACTCGTTTTTACTTTTTTTGCTAAGTACATTTCCGGAAAATCTGCAGGAGAAGCCTTCTGATGGCCTTCAAATGTTTTGCCAACCGAGGACCTGTTTTTTTCTGCATTATATTATATATACCATGTCATGCGGTCCGTGGTGAAATGTATATCAGTAATAATAACAATAAAGGTACATCGTCATGGGCCCTAGAGTGATGCATATGGTACAGGACAAATTTATTTTTAAAAAAGATGTACAAACGTTTTAGGTAAATTTGATTTAATATACTAAATTATCCACTACGAATAAATAATAATTGTATTTGGATATATCTCATTGAAATATGAAATTTTAATGCGTAGTCTAGCCGGGTATTTCACTGATATAACTTTTGAATCCGCTTCGTTTTTATTAGCCTCAGAGAACGGAATATACATCAAGTTTGCCGGGGTATATAAATGTTGAGTATACAAAAATTGTTGAAACGAAAACTGTTCGGAAGAGCTATATAATTCACACGTTGCGGATTAGGGTCGTCGTCCTCAGCTGCGCCCATCTTCGAGCCCGGCTGCAATCGTCTATCCCGTTGATTTAAAAGAGATCTAGTTTAGCCACGAAAACAATCCAGTGAAGTTTCCTTCATCGTGGCTTTATCAGTCATGCTTCAATAAGGACCCGAATGGTGACGAATACATATTGTTATATATAAACTTTATTTGATAATTTTAGCAACCCTGATAGTTTTTGTCTCTCTATAGTCGCGCACCTTTTGCAGTCATTGCCCGTCTCTTGACCATCACAGACAATTTTTCGACGACGATAAACTTCTGCTACAAACACTCCCAAGAACATTCACGCTCACCCTTCTTGAGGACTTGACGGCGGCGGCGGTGGTGGTGGCGGTGGTGTGCGCGCCGGCGACGTCGTCGTCGTTTCGCCCCTGCGCTCGACGATCGCACAGACAGTGGCGACGACGGTATAAACAGCTGTTCACGCACACGGTCGGTTGGTACGGCTGAACGACAAGGACAACCGCCGACACCGGCGTAAAATCAATACAGCTTCTATATAGGAACCAGGCTAATAACTTGACCCTTCAGCTGCAGGAAGAGTCCGTATTACAATGCACGCGGCCGCCGCCGCGCCCCTGTACGATTGTTACATTGCTATCACATCGATCGCTATCGCATAATATTATAATAAATTATCATAGTTATTATCATTATATATTAATTGAATTTGATTCTTATATTAATACTACATTACATACATACACGTTAAAAATATAGCTCCGACTATAGTATAAACATCGAGTTAATGGCGACTCTGTATAATATTATTATTATTATTATGCTTGGAACGCGCTGTATACAACAACACAACGGACAGAAGCTCTATATAACGCCGGCGGCGGCGGCAGCGTGGTCGATAGCTAGCTGGTTGGCTGGCTGGCGGGCTAAACGTGCGCTTTGCTGCCGGGGCGATGACATATGTACCGGCGGCGGCGGCGATATATAGAGCGGCAGTCTGCTGCTACCGAACTCTGAAATAACCACAAATCGTTCATTCGGCCACGTATTGATCATCACTATCTCGTCGGTCTGCATATTATTTATATATACACATTACACACAATATGTATCCGTGTATACAATATGTATATACACCTATATATCCATATATACATGGTGAAAATGTACCGTGGTATAATAAGTACATATCATTATATAATATTATATAATATATTAGGTATATTAGATAATAATATATATATAATGTTGATCGTTCGAGGAGTTGGATATATTGCCGATTATTATTAATATTTATTATATTATCATAAAACATCCCGAAATATGTGTATTATATAATACCTACTATATATATATATATCGATCTCGAGAGTAAATCTCCGTCGACGAAATCTATCTACAGTGTACATATTTCCTCTCTTGCCCGTCCACCGTTGCTACTCATGGACCACCCACTCGCCGGACGGGCAGTAATCCCGTTCGCATAGATGATACGATTTTTTGTAATAAAAAAATAACAGCATTTACATATAGGGTGACCGTGGTTATAGTGTATAACGAGATTACTACAAGCGAGTCCTGCGCGTACTACAAAATCGAAAAGATCAATAAAACATGCACTCAATTAGCGTGCACACTTCATGAGCGAAATTATACAGATTGTGTGGTTTTTACGATGGTTTACAAACAAATTGTGACTGGACCGTTTCTCTTTACATATTATTCAAATATGATACAGTATCTACCGTTTATATCATCATCATTATGGACGAATTTGTATTTTGATAACTCTATACGACTATATTATATTATATATACCTACCTACACATGCAATGGATCAGACAATATTATATTATATTATGCATTATTAGATTTGGCTAGCACGCAGGTCTGTCGACCCTGCAGCACCCTAAATAAAACCGTGAATTCGGGAATATACATTATACATATTCCAAAAATATATTCAGTTACAAGTTACCTACATTACAAAATAATAATTATTTATCATTATTGTGCACTCAACGCGGATAATTACAATTAAGAAATACATTTTTTTTCAAACAAATCGATGTTTCCAGGTTAATTGTATCCTGGTTTCACAGTCAGAACGACTGCTCCTAAACTTTACGCGTCAGCTTAGAAGTTTAGAAATGTTATCTAAATGAAAACATTTTTCAATTATTTCAAAAGATTAATATAAAAATGGTTATAGTTTGACTTTTTAATTGTAAAGTTGACAATGTTAAACCAATCCATAAAGATAATAAGTATGATCATAAGTATGATATATTATAAAAATTTGATAAACTTTTACTAGTATAATTTATAAACTATATGCCTTATATATTGTGTTATTCTGTGCTATATGTATTTACTTATAATTTATGAGTATACATATTTGAATTAATTAAATTATTATACATAATGTATAACATAATATATTATAGTAAATGCAGGAAAGTACCTAGCTAGACAATTGAAAATAAATATATAACTTTTAGTTCATTTTTAACAAATAACTATAGTATCCTTATTAATACTTTCATTAATCTGTAGTTATCATAGAATTGTATTTTATGTAAGTATTTAACTAAAATAGTATAAACAATATACATGTCAATATATCTTTAATATTGTATAATATAACAATATGAACTTGTCCTGCAATGCCACTGTATGTAGAACAAAAATGTCGATACAATAACATGATAATAAATAATAATACCAAAAAGAAATTTCATTGGAATGACTTAAAAAACATTCAAGTTCATGTTCTATTTTATGTTTTGATATATAATTGTATATATTGTGTGTGACTATATTATTATTTTATTCACTTGTCGTTCGTAACTTCGTAAAATATGAACCTGAACACGATGAACACGCGTTTACTAATGCGCTTTCCAAACATTGGGTAATTCGGCATTTATTGTTTTCAAATATATTAATTAATATCATAATATAACAATATCCCACACCTATTTTAGCGAAACGAGACGAGTGCCCTCTCAATGTCTAAACTCTCGGACTCCGTTTACCATATAGTTCTGTATTCTGTCCGACCGTTTTATTTTTATTTAAGCCTACTTAATAGTTTTAATGATACAAAAAAAATATTTCTGATAAAAAAACGGATAAGTAACATAAAATTATTATTAAAATATATTGTATTCCATATTATTATAAATTCTAAACAATAGACATGTATAATAGAGTAGGTATTTGGAATTTTGATATTGCGTCGGCATTATACAACTATGGCTTCTTTTTTAACATGCATATTACGGTACGACTGTTACATGAATCGAATCAGTAACTGTGTCTCCAGTCATGTTACATAAGCGCAAACTCGAGTTAATAATAAACGAATACCTAATATCGGTTCAAGCGTCAAAACCACTAAACAAGTGATATTATGTATAATTATGACATCAGAACATCAGATTACCAAAAAAAAAAAAAAGGAATTTACTTTTTCCGTTTGAATTATGTAAAACACAAAGATTATAAAACTTATTCATCTATTGAACGTTAACACGTCATAAGCGTATCTCAAAGGTTTATCTTACCATCTTAGATTCGTTACGAAAAGAATTTATTTTAAGATTTGTGAAAAACATATCTTTCATACCGTAAATTATCTTATTCCGTGTTATTTTATTTGCCAAAAACCACTGACAGGTTTAAATATTATTTTCTAAGGAACGAGTTGAAACGTATTTGCAGATAAATAAACACTGATTGTGAATATTGTATACATTAAAATAGATCACGGTAGAAGAAGATTATTAATATAATATAATTATATGTGGCCACATCGTTGGGAAACAAAAATATTCCTATAAGAAAATATTTTTTGTATATTTTAGTGTGCACAAAAAATAAATACTTTCCAATTCAAATGTAATCATCGTGTAATACTTATTATAATACTGTAAATAATACATTGTAGCAAGACAACTACTAACGTCAAAGTTACATGTAAATAACTATTACTGCATGATCTTACATTTTACCCGAATATAATATTTTGATATAATAATAAATTACGTTAAGAGTAACCTTTAGTTTTCAACAAAAAATAATCTTGTTCTGTTCGGCTAATCATTATTTATTTATTACTACTAACGTTTATGATCTTCGAAATCTTTTTAGATTCTGAATGGACCGATGAATGTATTGATTTTACAATGATGTGCATGTTTTTATTTTTGTGTCTGTCATCACCATTTGTGGTTGTAGAAAATGCCTTTATTTTAAGCTTTGTGGGTGGTTTTTAGGATTTTGGCAGTAAATAAGGTCTAGTTAATTCTTTAGAGTGTTAACAGTAAAAATCTTCAAGTACTTTTTAAAATAACCTGGATAATGGGAGTTTTTATGCTAAACCAGTCTTTGACAAAATCGATTTTGTTTTTAATTTTTTGATGTGAATACTGAAACTTTTTGGTGTTCGCTAAATGTTTATATTAGAATTTTCCACACACAGTATAATTTCACAGCGTACGACTTTTTTGAGCATTTATAGACATTTGATATTTTTGATTAGTTTTTTTTTAGTTTTTTTGTGTAAAAATTGTTTAAAAAAATGTTCACTAGGTCTAAAGTTTTTAAAATTTAATAAAATAGATTCCTCATAACTCATAAGTATTTAGTTTAATATAGAATTTTAGTTATTTTGTTGTAATTTAAAAATAATATTACAATTGAAACTTTTAGCGTTATTACTTATATTATTACCTTTTATACTTTATAAGCACCATGACATTTTCGAATGCAATGTTTTCGGCAAAAGTTAATTCTACCTGATTTATCATTAATAATAAAATAAATTATTTTAATAGCAAAATAAATATATCACAAACGTATACTTATTTATTTATATAGGCTGACTTAAATAGACCGCCTTCCGTCGTAGTTTTTTGTAAGCAATAATGTATTTTTTTGATTCAAATTATACACAAACATTATAGTGAATTATTCAATGACAAGTTATACTCAACACCTCCTGTAAAAATTGTAAAGCTCTTCTATTTACCCCCATTTTTAATATCAAAATCTTTTGTTAGATCATATAAGTGAATAATAATTTTTTAAAACTATATAAATAATGATTTTATATATTTAAGTTAATTTTAAAATCAGAAGATATTATTTATATATATTTTATTCAAAACATCCATTTAACATTAAGTATTTTTTTTCAATTTATATTAGTAATTGTAAAATATTATTTAATTTATATTCCCCTGATTTTATATTTTTTATCAAATACCTACTTTTCAAAATTCCTTAAACTCATTTGTTTTAACTTTTAAGTGACATTGTTTTTATTCAAAATTCTTTTCAGATAACACATACTAAGTTAAAATAAATTGTAATTACTAAGAAACTTGGTACAGTTGTAGTACTGCATTAATATATTTTCAAAATTTGATTAGTTTGTTAATTTGCTATTATTTATTACTACGATATTTCAAACTAAAAAAGTAAGTTATGGATAACGTGTGACTTAACAAAATAACAACCATAATTTTTAAATATTATTGCTCCGAATTTCCATTCTTAAATAATTCACCTTTAAAATTTAAATATAATCAGAAAACATAAATGATAGTAACATGTGTACCTAGTTGATTATATGAATTATAGGTAAGTACTAACATTTAATATTTATGCTATATACTACTATATCAAAATCAATTGCCTATTCATAAATATTTTTCAACCATCACCAGATCTCATAATATTCCGCTGAAGTCTATATTATATATTATATGTCTATATTGTGTATACAGACTTACTTATGTTATAATTACCTAAGTATTAACTATATTAATCAATCAAATAATATAATATTATCACCTTAATAAAATTGTATATTCCGCATGAAAAAGGTTAAAAAATATATTATTACAATATATGACGTGTTGCTAAAGCCATGTGGAAATATACTTGGGCAGAATAGTTCTGCCTAACGTATATAATAAAATCCAATTTCAGAATATCAGAATTAAAATAAGTTTTGAACACGTGATCATCAATGATGCGTATTATACTTATAGACCAAAAGCAAATGACCATGATTTGTTTGGAAACAAAACACGGAAAATAAAATAGTAAATGGCATCATTGCCAGTCTTATTTTTAGACAAAATGTAATGTAGTAAATTTAGTACAGTATATAAACTATGTTGAACATGACGTTATAATTTATTAGATTTTTTTTGTAAAGCACAATTTTTACAATTATTTTAAATCATTTATTAAGTAGTTATTCAAAGGAAATCTATTTTTTTTTTTTAGATTTTCACCTTTCTGTACATTTCAAATAACATATAACTATAGTAACAAATGAATCCTATTTTTTTAATAAGCAATACAATGGAAAATACAGGGTGCTGTGAAACCACTGTTATAACGAGCAAAAGTTTCTATAACCATCCCCAGGCAGCAATACTTTATACTATTGATTGACCCGATTACCTCAAAAGTAACAAAAATCTATTTTTCTTCAAAAATAACGTATTTGATGCGCGACCAAAAACAATTAGACATACCTGGCTCAAATTCATAAAATAATTACTAGGTACTGTAGTTTAATAATAATAAAAAAATACATCAGTAATATACTATTATTTTGTTGTAATCACTTATACTGAAAATTTACGATTTATTCAACTATAATAGGTAAGTATACCAACATTTATTTTATAATAATTTTGAAAAATCCACTGATCTTTATTTGTATTTAAGTTAAAAATAAATCATCGCGTACTTAATACTCTAAACGAATTTAATTTATTTCATAATTAATAATAATTAGACCCAATCAAATAAAACATTTATTTTAAGTACCTATATCGCTACTCTAGTTGTTATTATTATAATGCTTACACACTTTATATGAGTCACATAAAACATCTTCGTCGTAATTAAATTTATTTTTAATTTTAAACAAATCTTTACTTGTATTTTTAATTTTATATTTTCTTTAATAAGAGTTTGTAGACAAACAGTTGCTATTATATAGAAACACTAATAAATAATTCTAACAAAAAAATTTTATCTTAAACATAAGGATAAAAATATTTATTATGATTTATAACAATATTTTTTTTAAAAAAAAACATTTAATTTTACTTCCACAAATTAACACGTAAAGTAATTTTAATTTTAAGTGTTTAAGGTTGAAAATTGTATTTGTATAAAAAAAATGTTAAGCTCTATGTTCATAAGTATAATGTATGTATATGCAGATGTGTGTCAGCTTGGTGCAATTTAAATTACTGATCTTATTTATTATGTGAAGTGTGAACCTACCTATTTCGTATTACATATTTACCTAACATTGTTAATAAGCCATTGCAGGCAATAAAAATACGTTAGTACAAAGTACCTACTATAAATTGCAATACATAATAAAATATTACTTAAATTTTCTACATTTATAAATAACTAGTTAATCAATCCTCATTAATTTTATAAGTGCGGATTAAGCAAGTCATAATATGTAATAAATATTTTAACTTTGAAAGCTTAAACTCAAAGCTATATATTGTTTAATCATAATATTGCGTAATATAGGTATGAGAAACAAACGCAGTGTGATTCATCGTGCACCAATGCATAAAATGTGTACGTATGTACTTACTTATGTATTTAGTATTTAAAATATGAATCAATGTTATTAAACTGAAATAAGTTAGGTAAATGATAATATTATATAGTAGGGAGTTATTAATATTGTAAAATATGAAACGTTAAACCCCTATCACAAGTTATGCTTATTGGGGAGGCGTCTTGTTGTTATTTTTTTCTGTGTAAAATGAATATGCTATAACATATTGCTATGGACAAATAAACGTTCATTATTATTATTATTATTACTATTATTATTATAAATATTATATATTGGGAATAACTAAAAACTAAAAACTAAAATAAAAAAAACCTCAACAAAGATGTAGGTAACTATTGGTTATTACTTATTACACAATGTGCAGGGTACACGAAATATGTTTGATTACATAAATATCAAGTATAGTACAAAAGTAAATAATATTATATAGAATTCGTTGTTTTCGACCTTTTGGTTATTACTTATTACATAATCTATACAGCGTTGTGGTCATATTATATTATGTAGTACCTACATACTATGAATAATAAATACTATCAGACACGTAGAGAGATACAATAGACATTTTTGTAGTTGCAGTTTTACAAACGAAGAAAAATAGCTATTTGCATAAAGTTTATGGGTCACGACGAATCACGAAAATACAGAAGAATTCGTTAATTGAACGTTCGTACGACATAAGCTCCGACTGTGCTTGATATGCAGTATATCTGTATATATTATTATGGTATTACGAGGAGGTATAATATTATATAGTTTAGCATATTATACCATGTAGTAAACGGGTTCTCCGTAATATTAAAACAAACTTTCTTGGTAATTTCGGAGGTTCGTGCGTGCGCGTTTTTACGACCGCTTGAACGTGGCGCGTCATATACATAAATATATTACAATATTAAAAATTCTTATAATAATATATTCGCGGGTGCACCCTACCCCCCCCCCCGCAATGTCTATAGCATGGATTTTCAGAACTGACATTGGGATTGCTGTTGCAAAACGCTCGCAATATAAGGGTGTCGCGTACATTACAAACATAAGTACGATGTGATATTTCAAAGCGTACATTATAAATGCTTGTATAAATTACGAGGACTATTATTAAAAAATATAATTATCTTTGGCGTAGGGGGTGGACGCGACTACGGAGAGTCAGTACCTATACGGCCGAACTCGTCGAGCGAGAACGTACCTATATAAACGTACCCTGTCCATGTATAATACGAAAGTCTGAAGAGCGCTGCGTGAGCGGCGCAGTTCAACTATTATTATAATTTTCTTTTTGTTAAATTCATCACCGGTTACGGTGTTTTTTTTTCTTAACGATCAATCCCCACGATTTATGCAACTACTATTCTCGTCCGCGGTATACGGTAGTACCGGGGTCGTGGTCGACGGTGCAGCGGCGGCGGTGATATCGGTACGTGGGCCGGGATACTACCTACACACATACACCCTCGCATTGTATATATGTATATATATATATGTGTATACAGAAATACAGAAATCGATTTTCAACCCTTGAAAAACTTTACGTGGAAAATCCGCGTAACACGCGCGCACACACACATACACACACACACACACACACACGCGCGTAACACACGTATAGTATAATAATATTACAGCACGTATATACCTACAACACATCCACCTATATATAATCGGGGTTGTTATGCGTAGGTATATTGTAAAACTAAAGCGGAACAACTTCGTACATAACCTACAAACAGTCGGTTGCAGGTTATCGCAGTGTCGATGTTTGGCAACCACGGGTAACCGGTAGTGTCTCGTGTGGTTGAAAAAGTTAGTGGTAGTATAGTATTATATAGTATATCAGTAATAGTATTAGTAATAGTAGTAGTAATGACAATAGTAGTAATAGTAATAGTAAGATTAATAGTAGTAGTAGCGTTGTAGTAGTTGTAGTAGTAGTAGTAGTAGTAGTAGTAGTAGTAGTAGTAGTAGTAGTAGTAGTAATAGTAGTAACAAATAAATGTAGTAATATTAGTCGTAGTGGCTGGTGCGTTCCCACAAAAGCATTGCGTAATCGTTGGACCACGTGGTTCTCGGGGCACGGCGAGATCGATATTATCGGTCGTACAATACACCATAATTGTATATATTTTTTTATTGTATACATGTCGTGTAAGCCACGGCGGATATATTTATATATAATAATAATATATTATATAACCAGGGGGTTTGCTCTGCCATCCGCCGCCGAAGCGGAGGCCTGCGCGGACAGCGCATCGCAGCGGTGAGCTCGGTCGGATGAAAGCCGCCACCCGAGTAGACGCGCGTAATAAGCATTATCGTCGTCGACGAACGACGGCGGCGACTCCTGGGCCATACAGGGTAGGGTACAATATAACAGTATAATGATTTAGCTTTGAGGTAACCGTAGTACGGTATATACGATATCGATTTGAGTGCGTTATATATTATACGATATTATAGTTCCCGTACCCTATATATAATGTAGTATTAAACATTACACATCGGTGCGGTGGGCTTAAAAGTTGTCAGAGCGTTTTTACCACCCGTCACGTGGTCACGTCCGATCCACATAGACTCCTCCAATATTCAATAATTCAACATCTCATGCAATACGCTCTGAGGCATCGCAGACATCGGGTGTGAAATTAATCATCTAAGCCCCTTGGGCCTTGGAGAATTCGCCAGTCCGTAAACATTATATCGAACGATCAAACGATGTTTTTTTATTTTTTTTTTTGTTTATTAAAATTCGGTGTTTTAAAATCTCAGCCCTCTACTTATATACATTGCGTACATTATACAATGTATATCAGAACCCTTCGTTCACCCCATTCCTAGCTCAGCCGAGGCCATTCAAATACAAAAAGTCTGCGACCGCCACGCCACTGCAAGCCACCGTTTCAAACGCACACTTTGGTGTATATAAAATATACATACACATACATCCAGACAAATATACAGCAGAAAGTAATACAACGCTGCATGTATATAATAATAAAATCATATTGTGTATAATATGAGTTTGCACTTACCGGTGTGTGTATGCGCGTGCGCACTCGTGTAAGACAAAAACGAAAAATTCGTGATTCAAAAACATTATGAACTTGCCGAGTTAGGTTTTATCGCATACGCGCCAAAGTGTGCGTATTTCATACAATAAATGTATAAACGTCACATGGTACCGGCAAAACAATATAATATACTTACGACGTGTCATATCGTACAAAGTGCGGAAAATAGTAAACGTAAGCGTAAAACAGTGTACCTATATATATATTATAACGTATACTGCACGTTAACGATATACGCACTGAACTCACATGCGTATTTAATATACATATAATATTACATATGAGTAATTATAATCTCTAAGCGGGTGGCGTTGCCTCGTCCAAAGTTACCCTACGTGCCATATACTTTAGGGGGAGGGAGTGTCGAGGGCGCGGGGGCGATGCAAGAGAAATTAAAGCAGCCGCCACCCCGGTATAAGGTTATACACGCGCAGCGGCACGTTTGCTATACAAATATATATATATATATACATTAATAAGTGTGTATTGTATATAGACATATACCGTGCAATAATATATACTAGATTCGCCTTGTTTCTTTTATTATTTAAATATATAATATGATGACCTAATTTCACGGACTTATTGAACGAATAATGCAGTTTAATCGCGCGAGGGTTCAAACATTCGACTCGTATAGACCGCGCGATTTCGTGTTACAATAACTACGCGTTGCGCCGCCGCCGCCATTTATTGTAATTTATTATAATATATACGTATAGAGTTGGTAAAAAGAAACAGTTTGCTTTCACTGCTGGCCCGATCGTATAATAATGATGTATAATATGTAATATATTCTATAAATCCAAATTGATTACTTCCTATACAGAATATACGTCATGATACATATTATAGCAGGACGATTTCATTGTAAAATATTATATCTGTGCATTTTAGTATATTATATACTAATAATATGTGTATATCGGTGCCGTGCAAAGCTAATAGGTATTTCGTGTTCGTTATGTGTACCGTTTATTTACGACTAAAACCAGGAAACACGTGCAATAAAAACTAGTGGCATAGCATGTTGATTATACGCCTTAACAATATTTTAAAAAAATTTAATCATTTTTATGTTCCTCGTTATTCAAAATACAATGGTTTCAAACAATAATTTGTCTGTATCATATTAATATATTATATTCGATAAATTATCGTATGCCTATTAAAAATGTTATCTAACATACTAAAAAACATAAGAAAATATAGCTTAATCTCTTCGCAACTACCAAATATTACGATATACGCAATATTAGAATGAAAAACAAATGTATAATGTAAATACTGTTATTTCTGATAAGCTATATGAATTTTAAAAATGCATAGTTAATTTGCATATTTTTCGGGCTATTCCGTAAATAGATACATGTGCAAATGATACAAAAGCTATCCCGCCCTACTTGCAAGGAATACTAACTTGTATATGCCTATATGTATTACACACTTTCATTATACATACGATCTATTACATATAGTGAATATTTATTTTAATTGATTATTGTTTTTGTATAGATCCATATTTATTTAGTTTACTACGTATCTACGTGACTACGTGTAATAAAAAATATTTAATTTAGATGTTCGTAATATAAAAATTATACTATGAAAAAGTAAACTAATATATATTATGTCTACAAATGTAAAATACAAACGAAGTACCTATTAAGTACATAAAACACACATTTTTAATACTTCTTACTATAATATTATATTAAGCCACATAAACAAATCGAAGTAACAAATATTTTAATCCAATTAATTTATAAATTATTATATACTTTGTAGATCAATGGCGTGGCAAATATTTTTACGGGGGCTGTAATCATACATTTATGCATGTAATTATATATTATATTAATTAAATTAATTTACATATTTATGTCATATATTTAGACATATTTATTATTAACAGCGTATTATAGAATGCACGATTAAAATGTTAAAAGTTAAACAGTAAACACACACTATTTAACTCGTCAAGATTGACTTCATGCCTCATGACATTCATATGCCCCGCACTGACCATGCTAATAATATGCTCTATAATAATGTATAATCTAACATATAAATATTTTGTTTTTTTTTGGAAAGGAGCATTACCTTTTTTCCCGTGGTATCGAGGATCCAGTGGCGTTTGAGGAACTTTCAATAGGGGGAGGTTTGTGGATAATTTCTAAGAATATATATCCCCCCTATATATATTCTTAGAAATTATTCACAACTATTCCACTGCTATCATAGCACTTAAAAACAGGCACGTAAAAATCGGGCAATGGGGGGTACCCCGTGGGTTACTTTGAACTTTCGTTTCTAAGACTCTTGTACCTGTAACTATGAAATCCCAGTTACGTCCGTGACGTCATGGACCAAGCAAGGCAATGTCATAACTCCCAAAATACCCTTTTGTGTACACAATACGCCATTGTAATAGATAACATATGAAATATAAATATACAAATATATATATATATATATATATATATATATATACTGTAAGTAATAAATAATTTATAAAACATTTAAATTTAAAAAATTAATAATAATATTATAGGTATTCGTTTAATTATACTAAAAATATTTCAAAACAGTGAATATCTTAAAGTTATTATTTGAATAGTACCCATCAAAGTGAAAAATATAAATAATGTTTTATTTCATTATTTTACACGATTTATGCAAGGTACCTGTGTAGAAATTCACTTGGGAAATAACCATTTCTATATGAAATATGTAAACGTATTTAAAATGTGTCTCGTATAGTCATATGTCATTCAATTATTTATAGATAGGTACTTTCATACAATCATACGGATTAGGACCAAATAAGACTTACTATAAGTGAAATATGATGAATATAAAATATGTGCTATAGTGCTATTAAAAAGTCAAACAATATAAATAATTTAAGAACTAAGCGGTAGGTAGATTTTATGTATTAATTTCATTAATTAATAAGTTACAATAAAACTATTGCTTTGTAACTTAAGTAATTTGTCAAACTGTTTTAAATTATTAAATATACTACTAATTAACAGTTATTATTTACTATACATTTTCAATGTGTGAAAGAATGGTTACTATTATCTTCCAATTTAGTTTCAACTGGACTTAAAAAACAATTCCTTTACACTTTACAGCATAGCATATCATGGCCAAAACATTAATAAAAAAAATAAAGACAATCAATTTGTTTATGTGTCATTTATAGCTAAATTGATATTGTAACAACTAAAATATAACTATAACGTTTCCCATAACTTAAAAGGTCATCGAGGCCTGAGGGTATCATTCTACCGAAATATTCTAAATTTATTGCTTCCTAACATATAAAACAGAAATAATACAACTTATTAAATTTATTCTGCAATAGATAAAGTATAAATGTATAATGTAACGAAAAAGTAGTAAACAACTGTAATAATAATATTCTATGATTTGTTGAACACAGGCTTAAAATATATTAACTTGGACATATTCTAACAAATTGTATTTGTGTTAATCGCATAATTTTTTATGTTATTTCCGATATTCCGTAATGTTCTTTTATTTCCCGATTATTGTGAAAAGTGCTCGAAAATTACTGTCTTCAGACATGCTAAAAAAATATATTATAAAACATATACATTCACCGTTCTGCAGCTCAGAATCTAAAAAGAAATGTGGTTATATAATGATTACTTATTATGAAAATATTTAGAATTTTAACTAAAATATACTATTAGAAGGCCAATAATTTAGATTTAGACATTTTTCCTTAGGTACTGTTAATATGTAATTTATATTTTTTATGAATCATCACAGTATGCAAACTGTCTGCCAGCGACTAGTGTCCAGCGCACTGTAATCATTAGAATACACATAATGAACTAATCGTTTATGTTGAGCCTATAAGTACATAATATTTTGGAATATTCTACAATTATTTTTATAGAGCTGATCCCAATAATAATTATTGTAAACAACATCACACTAGCATAAAGTTTTTTGGTCCGTTTACCAACTTACTAGGTGTCTATATAAAATTTGTTTATAGGTAATTGATTTTCCCTAATCCCTAATACACGTATGTATTACATACAATTTATAATATATATTTATATTTTATTGCACATAATACACATAGACAGTAAAACAGTACACACAGAGATACCATGGCTAATACGTAATAAATAATAATAATGTTCAATGACAGCGTTAGCATCATCAGGACTGAATTGAATTTGCTATAAAATTGATAACATTTATATGGGAGCTCGTCAAAAGTATTAATGCCACTAAATACAGTTAAGTGTAAACATTTAAAATAAATACAAGGCTTTTTAATCATAAAAAGTAAACCATTTTTCATTTAAACCTAAAACGGAATATTGTTTGGTAATTTGTACATTAATGGATACTAAATCATTTTGTAAGTAGACCCTGTATGTAGCCAGGATTTATTTCAAACAAATGTGATATAAAAAAATATGTAATAAGGATACTTTTGGACAAAAAAATTTTCTTTTTTAATTTAAATTCTATGTACTTGATTAAATAACCTAACATAACATAACCTATTATTATATAACACATTGATATTTTAGGCAACTTCACTCTTCAGTATGACTCTAAGACCCCTATTTAGAGATTTCCTATAACTTTGGTAAGTATAACTAAATGCCGAATTTACGGTCATAAAGGCCCTTCCCCACTACCATTTCAACCTAGACACTTCAAATCTGTACAGAATATTATCTACGTATTTACTAGAATTTACCATGTTGTTTTTAGAATTTATATGCCTTTCAATTTTTTTTACTAGTGAGTCCTTCCCATAATTGCCTTGATTTTAATTTTTAACACTTCATATCCACACATAAAATTGTAAAGTTATAAAGTTATCATACCTACCCAATACCAAAAGATAAAAATTTTTACTTTTATTTTTTACAATTAAATTGTGGTGTTTTTATCTTTAATACAATTTATAATTACAAAATAAAATTGAGGTAACGTTAGGAATACCAAATGTTTTTAAACATTTAAATTAAATAAAAGCCTTATTGCTCATTTAAGTACCTATTTTTCTATTATAGGAAATAGTTCTTAAAAGTCTCTTTACACCATAACATTGTAAAAAAACAACGTACATACACAGCTTATGCTATTACCTTTAAGTCTTACAAGTTATAATAGAGCAATTCAATAGGTATATAGGATTATGCTAATAACACAAAATTGGTCTGGCTGACTGCAAATTTGCTATGTTGTACACTTGCACGTCAATAAGTCGGAGACAACACATAATGGGGGTATGACGTCTTAGAACAAAATGAAAAACTTTATTTGTCTTTTAGTAAGATGTAGTAATAGATGTATTACATAATATAAAATTTTAAATAATAATTTGAACATTTAGAATTGGTATACAACAAAAATATTGAATATTTATTTTAATATATTATAGAATTTATTTATTTAAGCACTTTACGCACTAATTGGCAAGGTAATAAATAACAATACTAAAGCGGACGATTTTGAATTCCCACCGATAAACTTTTTTTGCATGTGAATTCCATTGGTATGATTTTTTATCTGTAAAATATATGTAAATTCCACCAGTACAAACTTTTGAAATTTGGCCTATAAAATAAACGTTAACTTCACCGATATTATCATTTGACCAATTTTATTTTTATTTATTTTATTTTGAAATTTTAAGTTTATGACTATTGATATTCTGTAAAGATTATATACTATTAAACAACCCACTAATACTGGCTAACGAATTTCAAAATATAAATATTAACATTTAACATCATTGACGTAATTTTGTATTATTACTCCGGTTGGTACAGAACATTTTGTGTGGTCAATATACTTCATCTACACATTAATTGTAATTTGTATTACTATAAAACACTTGAGAGAATTTATTTTGATTGACCTTTTTGAAGCCGTTAATTTCGAATATATTTCGGTCAAACAATTTGCATAATAACTTATATTAACGTTCACGGTTATGGTATAAGCGCAATAAATATTATTTTATTTCTTAATGTTAACGTGCAGACACGCATATCTAAATCGAATGTATAAATGTTTTATTATTTTAAGCAACTTGCGTAAGTGTCAATGTACACTTTCTGTATTACATTTACCTATCAAATTTTAATTTACATAATAATTACTAATGTTTGAAATTCAATCATTTATGATCAGCGGCATACCTTAAGTCCTAAGCATATATAGTTACATTACCTATTACATACATTTATGGTATATTGTATACCAATAAAGGTCAAGCTAGAAATAATGGCTACGTTCTTGTGGTATACGGAACGTCATGGTATACGACGGTGTACTTGCATCGTCGATATCCTCTACGTTAATCTAGTCACCGTTTAAGATTCACGATGATTTTCAATCAATCAAATTCGCGTCACCTTCTGCAATATTGTGAAATTATAATTATATAGGTAAGTAATATTAAACAACGTGACGAAAATCTATCGCAAATGTCCAATCTATATAACAACCAACTGCAATATTTTCGCGTTGCCACCGTCGTCCACTAGTACTTCAATAGTAATAATGTGGAGTGATACGACATTTCTGGGAAATTGTTATTTATTTTTCAATATGATGTTATAGAATTATTCCAAACATGCTTTTACCGCTTTTACTTTATAGTTTATACCAACAACAATGATACTCGATCGCTCTGTAAAAACAAAATAATAGATTTTTTATTTATAAACGCGAACATACCTATATAATATTAAATATGTATACTTCGGCCAGCGGTGGTATTATTTCATCTTTCACATGTTATAAATTGTATACAGCCACACACACCAAATTACAGTCCCCTGCAAAGCTCCTCTCATAGCTGTATACGTATAGGTACTCTATTGTCACTTGCTCACATCAAGAGCCAAGACACAAACTGCAGTAAATACATTAGTGATAATCAATAGAGTCTGTGTAATATACTACCTAATAATAGGTAATATATTATATTTAATAATAATTACGTTACTTGTTTACTCGTATACGGTGTATACTTTTTTATTTGTTCGTTAAAAACACTATAATAACAACTGCAACGGCGCGGCGGTGCGGTGGGCACATCGTGGCACGACTTTCATGAAATACTAACAAAGTAGACGATTATAAAATATGTATATTCATTATTATCCAATGTTATAATAATAATATGCATTTTCCGTGTACACATACAATATACACCTACGCATTGTATATTAGTAGCCATCGATTAAAATCCAGATGCCGATATCGCGCGTTATAATATTATAATTATTAGGTACACAATATAATCACAAAATAATTGAACAGATATAATATAAAATGTTGCACACAACATATACAAAATATACGGGGTTATTCACCAAGCATGATCACCGCCATATTTTTCTTTGATAATGAATTTCTTTGAATTCTGATAAATAAACTTAAAGTCTAAAGACCTCATTTTTAAATTATTGAGATTTTTGTACTACTTTAAAAGTGTCCCGTGTAGATACAAACTTCTGTTTTATCAAACGAGAACCCCTTTTTTGAACATAAATTAATTATAGTGACTATATTTTTTTTTAATGTTAGTGTATCTACCTAGTAAAATAATTTAAACAAATAGTTTCTCAGTTATGAAAATATTTATATCAATGATAATAGTCCTTAAAAAGTTAAAAGTGATTTTACAAAATATAAAAAAGATGTCTAGTATTGGATTTCATATTTATAATGCTTGAACCATTTTTACACATAGTTATAATTGACAATTGTTGATATATTAAGTATATATAATATTAATTATTACTTCAATTTTCAAATAACCATAGCCTAACAAAGTTAAATAACTCAAAACTTACTCGTTCGAATTACGATTTTGATATGTCAATATTTACTCAAAAATTATCCGCTAAATTATTTACATTATAAAAGAGAGGTTCTCGTTTGAAAAAAAGAAGTATGTATCCCCACCCCAAGGGAGACACACTCATTAAATATAGAACAAAAATCTTGAGAGTTTAAAATATGGTCTTTACAGGTATAATATTAAAAAATTCCAAGTATCAGATTTTGAATAACTGTATTATTGAAGAAGAAAAAAAGGGGTGTGTGTCGCTTTGGCGAATCACTCTGTATATATAGTAATACTATGTACAGCACACCCTCGTAGCGTTCAATTATTTCATCGTCCAAAGTTAATGGTTAGGAAATCGATTTTGAAACGAACGCGTTCCCTCCCTGATAATCGTCCTCTAACACGTTTATAATAATATATGTACGCCAAAACGTCTGTATAGCTGATAGATATAATAAATAGCTACTGTAGGTATATGGAGATATAGGTTAGCGCGTTCGTGCAATGATCTTTATCACATGTACTTTTTAATATTAATTCATACTATATACGAGCCAAAAACATGGTATATTATCAGTCGAGTGGATAATTAAAAAAAAAAAAAGTGTTTAAAATGTTTGATTTCCGATGGAAAATAATATAAACAACTTCGTGACTGTATACCTATTATTATATTATAAATTTACCACACGGAATCGAATAGTCACAAATCGTATCGATAGGTCTAGTGTCGTCCTGCACGGTAAAATAAATTGTAGTAAAAATATGCTGACGGTTAACGACGACGTTCCGGCGGCTTCGCGTTCGTTTTTCGACCATCTGTGCGGTCCGTTTTTTGCGGCGTTTCGAATTTTGGGCGTCTGTCCGTACACGAGAAATCGAAATGGTACTATAAGTCACAATATAATAATGTCGTGTGTTATATTTAAAAAAAAAAACCGTTTTATTATTTGACTGCGCTGTATTAATAGTACCTATTGTCTGTAAGATATTTTATTGTCGTGGTTCGCGACACGTCTTTCGTCATAAGAAAATAGCCCTAATTCCATCTACCTCAATATTATACAGTTTATACTCTATCTTGCATGCCGTATGTTTATGGACCGATTTCAGATTGTTCAATTATTGTTGTCTAGTGTTGTCCTACAAGGTATAATAAATTGTAGTAAAAATATGCTGACGGTTAACGACGACGTTCCGGCGGCTTCGCGTTCGTTTATCGACCATCTGTACGGTCCGTTTTTTGCGGCGTTTCGAATTTTGGGCATCTGTCCGTACACGAGAAATCGAAACGATACTATGTCACAGTATAATAATTTTGTATGTTATATTTTAAAAAAAACTGTTTTATTATTTGACTGCGCCGTATTAATAGTACTTATTATTCGTAAGATATTTTTTTGTCATAGTTCGCGACACGTCTTAAGAATATCCCTAATTCCATCTACCTCCATAGTATACAGTTTATACTCTATGTTGCATGCCGTAATGTTTACGAACTGATTTCAGATTGTTCAATTGTTTGGGCCTTGGGGGTCCGCCGAAGATTTAAACTGCACTTTCGCGTAATTGCTTTCGGCGCGTGAGTACACCGATTTCAGCATATCTAAATCCGTATAGGTATACAAAAGAATTGGCATTTTCTATGCACCACGTTTCTGACGACGCTATGGCACTTTTTTGCGATTTATCTTTACCAAATTATTCCAAATATGTACTTCCCCGAGTCCGAGTGTCCCATTATTTGAAATTTTGACAGGATTGTGCTGTGGGAGAAAAAAATATTTTTACCGAAAAAACCATTATAATGTCCCAAGATTTTCCAGTTCAATTCAGAAGGGTTCAGTTTCCGATCAAAGCTTGTTTTTCAATGACAATGAACAAAGCGCAAGGTCAGACATTGTCGCATTGTGTAACGGATTTGGAAAGTAACTGTTTATCACATGGACAATAATAATATTGTATCATTTTCTAGAGTGGAAAGACTTGACCATTTATATGTTTATGTATACCACAAAAAATAACTCAGAGCATGGTATTATCAAGTTGTTTTGACTTAAGTTATTTGTAAATATGATATTACATTCTGAGGGCAATCAGTAATAAAATAAAATAAATTATATCATACAGATATACACGAATTAAATTAATATACATGTAAAATATATAATCGTATAAATACTCAGTGATTTACTAATGTACATCAAGCAAAAGTTCAGCTATAATATAAAATTAAAAATTCGTATATAGGTACTGCATGCTAATATATTATTTTGTATTATGATAACAATATCATAATCTGTGCATACAATCATTTGTAAATACTAAATATCATAAATTAAGTTAAATAATAAATCGTAGCTATTACATTTTCATACAAAACTGTGCCCGGGCTAAGGCGGGAAGTTTAGCTAGTGCATATAATTACTATATATTTAGTGTATACAATAATAATAATTATTAGTGAATAATTATTATTGTTAACACTGTATTCTATTATTATTGTCCCGGAGAACGACGTCTCTAAATACGCACCCCGCTGTCATCTCCATTATAATAATATTGTGGCAGCGTTTGCTGTTATTATTATTAATATTATCATCATTATCATCGTCATCGTCGTTATACTATTATTATTATCATCATTGTCGTATATAATATTATTATTATTATTATTACAATACAACCGCGTACTCTTCGTGCATTTACCATTTTGATGCGAAGACCGATATTTAATAGTCGTGGCTTTCGAAACTGTGACGGGCCACGCGAAGCGTTTCTGCGAGTAATGTCTTTTTTTTTTAACGCTTTAATTTTATTTTTTACATCTAACTCGTATTTTCCTGGTAAAAGAACCATCCGAGAGGATAACAAATGTAAAAATATAAATTAGAAAATTTAAAACCACTACGAACTGTACCTACTGTATACAATATCACGCGCACATCAGGCGTCGCCGCGCCCTGCCTGCTATAGCTGGCTAACATTATACTACGGAAATACGATACCTACCCATATTATACTAATTATTATTATACCATTTTACCTAATGACGACTATACTGCAACGTATAGATAGGCACGCCACCCTCCCCACCCCCACATTTCGTTTGATCGCAATTCACAATGGTTATTGTAGCTATAGCAATCATAGCCCTGCAGATGCGTCATATTTTGAGGGGCAATATCCTGCGGGTGATCATTCGCACCAATTTTTTGTAAAACGCCAACTTCATCCTTCCAAAATTAATATTTAAGCGCTAATATGTGTTTTAAATCTGATATTGAGTCAGTATTTCGTATGTTTTTTACTTTTCGAATTTATTTTATTTTATTTTATTTCTCAAGCGTGGAAAGTTGGCCCCACCATATCAAGATATTGTGCCAATATTTTGCAACAAATTTGCAACTTTTTGTAATCAGCATAAAAAAAATATGCAACTTTACTTCCGTCGTAATTGCTATACCAAAATTGATGATACCAAATGCACGCTCAACCCCACCACATCGTCGTATCAATACCTCAACGTTTTTCATAATTTATAGCGTAACTGATTTATAACTTTTTACATCCTTCGTGAAAAAATTTGCAAAACGAAATTTGAACTCTGACAATTGACCATTTATCAAGAGAAAATTTATAATAGTAATACATATTATTATATTTTATATTTTTATATAAGTACCAAACGATTATATTTGGAACGTTCACTAAAAATTGAATTCGTTCACGTTCAGTGCTTAAAAAAGGACGAGTGTTCAGTGTTCACGTTCCTATTTCTTTCAAATGAACACGTTCACATTCTTTGAAAAATGAATACGTTAATTTAATTTTTTATGTATCGTTTAAATAGTAATATAAAATCGTAGAAATCATAATTTTATTGTAGTTTTAGGTACGTTGAGCCGTACCCACTAGAATTTAACACATTTTATTTTTAAAATTCGTGATATATTAAATATTGTAATAGCGTATTATCAATCAATTTTTTTTTTTATATTAAGGCCTTTGAGACCATCTTGCCATAGAACAAATCCTTTCCCATTCTTCTCTATTCTCCGCTACTTCCTTCCAGTCCATGTGATCATATTCCGCTCCACCAGCACTTAGGAAATCTTTTTTAATTCCATCTTCCCAGCGTAGCCTTGGTCTACCCAGTGGTCTTTTCCTCTTTGGGTTTTCTTTGAGTACCCTTTGAACCATTGAATCTTGCTTCCTAACTGTGTGTCCTGCCCATTCCAACTTACTCCGTTTGATCTCGTTTATAATATTTGGTCTATTGAAAAGCTCCGTCAGTTCTTGATTATGTCTTTTTCTCCATCCTTGAAGCTCTTGATCATATATAGGTCCATATATTTTACGAAGTACCTTCTTCTCAAAAACTGCTAATCTTTCCTTATCAGTCTTTCGTAACGTCCAACATTGTGAACCATATATGAATATTGGTCGCATGATTGTCAAATACAGCTAAATTTTAACCTCTTTTGACAGGATGACTTTCGAGCTTAGTATTTGCCTAGTGCATAGAAGCATTTATTTCCCATTTTTATTCTTTGTTAAATTTCAATTTGACATTCATTCTTCTGCGTTACAATCGTGCCCAGGTATTTGAAATCTTCTACTTTTTTGAACTCGTACTGGCCAACTGTTATGGTTTCGGTTTCCTGAAGGTTATCTCGTTCCCTAGTTTCAATCAATATTTATTAAATATTAAATACATTTGAAAGTCTTAAAAATTCTTCAAACTCATTAAATATATAAACGTCGTTCACGTTGAAAACAACGAGTGAAGTTCACGTAATCACGTATCGTTCACTAAATACGAACGTGAACGCGATTTTCAAAACAGTGTTTTATACCTATATTATTTAATTGTAAAGCACAAAAAAATAATAAAAAAGATAATATTTTTACGTGGCGCAACGACCACGAGACATGAATTAAAAGTTAAAATCGTGAAAACGTGTGTTCACAAAAATTTATAATTTCTAAACAAAATGTAAAAACGATAAATAAAGTCTTAGCCACGTCCAGAACAGTATACATTTTTCAGAAACATATGCTAACATTCGATTACGCTACCGCTTATGATCAGAAAAATCAGAAACACGTTTTCGGGAACACGTGTTTCAAATGTACCTATCCTTGGTCTAGACGTGGCTTAAAAATGATATTTTTGGTTGTTTATTGTATTTTAAGTTTTATCGCCTGCCTACTATATATTATATACACAGGCTGCTATAAATTATAATACTTCACTAGTACTAGATTTCTATACCATACAGATGTACCTACATGTAGATATAACTATATGGTATAGAAATCTGTGCATATATACTGTATAATATACTACAGATGTATACCATATTATATTAAGTACCGGGGTAACTTTGATACACTTTTATTTTTATTCACTAGAGTACCATGATGAATAATTTTTTTTTTTCATAAAATGGGGTTACTTTGATATCACATTAAGAAATACAGGTATCAAAGTTTCCCACTGCGTTGTGTAACTTGGATAGCATATTAAAAAGATTGATATCTCAAAAGATAACATCAGAAATTTAAAAATTAAAACGTTAAAATATTTATCAAAACTAAAATTTAATTTTGAGAGTCTTATCGTTAATACTACAGAAGTTATCCATAAAATAAAAAGTCAAATTGTCATAAAACAGTGAAAAATTATCAAAGTTAGGTACCCCATTTTACTGTAGAGAATAAAATACAATAAACTGCTATGACCGGATTACCTATACAACTTTAATAGGTCTGGTAACGATTTAAAAAACAGCTTGCAAACGTTTTGACACCGACAATTATTGAAAAACCGCAGAAATGACGGACTAGCGACTTAATATCCGCTTTGCTCTCGCAGGAGTCTTCCGCAAGAGGATCGTGTCCACGTCCTCGGTGTACACGCTCGTCTCGGGCGTGGCGTTCGGGTACGCCACCGTCGCGGTGGTCCAGACACTGTCCCGACAACCACCTCCCGTGACCATGTCCAACTTCAATCGCATACTTTTGAACTTTGCATACGCCACGTTGGTCGCACCGTCCGCCGTCGTGCCCGTCATCATGTGGTTCGAGACGACCAAGCTCCAGGCGTACCTGCAAGAGTGGCAACTGTTCCAAGTAAGGATGCTATCAAGTCGCATATTTGTATTATTGCAGTTGTTGTTGTTGTTGTGGTTCCTCGTGCACTTTATCGAAGTCGGCCAAACATTGCAATAATAATATAATGAATCTCTGCGAAAAGTGGACAACCCACACTCGCTGAACCAAAAATAATATATAAATATTTCTGTCCCAGATAGATATTATATATTATATGATAATTTTATCGTTTTTTTTCTCGACAGGTACCTATTACACTTATAGAAGAACATTTGAACGTCATAAGCATGATATTTTCATTATTATTAAACGTCCCTTACTTTTTTCGTAGGACACGAGTGAAAGTATCCTCAATATTACGCGAATGCCTATACTAGAATTCAAGTCACTTAATTGAAATTTAAATTGATTCAGACATCATTTTCAATTCATATTATGCAGCAATCTTTTGTAAACGCCTTTGCTAAATTAGAAAACCACCGGAATCCATTGATAAACGGCTTACATATCCCTTCACTTTCTGGAAATCATACGTATAGATTAAAAAAACTATATTATCGTGAACTTCTTACTTAATCCTCTAACAGTATAACGTATCAATACAACCCTAGTATCACTAATAAGTGGCTTCTCAATAACGTAACCCCAATATAATGTTCTTATACCATACTTCAAATATACAATATTGTGTTTGTTATATATTTCTTATTAAAATTAAAAAATTATATTATGTTATAACCAAAAATTTCATTCATATTTGTGTAATGAATTATGTATTATTTTAAATTTAAATTTTCTTGTGGATGTGCGGTATAGCTACCAATTATTTTCCAAGTATCTACCTAAAATAAAGGTTCAATTGGAATACTGCTGATAATATTTTGTTGGATATTATTTTAAATTTTAACATTATACACGCATCTATATAAACTAATTATATAATTATACGGACTAACAAAATTGTTCAATAATGTCACGTGACAAGTTAATTACCTAATATAATTGTATTGTGTTACACTCATTGCTCATGAGTCGTGACCAACTTTTATTATTTATAATAGAAAAGACTAATAAATATTTAAATAATTTTAAATTTTATTTAATTAATAAATTACAAATATGCAATTATGCATATTTAATTTAGCATTAAAAAGTAGTTCATTGTTATTCGAATAGATATTATACACTTAATCGGTCATATATTGTTATTACAATCCTTTTTCAATTATTTTAAAAATAAATCAATAACGGAGTTTAATGGCTTGAGAGTCCTTTATTTTATATAGACAATATGTATTTTAAACCCTTCTATTTTTTTAAATATAGGTGCCTATGTTTGTTGTTTAGAAATTATTTATTTTTGTGGCAGTAATAAGTCTCTAAAAAATGTATTAATTACTACTTTCATATTTGTTTTTATCTTGGTAAATAAATGTACAAAAAAAACTTCTGATTTTAACGTGGTTTTACATTATTAACTTAACATTAACCTTAACCATTTAAATTTTTAAAGTATCTAGGAGACAAATCAGTTGTACCTAACTTGTAATATTGTATGATAATTGTTTTTATAAATACATCGGATATTATATACCTAAGTATAAATGTACGAGTATAGTATAGTGCTGTAGGTACCTAAATTTTCCATTCGTCAAAAATGTCACATTTATTTAAGTTTCTCAACAATAATATATTTAATGTTTAAACCGATTCGTATATTTTCCATTATGTTATTTTTTCTACATTTACATGATAACATTATGTAAGTATTATATAATAAATTACTTAACGTAATGGGAGTCACCATTGCAGTGGCATTTGGGCTTTTTAACTAGAGTCACTGCAAACGTAAGATATCATCATCAAATACTAAGTGGCAAGTCTATACTAAACCACTAGACATTCTATAAATTGCATCATATAAATCTAATATTTACGAAAATCTCTGTATAATAATATCACTTTAACGATGAATGAATATGATTTTTATGTGAATAATGCACAATAATGTTTATTATTATTGCAGCCTACGATAAAATATGTATACATTATACACGGTATAGTATATATAATATTATCTACATTAATATTAACCATCGTCGTGGAAATAACTGGAAAAATAACAACTCAAAATATATATTTCAATTTTTACTAACTACAAATGGATTTAATCATATTACAAAATTGTTGAAATTGTTTTACGACATATTTTACATATTATTTTTTTTGTTGGGTAGTTTTTTTTATTTATTCAAATGTATTCATAAAAAAAAACATTAAATTTCCCTATTAAGTACATACAGATAATTTACTTTACAAACAAATATCTACCTACCTCCTTTAAACATAATTATTATTGCTACACATTGTAAACATAAATAATAGATATTAAAATACATTAATACGTCGAATTATAACATAATGTTATAATAATAATAAACAATAATTTTTTACCAAACAAGAACTTGATAAAAGCACCTATATAATATTATATTATATAATAATTATATCAACAAGGCTGAATTTAGGGATGAATGAACCAGTTTTACGTTTTGTGGCATAAGCATGTATAATAATTAATATACAATAAAAATTCAGGACGGCATAATGTACATTATATTTTGATACGTAGCTATAGCTATAGTAGCCATTTATTATGGAATGGTCAAAAAGATATTATGAAATTGTTTTAACAATCAATGGTATCTATTATACAGTACCAATGTATTGGTTCTGAATGGTTTAAATGAAGATCTCAAACAATACTGGTAGCGTATAATCGCCGTCGCCAGACATCCGCGTGATTGTGTAAGCTATGCTTATAAGTTATAACAGTGCAATATATATTGGGAATTTTTGATGAGATCGTTCCATTAAATAAGTTGGTCATTGTTGGGAAACTAGGTACCGGAATCTGTTGGCCAATGTATTATTTTAATCGACTATTTTAGTTTACTTACATAGCACCAATTTTTTGAAAACCACTCGGAAATGATATGCAACAATGTATAACTTGATCCGAGGCCGTCAATGTATGGATACGCTTTGGCCAACAAGCGCGGGCGTGGGCCACGGACCATTATCCTGCCTAGTTTGATCGACTTGCAAAATATCAGCTCATTTTTCAATTCGATCAGACAAAAATGCATGGGGGAGGGGGAGGAGTGAGGGTAAAAACAGGTAAAATTCGCAAAAAAAAAGTTTTAATAAATATCATTATTTATTTTTACGGTACGTTTACAAATATTTATTTTTATATATTTTTTAAAAATCAATTTCACAATATCGGAAACTTGCTAGCACACAGTGGACTGAAATGAATCTTGAAATTGAAAACAAATATCAAAAACTCATTGTTAACAAATAACAAATAACAACCTGCTATATCCTGTATGATATGAAATATACGATAGGAATGGACCTTTTCCAATGGAATATGGAAGTAAAAGACATAAAAAGTTAAAAAGGTTATGAATGCAATAATAATATGGCAATCGCATTTTTTATTTCTCATAAAACTGTACAAGGTTTAAGGCGTCACAAGCCTTTCCATGGCTGTAATTTTTGACATATTAGTGCGTCGCTGAATGTAAGTATTTTGCAAAATATAATGCTGGCTTTATAAATATATAATATAAACAATATAGGTACCATAAGTTTACAGTTTAGTATAAGGTATACAAGTCATAGGTATACCTACCTACATTATAGTTTTTATAATAATATTTAAATTGTAATCAAACAATTAGCAATGTATTACCATATTATACAGAGTGATTTACCTATATTTATAACTATACAAAATCTCATTTTTGAAATTTTGAAATATACCGAAATAACCATATTTTCAGATTCTTGAGATGTTTTATTTATTACTTAATTAGTGTCCTGTGGAGATACAAACTACTATTTTTAAGATGGCAACCTCCCTTTTCAATTGTAAATTATTTAGCGAAATATTTTTCTGAAAATGTTAACATTTAAAAATCAAAATTTTAAACGAGTAGTTTTTGAGTTGATTTAACTTTATGTACAACGAATAATAATTAATGGTCCATGTATAATGAGTTTTGAAAATATGGAGGCCTTGTCGTTGATTTAAAAATGTTTAGTATGTAATTGATATTAATCCATCAACAATTATAATATTTGTAAAAATTGTCAAAGTATAATAAATATAAAATACTAGATCCAACAATAAAATATATATTTTATATTTTTTGTTAAACCATATTTATGGATTATTATATTCAGTATAAACATATAAAAAAAGTATTTTAATAACTGAGAAACTACTCGTTCGAATTTTGAACTTTGAACATCAACATTTTCAAAATAAACTATTCACTAAATAATTTACAGTAAAAATGAGGGGAAAACAAAGTTTGTATTGCCACAGGACACTCTTTGAGTAGTACAAAAATCTCGAGAATTTCAAAAATAAAATGTGATCTTTAAGTTCTTATATTTAAGTTCCATAATTCAGAATTCGAATAAATTCATTATTAAAGGAAAAAAGGGTTAGAGCATGCTTGGTGAATCACTCGGTATAATTGTACTGTCATCATATTTGATTAATAGTTATTTCTTCTATACCTATTACCATTTTAATGTTGTCTCAGGCCAATTACAACAGAGTGGTCGGCGATTCAGATAGTACTGCTATGATCGCAATCGTCGAGAAACGTGTGAACAGGATTTATCGATCCATACTCGTGTTCTTGTCGATCACTGGAGTTGTAATCTCATCGTATTCGTCATCGACCATAAGCGACGTGTTTGTACTCGTTTGCGCGATAAAAAGCATTTCGATCATGGTTTTCATCGCGGGGTTTTGGTTCGTGGGAGCAATTGTGATCGAGGCCACAATCGAAACCTACAAGAAAAAATTACAAACGGTAAAATATAAAATAAATACACTGCCGAAATTACAAGCCTTATTGTAATATTTCCTATACTCATGTGGAAAACAGTGATTTACCGTTTACAGACTATTATTATTGATTATTATGAACGAAAATGGTGGCTAATGCATAATTTACATAATATTATATGGTCCCTCCTAAATGACAAAATATATTATAATATAACAGGTACGAAATATTTATATTTTCCCTTTTTCATTTGTAAATTGTAATGGTTTTTTTTTTGGTTACTTGTGACCTATCCGGCGGGGTTTTTTTAATTTTTTATTAAGTAAACATTTTATTATTGTTGATACAAGATATTATCCATCACTCTGTATATAATTTTATATTTGAGCACAGATTCATATTATACGGTATTATGAGCAGGATGCTGAATTCTGAAATGTATATTATAATATGTAAGGCCAGGATTTCAATGCAAAGTGCATTTATCTTTTTGGGGGGTAATCTTAGACGATGCTTTTTAAGAACATGATGTTTCGTGACAGATACTTCAACGGTGAAACTTTTATTTTGCATTTTTTTAGCATTTTCCTGTCATTTTGTTAGTTTTAATGAGTACATTATACGACTTAATATACTTTAAGTTGAATTAATTTCTAATACTATGTACATAAAGATAATTTATTAAATTGTTTTTTTTCCATGTTTAATTTAATATATTTTTTCAGTTTTTCTGTACAAATTGTCAATCTATAAAAATGATGCGTCAATATTGATAAAATTAATCAATCAAATTTTTCAAATTTCTGTTTTTCTTTTTGAAATTAATATTTAGTCATCTATTTTAAATTTACTGTTAATTATAAATTAGGTAAGTACGAGATAGATACCTAACATTAAAAAAAAAATGTTATATGCCAATTTTTAAGGGCATCATTGCGGTAAAAATGTATGGACATTTTTAGAGCATTTTCCGACGGTTTTTAGAACATTTAAATCCAGGCCCTAATAATATGAGATATGATGTATTATACAGTTATATACTTGTATATTATAGGTTTTTGCTGTTATTATGCCTATATGGATATACATAATATATGTGTGGTTACCTACAGTCGAATCCAACTTTTTTATGTATGGGCTAGGGGTAGATATGACCTACCTATAAATGGTTTTTAGTTAATGTGCAGATGTATTATGATAAAAATAAAATAAATACTGCAAATGAATAAACAGAAAAATAATAAAAGGAGAAAAAGTGGGTGAGTGGGTGTGTTTTGAATGCGGAAAGCCACTCCAACACCAGAAATACGAGCCATATTTATAGCTACTATATGTCATGCCAGCTCCCATACACACATTATATTATATATTATAACGATATTATGTACATATATAGGTTATTCGCTCCATCTATTTATTTCACCCTGGGACCCGTCTCGTCGTCCCTATATATATATTCAATGACCTATAATACGGCTTCGACTAAACACAATGAAATGGAACATATTATACGCATATAAAGGAATAGACTGCAGAACATATAATGTAGGATAGGTACCTACATGACTATACACATCGGTTATACAGATGCATATACATGTGTATATAGTGTTACTCGGTACTGCTCTGCATAATATATTATACGAGTATTCCACACAATATATAGAATAGGCACTGTACAATAGCCAATGGGTATACCTATACATATATACCTACTACTATTACAGCGTCTGATGATTATAAATTAAGTATAGGTACCGTATCGTTTCATTTAAGTACCTATATATAGAAAAATTTCAGCCGTATGATGGCCGTATATTGAAATGGCGGTTACTTTTAAGTTTTAAGGAGGACCGACAATAATACTAAAATACTCCATACGGGCAAATTTTCAAAATCGTTACCTTCCGGTGTGCACGAGTGCAATAGAATTTGTTATTTTGTAAATAGCAACACATATTGTTGTTATTAAATTAGAATTTTTTCAATGAACTTTGATTAATAAACTTTGTTTCTCAACGATATTTACTGACTCACATCAATATTTAATGTTTTCTGTTGAAATTGCCCGGGGGTTTTGTAATGTTAAGATATTTCACTTTTGTTTTACGTAAAAAAAAATATTACTAAAAATAATGAAATATGACAAAATAAAAGCGCCCGATGATAAGGGCACGTAAAATTATATAATAATAAATAATAGTAACTACCCATGGACTGACAATAACTGTTATTAGTTTAATACTATCAAGACGTATTTTACATTTATCTATAAAAATGAAAAAGCAACAGTATTTGTTTAAACTTTATATTGCTGTAAGTAAGTTTTTGAGGCTTACCAACACGTCAAAATTGGTTGAACAGGGGTTTTCGAATTTGGTATTAATAATAATGTGTGTACCTATCCATTTATAAAAATCATTGAAATTGTATCGCTGTACGCCGTAGAGAAATAATTTTAAAATTTGGCCCAAAATGTGTATTTTATAGTATGAATAATCTTCTATCTTCTTCAAAAATACTCATTTCAATCTCGAGTCATAGGGCTGAAATTTCTGTGTTAGGTACTATTTAAGAGAAACACATTATATCTATATATTAATACATATAATATATAAATATATGTTTTTATTTCTAACTGATGATGTGAATTCGATTCACGCATTATAATCGTGCATCATTATTTTAATTAAATCCATTTTAATATCTCATGTAGGTGTATAAAATAGTAGACATATCTGTATAATAGATAATATTATGTCTATGTGGTACTGAAATAAGGAATTTTATTTAACATGTGGTTGCACAAAGTAAAATAAGTATACACACTGTAATTATTATACACATAGGCGTGACCACTGTGCAAACATTAGTCGCAGCATATGATAAAATGTGCTCCCCAAAAATATAAATGTCCCTAAACAATTAATAAATGCTAATACTACTGTCTAAAAATTATTTGTGATAGCCATTTTTATTATCACTGATATTATTATTACCTAGAAAATAATAGGTTTTTTAAAAAAAAATGTATGTATAAAAATTAAAACATCAAAAATCATTATTTATAAAAACTTGATTATTGAAAATTATATAATACTTACATCACTATTCTTGCCATATATAATTGAGCCACTGATGAACATAGTTCGTACATTCGAACTTACACATTTTGTTATTTTTTCTATCAAAAAAGTTTTATTTCGGGTCTTTGTTCATATTATATCCTTATAAAAAACAAAGTCCATCCCCAGCTAACAAGGCATATACAAGTGCTACCTTGCATACCCCGTGCGCACATGATTATACATGATATGGAAGTATAATACTCAAATAATGAGACGAAACCATCGTGCATGATATAATATAATATATAAAGTATAAACCAAATTTACCTATTACACTTGCTGGGTTCACAGTCGTCTGTCGTGTCGTGTACAAAAGTTGAGCTCGGCCCAACTCTAGAAATTTCCCGGTAGATTACGGTTATTACCAGGATTACAAAGGCCAATCAGAAAACGATAAATGCCACACGACACGACATATGACTTGGCTGTGATTTCGGCTTTAGCTGGTAAATAGATACCATAAACGCGGTATCACGAACCATTTAATTAACATTATCTATAAGGCATGGATTTTTTTTTTTTTTTTATTTATACAAAACTTATATTATAACTATACCTATGTCGAGAATATTAGTTGTGTGCTAGTTCAAATAAATATTCGTATAGTTCGTATTATTCATTAATCGGATCACGTTTTTAACTTAATAATTAAGATTTTAATTATTAAATGCCAACATAATAATAATATATAGTACCTATAAATTGTAATACATAATATTAATAGTATTTTTATCAACATTAACATTATATGACAAATGTAGGTAGGTTACCTATCAAATTGATATACAATATCAAAAATGTTAACTATTTTGTTTAGGTAGGTATTCATTATATTCACGGACTAAGATATATCTTAATTCTTAGTCCATTATTATAGTTATAAATTATAAGATGTTCGATCAATTTTTATTTTACTAAATATAACTAATTGATTCTCACAATCATCTCGTATATTTAAGTATTTCGACCACTATAATCATATTATATTGTTTCGACATGTTATAAATATCACATCACCGTTCACCCCATCAACCCAAATCTGTTTTTGTGTCTCAAAAATCAACTGATCTTAGAGCCTCAGCCACCAATACCGAATGATTATAAATAATTAAATGGTGTTATAAAAAATCGGATGTTGAAAATTCAGATTCTGACATGTAAGAACAATAATTATAAATTGTATAACTAAACAATTTTATAATTTTAATGTTTTTTACAAGTTTTACAAGAATCTGAATTTTCATCAGCAGATTTTTATATAACATAATTTAATTATATTTATTTAAAATCATTTGGTGGCTGTGGTGCTTAAGTCAGTTAATTGTTGAACCGCCCCCATGGTCCCTCCCCTCCATCCGAACAGGCCTACGAATCAGCCGATTTCTCTATCGTATTCAGCAGACCTTATTCTACTTGCTATAACAATTACAACAAAGCTTCAATAGATGAAGTCAAACCTACTGTCAAGCTTCCAGTCTAGTACGACATGGTTTCCTTTTTGATAGTTAGTGAGGTAGGAGTTATAATAGAATCAACACTTTTTCATAATGGCAGGTAGTAATCTTATAAAGTCGTGCCTAAGCATAACTCATAACTCATAAGTCATTGACTCTCATAATTATAAGCGCAATTCATGACATCATCGTACATTTTTTAAAAAGGTGGACTAGGTACCTGAAAAGTAGGTGCCTACTACTCTGCTGTACAATAGTAGTTAACGAGTTGTCACTGTAATGGATGTGTTATATTTGAATTTAATAATAAATCATTGCATACGAAAAACGAGTCTGAGCGGAGACATATCATCCTATATAGGTATAAGTATACTTGTATGTATAATAATTCAAATTAAAAACGAAGTACCTCCGAGGTCTCTTCACACTGTGTTTCCTGTGAGTACTAATATTATATCAATTAAGCGTATTGTTATATACTATATGCAGAATACAGATTGCCTAATATTATATAAAAAAGAAATTAATAAAAATCGAAAATATCATATGACTATAACTAGCGTAACTTCCGATAAACCTTTTTTTTTGTTAATGGTAGAAAAACTTATAGAGAATTTTTTATTAAAATGTCTAATATGTTAGCAATGAAAAAAAAAACTTTTATGCATTTCCGACTGAAAAATAATTTCCAATTTTTCAGGATTTTTATGAATTATATCAAAATTTGAACTATAAATGCCTATAAAAAATAATTGTGCTTATATCTTTAATATTTTTGAACTTCTATCAAAGCAACATATGATACATCCAATTATCAACCTTTTTACTAAGTTAAAAAGTTTTTATTGACAGTAATTTAAAAAAAATATCACAAGAGTAAATGGCTCAAAAAGAGTTAAAATATTTAAACATTTCATCATATATGGAAAAAGCTAATATAAATGTTCACTCCATATGGTTATTAGTTTTTATTTTTTAAGGTACACCAAGAAATAAAATTAATGTTTGACAGACAGAATGAAAACAAACATTCTAAAAATGTAATGTAAATACAATACTTTCATCGCTAAGCTCAGAATATAATACACGTTTGACGTCTTAAGACATAATATCTTATTATAACATAATATTTCATATCATTGTAAAAACAGTATATTCTATATTGTAATATGTATAAGTATAATGCAACAATATAGCCTATAGGTATAATATATGTGAATCGCGGTAAAAAAGTCCCAATGAAAAAAGTCTGGGTAAAAAAGTCCGAGGCATAAAAAGTCTGCCGTAGATAAGTCTTAAGCCAAAAAAGTCCGGTATATTATATTATATACATAACAATATTTAAAATAATTTATCAGAAAAAAAATTCAATGATTATAATTATTTACTTATAGTATCATAACCAATAAAAAAAAAAAAATGTTAATATTTATTACATACAAATAAAATATACATAATATATTATAATGATTTCTTAATTAAATTGAGTATCAACTATTTTCATATAAAATATAATATATTTGAAAAAAAAAAATCAATGATTATAATAATTATGTACTACTTAGTATCATTACCTATATAAAAAAAAAACCTAAATAATATATTAAATTGAGTATTAACTATGGCCATACATAATATAATATATTTAACAAGAAAAATTCAATAATTCTAATATTTATCTATAGTATTGACGGACTTTTTTACTCGGACATTTTTTCCTAGGTCTTTTTGGTATTATACCAATATATTATGTTCATCAACAGGACTTGGACGGGCACGTAGATTTCAGATTCAGCGCCCGGTCCATCGAAGACTACCGTCTGCTCTGGCTGCAAATGAGTCGGCTGGTGCACGGGGTTGGCGATTACATGTCGGCCACCGTGACGTTTTGCATATTTCACACGACCGTCACCGTCATCTTGAGCGTGTACGCGCTGGGCGTGTGGGGCGCAACGCTCGTCACACTGCGCAGGTACGAGGCGCTCGCGTCCGCCGCGGTCGCGCTCGTCTGCAACGCCACGTCGCTGTACATATACTGCGACTGCGGTTACAGTCAGACGACAAAAGTCAGTGGTCATCGTCATTTTCTATTATATTACGCCTAATGATAATAATTGTTATTGTTTTCGTACATCTCGCGCACGAATAATAATAATACGTAGGTGAACAGGTACCATACATAGGCGCCACTAGATGCATAATATACCATATTATGGTATCTCGGCGACTAAAATGGTAAAATGTCTCCAATTCCTTATGAGATAAGGGCAATATTATACCCATACGCGACTATATATACGTTCGATGGTGTGTAGGTACTTAATATACATTATATAATTACCTGTAAAGGTACATAGCATATTAATTATTATGTATATATCATTATGACCTTAAGTTAGTGGTGGGCAAGATACAGTTAAATTCGAGCCTAGACTGCAATTATCGAATACATAGGTACCTATAGTCAATTGGGTACCTACAGGCCACATGGTGATTGTGGGAGATATTGTTGCAGCTAGAAGATAGGTAGGTTTTTTTTGTGGCAATAGTGTCAATAATAGTACCTAGCCAGTAGGCACATAGGTATACAACTTAACCAAAATTGTGGGTAATTTCTTTATAATATATAAGATACCTAAGCAACTGTAATGTATGTAAAATGTATTATTCCATGATAAACCACTTTGAATTGTTATATTTTTATGACTTGATGTACTTACTCATATTATATTATAAATAATAATCATCATACGATTTTTCTCTATTTTAAATTACCTATATAGGTTTAGTTTCTTTTTAAAGTGGACAAGATCTTATACATTATTTCTGTTGATGTTTTATAGATACCTGTATACCTAGAACCTACAGCTAGTTTATACATGCATTTTATAGCTGGAATTCCAAAAGTTCGATAAGAATAATTATTTGTACCCACCTATGCATAAAGATATGACTTATAGTTGGTTAGATTACTAGGCATGCACAATATTTAATTTATTTGGGTTAAGATTGCTATATTATTGGCAAGTTAAGGTCCAGAGCGGTTGCGCAAAATGTGGCCACGCCCATATTAGGCGCATTTCCATCGTTATGATGGGTGCCTACCCTATTTTAGGGACGAAGAGCGACAAAGCGAAATACGGCTAAGCTATTTTAATTTTCTTCTTTTATCGAAAATACCGATTTATTAAAAAACGTATTACGTGCTTTAAGCACGAATGTTGGTATCAGTCTATACGAGTCTGAAACAAACCTAGAGTTGTGTCAGTTGTAGGCAAACTCGTAAATAAAATAAAACAATGAGTCCACTGCCCACTTTTCATACATGTGTGGTAACATATGTGTTTATGTACAGTATAAATTATAATGTAACCTACACAGTACACTTAATAATTAACATACAATATTTTAAAAATTAATTTAGTCTAAGTATTTTTACATAACTACCTAACATGAAAATATTATAATGTTTTACTAATATTAATATTACAATGTTTTACAGTCTGAAATCAGTACCTATAGATAAGTTCGGTTAACATTTTTGAAAATGGTACCCACGCATTTTGCTTTAGTTAGTTTTTTATGGCTTACATTGTAATAGTGAATATAATTTTAAGTGTTTTGTTTGTGGTAATAATTAAAAATATATCAAGAGGCAAAAATCAATAGTAGTTAGTACCTATATTAATATATATTAAATGTCGATGATACCACACAACGACACAACAATATTAATAGGTACGTATCTACATATTTTGATTTTATTTAAATTACGGGTAACCAGTAACTTAATTAGGAAAATGTACAGGAGTAATTTTAGTTTTGTCCAGGGATCTAGGAATTTTTGGAGTCAGGTCATAATAAATTAGTAATTTATTAGGCGTCAGTATATTGTTGCTGTGGCCTGTGGGAGATACACATACCAAGAGGTGAACTGAGGCAACATTTCAACCATTGCAATTTATTAAAAGTATGGCCCAAACTTTGAAAATTCATTGACCCAAAAAGTTGTTTTGAATACAATTTGCCACATTTTATGAACTCGCCTAGGCGGCAATAAACGCCTCATCGACACCCGCGTTAGTTCACCCTTCTCTCTGGCAGTCTGGCTATACCAGTTATGTATACATTTATTAGTTATTACCTTCAAATACCGGGACATTACCTATAGATCTATGGCTATAATACTAAAACCACTTAACAATAATATTTATTTTAAAGTTTAATACACATAATATTATTGTTGTCATATATACCATCTTGTTCGCAGTGCGTTGACAGCGTGATACTACTTATATTGAAAATGAAGTCGTCGACGAGATGGACGAATTCTAATTACATTCAGGTACAAGTGCAGTTTATAATATACGCTACGCCCCATAAATATTATATACAATATACATAATATGTGATATCCCGCGATTTTAGTTTTAAGTTTTCAACCAAATATCAAATCCTAAATTCAGTATTGACTAAAATTAGCATATAATAAATATTTTGGACCCCCCCTCCGGAAAAAATGTTGGATATGGCCTTGTCTATGCACACTTGCAAGGGGAGAGAAACGGTTCCACCGGGCACGGTTTTGTAATCTTTAGGGATGTACTGTCATACTGTAATACATATACATGTGTATAATAATATTATTACGTGTATTAATACTCAAAAGTGGGTTTTCCCCAGGGTCTTGCACCTGAATTAACCAGAACCAGTAACACCCTTAAAAAGTAAAAACCCTTAAAAATCAAACACCCGAAGGCCGAAACCCATATAACCCGAATGATTCTATTTTCAAAACACCAGAATTAACCAAAACCTGAATAAAACATTCTGATTAACTTGAATATTTTTTTTGTTCTACGATCTTCATGTGATGTATAATTTGTGATTAGTTCGATTTTGTTATTAATTATTTGTTAAATAATAACAATAATAGGTCATTTTGATAACCAATTAAAAATTAAAAAAAAAAATAACTACCTAATTAAAATAACTATAGGCACAAATTATGTTTCTGAAATACTGAAAACCCGTATTAACCAATATAAACCCGAATAATAACGGTCATTAACAACGAAACGTTTGTTTATTCTGGTGTTTGAAAGCCCGAATGCATCATACCGCACCCAAAACCCGAATAAATCATTTGGATGCAAGTTTTGGCAGTGTAAATATTTTGGATGTCTACTATCTCACCCGTCAAAAATGTATTGTTCAGGGGCGCCGTTTTGGTTTATTTCAAAAGCATGACAAGTTTTCTCTACCATGGGTCATTTCGAAATTGTTTCATATCGTTGCACAAAACATCTGATATTCGATATTAAAATAGGTACCTACTCACGATTGGAGCGCCCCGTTTAAACACACAGTGATTTCTCGAATATAGGCATAACTCAAATATGCTAAGCCTGCGGCCTATTCCAATATTAGGTATATAATGTAAAAAAATTGCCTCAATATAGTATTTATATTTTAGTTATAAATAAAATATGTGTAACGGTTGAGACATATTAAAAGCAGTTGATAAAAATATGTGTTAATTTTGTTTTATTGAACTTTAATTAATAAGCTTCTTTATTTTATAAATTTTTCAATTGAAAGATGATTGGGTTGATTCATTTATTGGGGATGGGGGCGGTTTACCCTTCACTCGCCCCCGAGATATCGCGTATCGCCTATGAAGTTGTTCATAGCCAACCAGAGGTATTTAAACTTAAAACCACGGCTCTTTCGACTCTTCACAACATTTTGGTTGCTCTCAAAATTAGTACAAGGATATCAAAAAAATGTTTTAATGTTAAATTATTTATAATAAATAATAACATAATACATTCGAACTTGGTTAACTCGAAGTTGAAAGGACCACGGCCAAAGAGTTCGAGTTTTCCGAGGATAAAAATAGGAAATTTTAAGGACCGGAAAAGACTTCAGGGTATCGAAGATTTTGCGTTAACCTGGTTCGACTGTATAATAAATACAGAAATTATATCAAGACAACAAATTTAATAATAATTAGGCATTAAAACCATTAACCAATACTGTCAGATAGTCTTACGTTTAAAATCAAATAAGATACCTATTAATAAATTGTCATATCGTTATTTATTTAATTTTCTGTGCAATAGATCCCCTGACAAATACTTGTGACGCAGAGTTTGAATCAGTGGCGGATTTAACGGTAGTTTGGTCAGCAAATGCCGACGGAGACCCCCCCCCCCCTAATATGTAAACTGAGGTCCACCTAAATTATAGTTTATTTTTTTCAATTTTGACCTCAAAAAAATAAATATATTTTATATTGCAAACTGTAATATAATTTACTATTGTTCAGTTAGGTAAGGTTAATAAAAACTACAATTTTATAAGTATGTTACTGATACATTTTATAGAAGGCGTCAAGGCCCCTCTTATGAATTTTCTGACTTCATATGAACCCTTAAATCCACCCCTGGTTTGAATACCTCTGGTCCATATACTAAACACAAGCTTATTGCTTTTCCAAATTAGAGAAAGGTTAGATATTGCTTCAATATTAACAATTTTTTTATTACGTCTAAACAGATAACACTGTTCTTGAATGCCATTAATCAATATCAACCAAACGTGAATGTGATTGGTTTCTATGAAATCAACAGAGGATTGCTTGGTTCGGTGAGTGCAGGAAGCTTGGAGGGGAAATTTATCTAAAGTCACCATCATATTCACATGCATCATAAAGATTTTTTTTCAGATTTTATCCTTGCTTTTGACATACTTAATAGTTCTCGTACAGTTGAATTCTTCATTTACCACGCCGAGTTCTGCAGAACAGGACTACAATACTACTATGGTATAATTGAAAGGTGGCGGTTATTAAAGAAAAATATTCGTTGTTATTTTGATATTTTAATTTTTTTTTAAGAATTTAAATTTCCAATTTCTTATAATTAATGTACTTAAAAAATAATCACATGTAAAATAAATATCGTGAATAAATAATTAAAATAATTTTATAATGGTGATTTTTTATCAATTTACTAGGTAAAACATATTTTTTATTGACGGAGGTAAGTGTTCAAGATGTTTTTGATGTGATTTGATGGATCTGCTAAATTCAAACCTGGAATAAAATAAACACAATGATTTTATGTCAACACACTAGCCAATAACAGTTAACCTGTTAAGAGTTACCTAACTAAGATAAACCAATAACTATTGATATATAAATTTAAACTAAATAATTTAGTTAATAAAATTTTATATATAATAGGTGTATTTGGGTAATGATATTTTTATAATATGATTCAACTATGAATAATACAATTAATGTTTAACTAGTTATTTCAATTTCTAAATACATTTTATAATGAATTGTTTATATTATTAAGAAAATCTGCTTTGAAAAAAGTTTTGATATAAATAAAAATTTATTTAATCAGTCACTATTTAAATCAGACACTTTCAGACACAGAGCAAAATGGTTGGAAATTCAATAAAATATCAGAAAAAAATATCAATATTTAACTTTATTCAAAATACCAAATACCTATGAACTATGTACCTATGGAGTTCTTGGAAATATTTAAAAATTTAATCCAATTTCCATATTACTAATATAAAATACTGACAAGACTTAGTTTTTAGCATTAATACCATTCTAGCAAATTATAACTACCACATTTCTTGTTTTTACTCAGAATCTAAAATGTTTATATAATAATGTTGGTCTATAACTAGACTTATCTCACAATTCACAATATTACAATATTATGTGTTTAGATAGTTATCTTACCTGCAGCATCACAAAGTTCTTCAAATGAGGTACAAGGTAAGAAATCTACACTTAAAGCATTCATCATCATTTCTGATGATTTGAGCAGTGTCTCATCATTGTGACGAATATAGTCAGCTAAGCTAACAGACCAACTTTTACTTTCGGAAACTTCGACGGTCTGTAAGTGATATATAAACACAAGTGTTAGAAAATTATATTGATTTAAAAAAAAAAACATTACTCATTACCTTGAAATAACATTCATACATCTTATTGATTAATACAAAGAACATAAGAGCTGATTTGTAAGCAGTATAATCATGAGGAGCCAAAGGCACAAAATGTACTTTAGGTGCTATAGAAGAATTGGTATGATGAACATGAGCCATCAATATTATTCTATTTAAATGTATTAGACGATTCGTCAACATCCATTTTGAGTACGGAGTTAACATAATGGCCATTGTGAGATAGTATAATGGACCTTCAGTATCATAAAAACTATCAATCAATTGTTCAGCCGACTTAGGCTCTAGGTATGTATTTAAATTACGTTCCTCTGCACTGGATCGCCTAGTCCTAAATGTATATGTTATAAACACAGTTATAATAAAATGTTAATTATTAAACTGAGCTGTTACGTACGTGTTAATCACATATAATGCCATGTGCATGAGGTATGGAAGTAGGTTCATATTTGACTGAGGTCCACCACCTCCAGTGTCTTCGTGGAAGCTCTTTGCTTGTGCAAATCTGAATAAAAGTAACTTAAGATCATGCACTGTTTGCATGTAACTTATATCTCTTTGACCAGTAGCTTCTTGTAAATATGAGTTATGTCTGGCTAAGCAATTTGCATATGCTGATTCAGCAACTGATGGACCCCACATTGGCAATAAACCATTACACTTTGTGTTTGCATTTTGTAAAGCTGCCGATTCCCATTCATCTCGAACCCTTGCAAGTCTAAAAAATACAATTCAAAAATAGAACAATGTAATTTTCTTCTTAAAAATAAATTATATTTAAATGTTATTATTTAATGGTCAGTAGTAACTAAAGACAACAGTGTCTGGCTGGCCCCTGACAAAATGGTTTTCAATAAAGGTACATTTACAGATATAAACTTGTTAAGTTCGGAACCAATAAATATATATTATATAAATAAAAGCTCAGGGTTACAGTGATCACCAGTCAGCCTAATGATCCAGACTAATGCTGTTCAGTAATTAAAATTAAATAACAATTTTTATAAGATGTCTACATACAAAGCCAAATTGTTTGTTATTTATAGTACATAATATAATATTATATTTTACATCATCAAAATATTAAGTTGTTACTAAAATATTTATCTAATCTGATCTTTATATATATGTATAAGTTAATATAAATAAATATATATATATATATATATTTATTTTTAATAAATATGTGTAATAATTGTAGCATATAAATTATTTAGAATAAAAGCGTTAGTATTTTAACATTATAAACAACCATTTTGTTGATTAGCACATATTTCTTTTGTTTATCGTTAAAAAAAAAACATAAGTATACTTTTAATTCTACAAGATAAGCATTATATATTAGTATTATTTAAAATTTTGCTTACCTAACTGCAGACATATGGCAGTCAAAATGAACAACATTGAAATGTGTTACAGTACTGTATCCAATGGTTTTACGAGCTTTCACTTCATGTTCTTCAACAACACACCTCTTGGTAAATGTGTAAATACCTAATACTTTGGTTGGTTGGAATTTATATCCTTCACGACAAATGACACACACTAATCCCGTCTCTTCTCCTAAATCTTCCACTTGTTGTAATAAAGAAGTCTCAGCAGTTACTTGACCCTTTTCATTAGTACGCATTCCTAATTGTCCAAGTTGTTTTTGTCGCATCGCCATCGCTAATCGTTTTTTCTCCGCTTTAGTTTGTTCACGAACTTGTTCTATTTTTTCTGCCATTTTCGGATTTGTTTTTAATGCTTCTAATAAATTTTCAGCAAGAGATCCAACATGTTCATCTGACGACACTTGTTCTAAGCAATGTACTGTATGAATACATTCATCAGAAACAGCAGTCTGAAATTATTATAAAAAAGATAAATGTTTGAATAAAAAATAAAATTGCCAACAATATTTTTCAAACGAAAATTGATCCCTCCCAAAAAAAGGTTCTGAGCAAATAGATTGCGAACGAGTTTGATTAAATATTTTATTTTTTTCTTATATTTCTCTATAGTTTTTTTTTTTTAATGTTTTTGGAAACCATTACATGTAATTGAAATACGACCTCTTTGTACCAGATAGATAATATTTTAGATAAATAAAGGGACAACAATAGATTTTTAGAGTACTCTTTTGTTTCAAAAAAGTACAGATAAAACATCATTATAAAATTAATACATTTTATGATATATTTGCTCAGAATCTAAAATAACTCAATTGTTTATTAAATACAATTTGACTAATCTAGAAATAAATTATGATTTTATGAATTTTTAATTTAATAATATACCTGAGTTGGTTCATGACCATTAGCTAATCCAGTCCAAAATCTTAAAATATATTTTAACGAAGGTTTAGAAATGAATTCTTTCCATTCATCTTTATCATTGTTTTTGTTTAATGTTGCTTTTACTGTTGGTGCATGGCGCTATAAAGTAAATAGAGTTATCTTAAAATGTCAATTGAATTTCTAAACTTCAAATTATACTTACTGATATATATTGAATAACATTATTAATAACCCCAAGGGAAAGAATATAATCTTTTAATGTATTTCCAAGTGAATTATTTTCAATGCCGTAGGTCAAATCACAAAACAGATTCATCTAAGTAAATAAATAAATAATTTATTTATAAATTTAATGAAACATTAATCACATTACCATTTGTTCATCTTGAGCAGAGTGGACGTCGTCAAACTTTTCAAAATCAGAAATTACTGAAGCAAAATGATCCATGAGAATAATCATTTTGGCTTTATTGTTGTACGTAAGAGCAGCTAAGACACGAGTTAGATGCTGAACAATTGTATAACGAGCATTTGATGCACAGTGTAGAAGATATCGAATATGGTCATCAGGGCCAAAAGTCTCTGATAGTCTAGCAAATGTCTCTGGGCCTTTGGAAGTAGCTTTTGATAGTATTGTTTCCAAAATCTATTTATTGAATTAATTGTTTTAAATAGTTTAAAGAGTATAATAGTTTACTTAAATATTTAAATTTAAATTTTACTTACATCAAGAGTTTGTTCAGTAAGTGACGTGTTTGACAAGCCATCAGTTTCATTACTTAAACATAACTCAAGTGTATTAAGAAGAATTGGGATGGATCCTAGTATAGGTTCAGTTAATATTTCTTGATTGTGTTTTACTTTAACACAAAGTCCAAGTAATTTCAGAAGTACTTGGAGAAGTGGACGTGACCTTGACAGGTCTTTTATTGTAGATAGACGATACATTAGAACTCCCAGACCACGACACTCTGCCATAACATTAGCCATTTTATAAACTTCTTCGTTATTGACTTCTTGATCAGATTTGGCATCTAATGTTTCAATGAATTCTTCGGTAGCATCTCCCAATAATCCTCTCATGCGATAAACAATATGCATGGCAGCTTCATTGTCCCCACCTTCGGGCAGCCAAATCTTTTTGTACACCTAGTTATAAAACGATATATATCAATTTATAGTGTAATACTTTCAATATAAATTCAAACTGTAATTATAACCACAATGTTTTACCTCTTTAACAGGCAGATCCAAGCTGATAATCTTATTGTTAACCAAAAGTTCCATGCCATTATCATCTTCCAATAGAGCAACCAGTTCACAATCCTGACAGATTTTATTTTTGACATCTCTCATTAGAGGTCCAAGACCAGATTCGTTACAACTATATGGATTACCTAACATACGGCCCTGTAAAACAATAATTAATTACATTTTTATATTATTGTAATAATTTTTTATTAATTTAGTTTGTTGGATATTTAATAGAAAACTGCGATTATGAACTAACCTCTAACAATATATTAGTATTACAGAATTATAGAAAATAATAAAAACATTAGTTCAATTATATTTGTGTTAAATAATAATATTCGATATTAAATATAAATCTAAATATATACCTAGTTAATATAAATGTTATCCACACTTACTTGCAAAAAGTCTTCTTGTTGAGGATCTTTGTCTAAATTCATATAAAATTCACCAACATCATTTTCTTCTGGATAAATTATTGAACACAATCTTTCGAACACAAAAACTGGAGTACGGACATCCTGTAAATCACACTTTTCTACTGTTTCTACACAGATTGCCATAAATGCTTTTGATTCTGTTTCTGTTCCACACGTCATTTCTTCAAGAAGATCCAAAAGTTGAGATTGTGTTTCATCAATTAGACGTGTTCTTTGAACAACTAAACGACGGAGAGAAAGATATCCATTTAAAATAGCGCCTACAAGTCTTCCTTTGTATTGTTGTTTTATGCTCTCAACTTCCAAAAATGATGCTAACAATCCAGTTAAACTTTTTAAGACAAACCCTTGAGCTAAATCTGAAGTTAATGTAGTTTCTTCTAAATAATGCAAATGTTTTATTTCTTTTGTAATTATATCGGATATCATAATGAGTACTCCTCGTAATGCTAAGTACTGTTTCCAAGGAGTTTGCTGAATGAGATTTTGATATAAACCTAAAAATTCAGCACAGTTTTCTCCTGCACTTCCTAGTTCTGTTAAGAACCCTGTCAGAAGATCTAAGATCTAAAAACATACAGTTATTAATTTATAGTTAAAACAAATAATTTAACAAGAAAATACCTCTTTTTTCCTTTCTGGTACTTGAGCAATACCTTCAAATATAGCACAAGCAACTTGTCTTAATAATCGTGTACTCGAACAGAATAAGAAATGCTTTAACCATGAAGACTCTGTTAGGTGGAATGGCTTCGCAATATCTCTTAAAGAATATAATCTCCATTTCTTGAAATATTTAGAAGCTAAATAATATTGTCTGATTTCATTCTAAAAATATATAATTGATAATTACATATATTTGAGTTCAACCATAAAGCATTATCATATTAATAGTAAGTTTTTAAAGAAATACAATTTCATTAAATTTATTTTTTATAATATATTTTAGTAAAATAGGTAAATCATCATTAATGTCATCAATGGAATAATGGAAAATACACAAAATATAACATTTATATAATTATATGGTATACACTATAATATTGTAAGTCTAAATTAAAAAAAATTCACTTAAAAGTTGATCAAAAAATATTCATACTAGTCTAACACACTGACATTTATGGTTAAAAATATATCAGATTAAGTGACCAATTTCATAGATCCTTTGATTGTCAATATAAAATATATTACATACTAATTTTATTTAAATAAAAAATAATTAATGATATCTATCTAAGAATTAAGATTTACTTATTAATTTTTGTCTTCAAAATAATTGACCAGCTCTTAAAGTCAAAAAAAGATCTACTAATATTTTAATATCTTACCTTTGACTTTGGCTTATTTTTAACAGGAGCATCTGATGGTGTTTTCTTTTGAAGTCGTTGACGCCATGCATTAAACATATGCTCAGGGCTTTGTTTAGCCCATTTTCTAAAATCAACCATTAAATGATCTGACATTTGAACAGTTGACAAAACTTCAGTAGATTTATCCTAGATTATAATATAAAATAAAAACTTTGTTCAACGTGGTTATGTTAGAATGTATAATTTATATTCTATAATGTTAAGTGATCACTTTTAGATTTAGTAGTTTTACAATAATATTAGTTTTTTTTTTTTGTACTTATAAACTTGTAAACAAAATTTCTACCAGAAGGAGTGCTTTGATTTCAATATATAGTATCTTATCTTTTAATAAATTGGATCAAAATGGTACTTAAGACAGGGCATTTTTAGATTTTCTCAATAGTTTTTCATCGTCAAAGGAAAAACCACCAGCATTTTTTTTTTCTAACACTTTGTTTATCACCATATTAAAAAATAAAATTTAAAAATTACCTAATTCAATCTGGGTGAATTATATACAATTAATGGTTGTTCAAATTGAATACTGTAATGATTCCACTATCCAGACCGAGGACTGAGGGGAAAATGGACAAACTTCCACCACATAGTCATACTCTAGAACATGTAGATGCATATGGAAGACCTTTTTATTGTTTAGGGCCCTAAACTTGTTCATTGAATTTTTTTAAATCGTGCTGAGTGATGTACTTATCATTGAGCATGTCTCAACAAAATGTATGGGAATTTGAATTTATGTTTATTTCTTGAGCAATTCAAATTGAGATAGCCTGTTTTATATGGTTGTTTTTTTCCTAATAACCTAACACTAATAATTTACAACAATTATATTTAAAAATAATGGAAAAAATATATATATTATTGAGAAAGTCAGGGCACTTATATATCAAAGCTATACTATTTTATTTATTGTATGAAAAAAAATTAAATCAAAATGTTTAGAGTTAATTATAATTTATATACAAAATGTTGTTGAATGTTTTTCATATATAATTAATTTATCTATCATGTTAAGGTATTAAAAATAATAAAAACAATTATATAATTTACCTTGTTTACTTTAGATGATGAAGTTGGTGGCTTAATAATATTACGCATCATTTTTAAACATGGTAATGTTATGTAAGTAACAATTGCTGAAGACTGGAATTCTTTGCACGTCATAAAGAATAGCTGCATTACACATTTGGCTTTTTGTTCCCAACATGAATCTTCTTTGTACAACATTGTTGCCAGTAAAGATATCTCAGGTCTCACAGCAAATGCTAAGTCAGCATTCGCAATTGGTCCTCGAATTGTAAGTGATATTCTTTGACTCAACAATCCACATAAATCTTCAGTAGCCTTTTGATTATCTTGTATTAAAATACAAAGCAGATTTCTTACTTCTTCCTGAGTCTAAAATGAAAATGAAAATGCAAAATTAAACATCATTCAAAATAGTTAATTTTGAGTATTACTTGAACTGAGCCTCTTCTAATATTATTTTCAACTAGTTCTTGAATAAGGCCTTGTTGCAATAGTATTTTACGCAACGTCATGTTTGTAGCAAGAGCACGTAACATAACAAAACAATGTTCTAAAGCAGCTGTTATACACCCATAACAACTTGTACTTGGCAATGAGCATGCTGTTGATACATTTTGAGAAACAGGTATTACAGAATCAGAAACTGAAAGAGAACTAATACTGCCATTAAAACGAATTGTGGATTTAACTTGTCCCAATTGTTTTTGATCATATGCTATTAACTCTTTACGACTTGCCAAAAACTTTCTGAAATAATTTAAAATAACAATTCAAATATTATTTTAATACAACTTTTTAAAGAGTAGAATGATTTAAATAAAATATTCAATAAAATATTTTCAGTTGATAAGATGTCCAGAAAAAAACATAATAATTACTTGAACGATACGGCTGAGATCTTCAAAAGTATTACGGCATTCAGAACCATACTTTTGTGCCAACAATTGAATAGATCTATTAACTTGATGTACAGGTCCAGAAGAAATATTATTGTTCATAGCTCCATTTACAACAGCAGCAAATCCTGAGACAGGAACAACATTTGGAGTTTGGCTTTCTTCTGCATTTGTATTATTAGATTTTTCCAAACGATTTTCCATAACTTTTACTAACATATTCTAAAACATAATAATTAATGACAATGGTTGTTTAATAAATTAATTTTGATAATTCTTATTTTAATTGAACACGTTAATGTTTTTTTACCTCTAATACCGGTTTAGACGATACAAGTTGTTTGTATAATCTATCAGCTTTTTCCAAGTTTGAATTGATGGAACTTAAAGTCTTATTCCTATCATGGTCATCCTCAATAGGATCAACAGCACAACAAGGCTTAGCAGTTAAGACATAATCAAATTTAGCGTATTTACAAAAACCACAAGAATGACAGAGGAAAGGATCTTTTTCATCATAGTTTATAGCACTAAAAAAAAAAAAAAGTATGTAACACTTTATTTAATTGATTATAGATATTGCAATCAACTTACCGGCATTTATGACATTGGAAAACATTCTCACCACAGTTAGAACAAACACCTGGGTTTGCAGGCACCGTTGCACTACATCTAGGACACTGTAAGGTTTCTGAAGAGGCATGCAAGTTCTCGTAAAAACTAGAATACTCAATTAATAAATTCCATGCAACTATTGGTACAGCAAATTCGACTTTGACTTCAGTTTGTCCTGATGTTAATGTGATTTCTTTAGCTTTATGCCACATAGCTGGTTTATTTTTAAGCTCCACCACGGCTTGTACATAACGGTTATTATAAAATATATTCATTGTGCGCACCATTTTAGTACGTTTTAAATCAGTTATTCGTAACACTATTTTATTAATAGTGTGACTTCCCATTAACTTAACAATTTGAGTAGTAGTAGTGAACTTTGAATCTACCTTTATGGAAGTCAACTTGATATTGGTGAAGGGTATTTCAGGGTTATTACAAACCATGCATGGTTCACTTTCTAAATAAAATCCTTCTAAATCAACATATTGTGATACTTGAGTATACAAATTAGCATTAGGATGACATGCCAGTTTATAGTTTTGTGTTCTTAATAATTCAATTGCCTGTTCAACATATTTAGTTGATGTAGCTGCTTTTTGGTTGTACTTAAAACTGAAATATCCTAATAAATCGACAAATTGAGATGCTTTCCTTCCATATGTGGGCAACTGTGGCCATAGAGCCCATAATATTTCAAGTAATTTTTCTTGATCATCATGTTCTGAATTTCTATAAATTGACAATACTAGAGCATGAGCTTGCCAACGAATATGTGTAGAATTTGTTTCGAGTAAAAATGTTTTGACAAATCTTGTTAAAATATCTTTATTTAATCGTTTATTCATTTCTTTAACTAGTATCATGCATTGAGCTTCTTCAAGCATAGTACTCTCAATGTCTTCTGCTACTTTAGAAACTTTAGTTTTAGATTCTTTTGCAGAAGGAGTTCCAGACTGGTTTTTAGCACCACAAATAGCATATTGAAGCAAATGCAGAATTGTAGATGATACACCTTCATCTAAAAAGCATGCTGCACGCATTAAATACAATAATACTGTGTTATCTTTACGACAATATAGTTGCCAGTTCAGCATACGACTAGATGCAATGTCAACACAAACTTTTACATCTTCCACTAATTCAACAAGTTTGTCATATGTTAAGTTAAGAGACTGCGGTGTATTCTGATCTCCAATATCACATGTGACTTGGAAATTCTAAAAAATAAATATGCATATTTATTATTTAATAAATCTTAATACTTAATTATAATAAATTTAAACAAGTTTGATAATAGTATACCTTCATACTAGTCGATAAAGCATGCATATCTCTAATCTGCCGATATTTATCCTTGTTTCCACAAACGAATAGTAGTAACTTTCTAACTTGACGTTTAATAAATGGATTAATTGTTTTTAAACTCATGAATTCACATAGTACAGTCAACCATTCCTAATTTACAAATCAAAATATATTAACCTTACATTTAGAATTCTAGAAATAAAATATTTAAATTATGATGAAAATAATACATACTGGTTCAAACGACAATTGGGACCAACTTTTCTGTATTTGATATGGTAATCGTAACAGCATTTCAGTCAAAATTATAGGGTAATTATGGAAGATATCTTTGGTTTGACTAACTGAGTAGGGCTTCAAAAAAAATGGGCTCATATCTGGAACACGTGAAGGACCACTTGGTTCCAATAAAACACTAACCACATTGGCACCGTTGTCATCATTATCACTAAAACTATAATATCATCATTCATTAAATAAAATATAATACTTATCATAAATAATTTATTAATTACTATTTAATTACCTAGCCCAATATTCCTGTAAAGCTTTCAATGCTTTTAGGCAATTGGTTATAAATTGTGCATGTTTTAACATGGATGCAGCTGTTTGAGATATATATGTTGTATGATCAGATGATGATTTAGAGCTAGATTTAGGTCTTGCTAATAAAACACCTAAAATATATAAAGATTAATTAAAAATATTTTTTAAAAAAATGTTTTAAATATTTTTTTACTTACCAATAAAACGCATAATAATTATGACTATTTCTCGTTGCGAATTTCTTATATGTAAATTAGAATCATCTAATGTTTCTCGGCGAATATATGTTATAAACATTTGCATAAGTTCGGTAAAATATTCCTTATCTCCTTCATTATTCAAATCCATATCTGCCACAATTGAAGAAACCACCTTAAAAACAATATTAATATTAATAAATAAAATTGAGTATAAGCTAAATAGTAAATAGTAAATAATAAATATACTTATATTTAATTTCACAATTATTAAGTTTATTATGATAACCAAACTAATCAGGTTTATTTTAAGATAGGTGATTGGACCCATAACACCCTCTTTTTTTTGTTTTGAACCACTACATGAAGAATTTATGAACAATTCATACTACTAACATTAGTTGATCTGGCATCATATAAGATATAGATATTTTGAAATGGTAGTCTACCAATAATATTGATTGATAGCATTTTCTGTTTTTCATTAATATAAACAAGTTACAAATACATAATATAGCCACATTTTTTAAACATACAAATTTGTTATTTTAAAATTTTTGGATTTTCTTAAACGAAATAAAATATTTGTAAATGATATGATAATATGTTTGTAGTTATTTTAAGTGAAGGAAAAAGGAAAATAATAGTTTTGTTTACCCATGACAGTAAAATCTTAAATATATCACAGAAACTTATACTAGAAATCTTGTGTTTAAAAAAAATACAAAAAGATACATAAAAAGTTTCATAAGGCAATAAACAGAACAATTTTTTACCGAAAAAAAAAAAACAGTGTAACTAAATAATATTAATAGATATTAAAAATTAAAGTTTCATAAAAGTTGATGTTAGTGTGGTGAAAATAACTATAATAACTATAATTTGTTGTCTTCTTTAATATATGATATAACATTTTGATACATAGAACAAACTAATTTTAATCTTAAAATTAAACTTTTTAATCTTAATATTAAACAATACAATACAATTTATAAAAATTATAATATAATTATTGTAATCTTTAATCAGTGAATTATTTCTATATCTTACTTGGAAAAACGGTATAGCCCTTGTGCCTCCGATGTTATGAAGATTTGGTATGTGGTTAATAAATTTTTCCAACAAAGACAATCTTAAAGTGTGTAAATGATTATTTATTTCAAAATCTTGGTCAAAAATTGTTTCTTCATCAATCTCTCCTCTTTCATTTTGATTCTAAAAATATTTTGTACAATACCATAAATTATAATTTAGTAATTACTAATTTTAGTAATTTAAATCAATAACTGGGAAACTAATACTTACATTTTCTGTAGGAGATGTTCTCAAATTGCTACTTCCTGGAACAGCGTTTGTGTCTTCATCATCAGAACCAGCTGCCGATGCAGTTGTATCACTCAAATGACCTTGTTGCATAGACTGTGTTTCAGAATTCTGGCCATTATCATTATTTTGAGAAGAATTTTCTTGCATGTTCTAAGAAAAAAATGTATTTAAATGCATATTTTAAAATTATAATTTTCATTTTCATATACCTGTAATGCAGAAGGTGCATTTCCTAATGCTTGTAGTTCTTCAAAATCTTGCCTCATATTATTATCTAACTCTGCATTGTTTTCTATTCCGTCATTGTCCTATTAAAAAACATGATATAAATAAGCTATCAAATTCTATTTATGTATATTTTATATTATTACTTGAAGACTAAGTGCAATAGCTAATTCAACCATTGCATCATCATCTGCGTCAGGTGGAATAATAAGACCAGGAAATTGAACATTTCCTATTAAAACTTCCATATTTTGACGATCATGTTCTTGTGGTTCGACTATTACAATTTAATTAAATTTATTCAAGTGATATTTTCAATTAATTTAAAATCACAAAATCCAAAATATAAATTTTACTATTTAATATAAATAAATAAATATTACCTCTTGGATCCAATAGAATAATTGGTTCATCAACTTCATATGAGATATTTTCTTCTGGAGGTTCTTGAAGAACTTGTTCTTCGTTTTCAGGTTCTTTGCTAGATGATTCTTTTACTAGATCGAATCAAAATTATCATATAGCAAATAACAAAAATTATATTTATTTATTTGATTACCTTCTACTGATTCTTTGAAAGAATGATCTCCACGAACTAAATTTTGATTATTCTTTCCAAAAACAAGAGGTTTTAAAGCTCTTGAAAGCGCCAATTTAGCAGTATAACTGACAGCTACATCTTCACATAGTAAGAAATCTAAGTAGTACTTAGATATAGTATTAATTTGAGAATTTTGAAAACCGGAGCATTCAAAAAATAATAGAGAATGCAGAATTTCAATAAGTGCATAAACAACAGCTTCCGTATGTTTCAAACCTATATGAATTTAAACAAATGAATTAGCTATAATTTATTAGCGAATATCATAAGTTCATCATTAGTTAATAGTTACATACCAGGTACATATATTGTGCAATAGGATGGATTTTTAGGTCTATTATAGTACAGTATCCAAAATACAGAAATGAGCTTTTGAACAAGTGGTTGACACCATTGCGATGATTGATCATTATTATAATCCAATTCTGAAAATAAATTAATGATTAGTCCACCATATATCTTAAATTCTGAACGAATTAATGAATAACGTATTTATACCTACTCTATGGTTTTTTAATTTTTATCCTAAAAAAAACACTCTTACATACAATAAGAAGTATTGAAAATTACTTTTTAACTTTATTTTTATTTTTAAATACCTTCATGATGAGTCCTTTCAAAGTTGGATAAATGTTGTGGTCTGCAAACTGTAATACCTCGAGTAATTAATACAAGTCTATAGTAAGCTTCCGCATCCATAATTTTGGGATCCTCGCGTTCGAAATCAAGTAAAGATTGTAATATATAAGCCAACATGGATTGATCCTATTTACAAAATTGTATTAGTACTATGATGATTATTTTTAATAAATTATGTTTTTACTTTAAATATGTGATACTCCGGTTGTAAAACAGCCACTAATGATTTAGAATGAAGTTGAATACATGCTTGCGTACTATGATTGAGTAATTTTAGTGCTATGTTTACTGCTTTAGTTTTATTAGATGAAAACTGTTCGTCCTCTTCGTTCAATGAGTAGTTTGATACTATAAAGCTATTTTCTAATATTGTCAACAATCCAATAACAAACCTAAAAACATTATTATAATACATATTATATTCATAAATAATTTTTTGTTCTAAGTAGTATAATTGTAAAAAAAAATTTTAATTGCTGACATTTTTAAAATTTCAATTACGTACTTGATAAAAAATTTAAAATTGAATAATAGTACAATGAAAGTAAATACTAAATAGTAAATAATAAAATATTTTACTTGTCTAAATGATTGACAGCAAATCCAGTTAAAGGCAACTCTTTTTCTTGAGGATTAAATTGATTTGAAGTGACTACAGTACTAGTTGATGTTGAACCATAAATTGTACCACTGCTAATATCATCAACTTCATCAGGCCATCCAAATGATTCTTTAGTTTTTCCATATCTTTCAAAAATTACATGTATTTATAATATAAATTATTTAATAATTATTTATTATCAGAAGAAACAAAATGTTAATACTAACAATTTTACAGAATCTATCATAGTAACAGCTTCAGGATCTCGTGACGGCCCAAACACAATAACTAATTTTTTATCACTTTGAAGGCTTTCCTCTCTGGTTAACGGAAAATCAAACCATCGACTTCGGTTAATAGGTAACAAATGCAAAGTGCGTCCCAGCACTTCTATATAGCCAGGTGCACGTCCTATGTCTTGCCCTCCCACATTAATTCTAATTCCAGCCATTACCGTTGTAGGATCATTATTAATAACTTCAATGCTAAATCGTGGTTTTGTAGACACAATATACATACCTAATAATAATATTATTAAATCCATGGACAATATTATAAAATACTATGTTTTAAATATCATAGTAATAATGTTTAATTTATTATTATTCATTAAATTTCTTACCATTACTGTTCAACCTATGTTTGATTTGTTGAGGATTATAAATTTGCAACAAATCATTACCACCAAATTCAATTTCATTCATAGCTACACAATATTCAAAGAAGTCAATTGGAAATGAAGAGGTATTTCCTATAAATTATAATATGTATAAATTATAACCATTATTTATTGTATTTGAATTTGTAGAGAATCATACCTGTTGATTTTCCAGATTTACTAATTTTCTTTTTCTTTAATTTACATGATGTTATGTGACATGAAGGCTGAATAGATGGTGATAACCAAAAATCTGAAACAATTAAAATAATCTAAATAAAGTTTTGTATTGTACACTTCAGATTGTTTATTGCTTAATTTCATAATATTTTTGTTATACTAACTTATCAATAAAAATAACCAATATTGACTAGGAATTAGGATTCTTCAACGATATCGATATCTCAAACTTTTTTTCAGAAATGTAGGTATCGATAATCGTAATATATCGATAATCAAAATATATTGATAATCGATGTACAGCAAGCTGAACTGATTTAATGCCAAAGCTATTGAATAATATATTTTAAAATAATTAATTGTTAACTATTACCTACTAGTTACTACCTAGTACCTAGTAAATTGAGGATTGACAATTATGATAGCCACAGAGATATCGGAAAATCGATACCTACATTTTTTTTTTTTCAATATAGTTTTGAATTGTGCGATATCGAAAAAAAATATATATCGTTGAAGAAGCCTGCTAGGAATAGTTAAGTTACAATATGTGGATGAAGGATAAATAATAATTTAAAATATATACACTCTATATACTCTGTTCAAGATAAGAAGACCTGAGCAGAAACCAGTTTTTGTCTGACAGCCATGTGTTCCATGGGTCGCTTCTTAGCTTAAACAGAGTATACCATGATTTCATAATGAGATTACACAATATTCACCTGTTTGCTCTTTAGCAGCTAAAAACATACGGAGACTACCATCTTCGCATAAAATTATTAATGTTGTTCTATAATCTCCATTTGACAAAGGGTGGCGTACAGCAACCATATCTGTAATCTTAGTTTTTGTCTGAGCCAACTTAATTTCTTGAAGACTGATAACTTTTGGTGTTATCATAAATACAACTGGAGTATTACCTAAATAAGAGTAAAATATAAATTTTGAGTTATAAAATGTTGATATTCCATAAATACACTGTATTAACATATTATGAACAACATTCTGTTATCTATTTATGATTTATATTTATAGTAAGAGCTGTTTATGCCATGCATATCATACATAGTGGATAACTCGACTTAAAAATATTGTTACAATTGTCCATGTCATATAGAAAAAATAAGAGAAACAATCACAGACATATTGTGTACATGTCAATAATTTTAAACTTACTGGATTGCAGTATTGCACATACTAAACCAGGATGTCCAGAAACTTCAGACCACTGCCACATAGGTTGTGTAGGAGGAGCAGAAGCACTTGCCTGGCTAATGTTACTTTTATTTTTAGCACTAGGACTTGATGTTTGTGAATTTATTGCAAAAACTGGATGTAATGTAATGACACCACCTTGATATCTCTCTTCATCTAAAGGTGCTATAAATGTGCGCCCAGGAGTAACATAACTAAACATTAATAGTGACAGTGTATGCGAATAATACACTGATACACCACCTCCACAAACTTGGCCATTTACATCCTATAAGATAATTATAAAATCAAAACATTAATATACATAAACAATAAATATATATACTATTATATTATAATATTTTCAAAGTATAATAATACAATGAATATACTAACACTTATATCTGGATGGACAATATCAATAGTATTAGTCACATAAAATGGACCATGGACAGCTGAGCTACTTGCATCCATATCTTGTGTATATATATAACCCCCAGATGATATTAATATCATAGTTGACTTTTCCTAAATCCAACAAAAATCTCTTATCATTAATATTTTTTACAAAATAAAAAAATCAATTCATCACAAAAGATTTTTTTTATTTATAAGTCAGTTATTACTTTCAATAAATATGCATAGATTATTATTTTACCTCTGTACACATAAATGTCACGTCTCGTATTTTTCCAGTAGGTACAAGGAAATAATATTGAGGACTTAAAACATCCTTGGACAAATCATAAATTTTAACAAATTCAGCAGACACTAGTGCTAAACTAGTTTGTGACCCAGGGAGCCAAATTGATCGAATCATAAAATTTCCTACTTCTAAAGTTGGATGAAGAACAATGTGTTCATTAACTGTTCCACTTGTATTGAATGTCAAAATATGACAGTCCTGAAAAAAAGTATTTTATAAATAGAATAAAATTAAAATTCCAATTTAATGACTAATGTCAATGTTCCTTATTTAATTGTTTAATATATATACCTTTAATCCACACACAGAAAGGAAGTCTTCATTAACAGAATTTGCAGTAACTGATAAAACAGTAAATGGGATAGAAACAGAGGATAGTCGTGTTAAAGTTAATTTGCGTTTAGATATATCAGACTGTTTTAACAATGAGCTCATTTGCAGAACTGCTATTTTTCCTTTGTCGTGAGATACAGCAACTAAAGATAAAAATAAAACATTAATACAAATTAAGATATAATCTATCTCATAATTGAATCTTAAAACTTGAAAAATAATTACCTAAATGTTGCCTTTTGCCATGAAGAGATGATAAACAACACATTGCAACACGTCGTATCATATGGGCAGAAAGAAGCTGTCGGATAGTTTGACCTTGATCTCCACTAAAATTCATCTTAACATTTTCAAAAGCACCTTCTTGAGATCCCATTGTAGGTAGCTATAAATAGTGTTTTAATAAGATAAATGCTATGTTAGTTAGAAAGAATAACTTCATTTTTGAAAAAATAAATTACCATAAGACTATCTGATACTTCAATAGTTTTTTCTAATTCCTGTAAGTCATTTAATGTATCTATAGCTCTAGTATTACAACCAATTGCTGAATTTTTTTCACCAGATTTAATAACCACGTTTATTAATTGTAGACAAAGATCTAATGTTGGCTCAATAATTTGAGAATGATCCAATATTGTTGGCATTAATAGATTCTTATACGTGGCTAAAGATAAGGAAATTAATATAAATTAATGTAACTAAATTAATAAATAAATGGAATAACATTGAAAAATAAATACCAGGAAGTGAATCCAACACGACAGATTCATAATCTAAACTTCTTGTGCTCATATTTCTTGGATCTTGATTATGATTAGGAGCAGACGTGCTATGACTATCTATGCGATCTTGATCTGCAGCTGAATTTCCGCCTTCAATTGAAGCTGTTTTATCTCGTGGATTATTTACATCAAGTATTGAGTTAGGATTTCTTTTAATTAATGCCTATTGAAACAGAAATGTATCTTAAATATGACAAAAAATTAGTTTTAAAAAAAAACTTTTAAATGCTTGATAAATTAATCAATGAGTAATTAATAAACAAAAGAGGAGAATATAACATATAAAATTAATAAAGTTTTAAAATGTTTACTTGACAAAAATTGTTTTCTTTTGCCCCACAGTCACAGAAAAAGTTTCCGAATTTAGCATAAGTAACATCATGGCCTCTGTGGCAAACCTTAGCACATATACTACAAACGCCAACACCTTCTATCATCTTACATGTATGACAATGATACCAATGTTGATTCATAAACTCTTTTTGAGTAACAGTAAATGTACAAAGTTTATAGTATAAACTATCTTCATCCTGAAAAATCATAAAATGTTTTTATTAAATAATTATTTAAAAAAATTAAACCAAAAATGTTGTATTATTAAATTATAAATACTTACAGAATCTTCATTTAAAGTTTCGCTATCGCCATCATTACTAGGTAAAAATCCATCAAACTCCATACCATCATAATAGAATAAAGACATGGAGTCTAACGACGAAGGAGATACAGAGTTTTCTAAATCATTATGTTGCATAGCAGCTATAATATCTGATATGTAATTCATCAAACAACTAGATGCAATCACAACTGGTGGATATGATTGTTTGGGTTCGGTTATTTCTATATTTGCCATGTTAGATTTAAGCCAATTTTTAATAGAATCAAGTAACTTAACACTAGCTTTAAATAACTTCACATGGCCAGAGGGACCTCCATAATCTGCTAAACGCACCATCTGAGCAAACATTTTTGAAAACCCATCTCCATTTTCAAAAGCTAATGTGTAAGTCACAATTGGTATTAATGTTTCTAAATAACATAATGAAGCTTTGGTCTTTAATTCATCATGTCTGTAAAAAAAAAAAATTATTAAATATTTATAATGAAATACAAATTATAATTATTTGGCCAATTTTTGTAAAATACTATATTGATAGACTTAACACACTTTATTTAAATGAGATATGTACTGGATTATAGAAAAAAGATTTGATTTGATTTAATACTTAATAAACAGTTAAAATAAAACAGCTTTCTCAGTATAAAACAATTAATTTCATTTAATGTGTATGTACTTAATAATTATAAAATAAAATAAAACAAAAGGAGGGAAAGAAGGTAATAATCGCTTTATTGTACAGTAGATGTCGATTGTACCTCGTCATTGAAGAGTAAGTTACTGTAATGTGTGTGTCAAAATTTTATACATTACATTTTTTTAAATCATTTCATACAAAAAACAAATTGTTGGAACAAATCCATACAACTTAAAAAAGCGGGTAAGTGAGTGTCTCCCTGCTATACAGTAGGTTACAAGTGAGTCTCTGTAATGAATGGTGTTAAATTTGAATTCAATGATATAACACTATTGTATACGAAAAACAATTCTGTACAGTCATTCGTTTTAAAATTACACCAAAAACTAAAATCAATTTTCTCGAAAATAGATTTTGCGTAAAAATTCCTGTTTTTCCTTAATTTCCCTAATTTTTTATTTCATCTAAATGAATGGGTTTCAGATAGCGTTGATTAAGTGTAATATTGCAACATGAATCATTTAAAATACTTAACTCTAAAGGCAGTGTTGCAAATGACGATTCTACCGTTTGCTCTGTTATTAATATGCCTTTAGTTGTATGAGCTTGACACCCAGCTTTCAGAAATAATTTCCCAGAACTTTTTAATAATATTTTTCGAATAAAAGATCTATTATTACAAATTATTGTAATTGAGGTAGGCTTTTCACATACAAAGTACCAATTATTTTTGAAAAACGATGAGTACCAAAATTCTTTTTTAAATTCTGTAATATAAGTATCACATTGCGTAGGTTTAATTATAGCATTTTTTAATATTTCTGTTACACAAGTGGGATCAGTATCACTATTGCGTACCATTTCGTTGAAACCACAGACAAAAATGTCAGCAACTATTATACAGTTATTGATATTTGACCAAATTAAATATTTTTGTCACCATATCATCTGTTAATATTTATGTTGGATTTTCTGCGATATGTATGAATTGTCCGTGATCATTGATTGGAACGTATATTGGTATAATGTAATACA
>NC_042494.1:84412069-84434716 GCF_005508785.2 Acyrthosiphon pisum
CTAATTTATTTGTTTGAACGTTTGAGATCATTCTTTGTAACGTCGTTACAAAAATATCTAATTAAAATATATTATTTTCAATTAGGGATATTAATCTTTGAACAATAATTTCTTTTCGTTCGTCTACTAATTCAATATTGATGTTGTTAATAGTTGTTTCAATTTTTAAATTTTTTTAATATTTTTGTCAAATAATAATTTATTGTCATTAAATGTTGTTATAGTTTCATTGAAATTTGTTATTGTGCTCCTTAAAATAGAGACTTGGCCTTGAACTACATCATTTACAAATGTAAATCAAGCCATCGGGTTAAATTTGTTGTAATTTATGTATTGATGACATATTCATTAAGTTAACAGGAGCTTACATTAAAAAGTAAGTCTAGCGAGGATCGAACGCGCGACGAGTACGTATATTAGAAATACATGGGTCACAATTTACGCACTGGTCAATGTCAATATTGTATGGACCCGCTCAACTAGACTGTTCGTGAAATAATAATACGCCTCTCCTGCGAGTACGCCGCGTAGGTCTCGCCACGGAGGCAATGGGCGTGGTTACGTCCAGCCACGACGGCGGCGATACGGCGCACAACGCCATCTCTGGAGCGTTGTATACGTAACACTTTTACTATTGCACACTCTTAATGTTAATAAATTGTATAGGTAATATTATAACACCATTATTTTACTTACGTCTCTAATCCAACAATATAATCTATCATGTTCTTGATCAATTCAAAATTTTCATCAGGATCAATTGAAGCCGATATATTGTTGATAAAATGTTTTATTGAATTGGTGTGTTTATCACTCAAAAAAGCAGTTAATTCCCGAGATAAAGTACCAGTAGCATCAATTAAATCTTTATCTTTGTTCCAACCAACAATAATTCTTTGTAGCCAAAGATCCAATCTATTTTTCGGGTCAGTTGATAATTCAATAATTGTGCGGCACATTGTTTTAATATCTTGATTATTAGTTATTTTAACTAAAAAATAAAAATAAATGTATACAAAGTATAAAATTACTCTATAATTTCTATGTGGCTTACGATTTGAGAATAACCGGTTGGTTAATCTAACAAGTGTTTTAACAAAGACTCCAGATGAAATAAATTTCTTCATTGAAATACCTTCTTTAAGCGCATTTCCACAAAATGTTTGTAGAACAGCATATCGGGCAGATGAAAAATCAAATATTAATTGTTCAATCCAAAAAAGACTATGTATCAAAACTTTCTCAGTTAAATAATCTCTAAAGAAAAATAATTCAAAAATAATTAAAAACTAACCAATACAATAGATAATTTAAGCTTCTCAAAAGAAATAATTAATAAATAATTTCTCTTACGTGTTGGTAGTATCATCACGTTTATATTGAATTGCTAATTTCCTTATATTTTTACTTATAAGCATGGATATCATAGTAGCTGGGTCCTGATCTGCAGGATTTTGTAATTTCTCCAAAGTAGGAATAATATGTTCCAAAAGATTTTCCGATGAACAGTCAATGATCATGGAACTCAAAAGATTCGCGAAATCAGATCGTAATTTAAAATCAGGGCATAATCTAAATAAATTAATAAAGATATTTGATATATAAAAAAAAATTGTCTTCTTATGAAAATTAATATGATTACAGATTAAGTAATATTTTCTTTCCTATTAAAAAATAATGTTTAAAAATGTTAAATGTTTAAAATGTTCATAAATAAACTTACTGTATATTTTCTGTGATAAATACAACAAGTGTATTAAGTAATCGTTTTAATGATGGAGTGTTCAAATATATTGACTGACTGGAGACAAAAGATAAATGATGTTTTATGATATTTTGAATTAAATATTCCGGAGAAGTATCCAAACTACAGTTCTATAAAATTAAAATTAATAATGATGATAAAACACATTTGTATACATTTATATAATGCATAGAGTTCTCTATAAAGGGGTGCACGTATATTTCACTGATTTTCAGGTAGTCAATTTTAAACATATAAATTCCACCAATGCATTTTTTGACCTGAATAAATGTTAACTCCAGCAGTATTAAATTAATGTTAAATCCACAATTATTATAAAAAAAAAATTTAAGCAATAAAATTATACTCTATGATCTATTTCATAGAATGTGTTGTATAATTAATTTTGCATTAAATTGGGAACAAAAATCTATCATTAAAATCAAAATTAGATGTAATTTAAAATTAAAAAATAAAATTGGTTGTTTACATTTATTTTACAGGTAAACAATTGCCAATGAAGGTTACATACATTTGATAGACAATAAAATCGAACAAATGGAATTTACATGCAAAAAAGTTAACATGCGTTAACTTATTTTTTGGTTTTAGATATTTTAATTTGAAAAGTTTGCATCATAATTTCATTTTAATAAAATAATAGTATAAAAACTACAATAATATGATCATATTATAATAATATAATGATGACAAAAGATGATAATCTAATTAATCAAAATTCTTTTATTTTTGATAGCCGATAGTAGGTTGTATGAAGATAGTAGGCCAGAATGTTCTGTAATAAAACCCACAATACTCACAAAAATTGTGGATTTTTACTTCAACTATAATATCATTATCATCAGTTAGCTATCTATTTTATGATTTATAGGTATTAGGTACCTATCAATGGTGATTATGAAATCTACCCCCTTGTGCACACCTATATAAGTGGTTAAACAAAATTGATAAATTATACAAAAATACAAACCTTCAACAGAGGACCTATAGGAACTGAATTCCATTTTGTTAAAATTGATACAATCCATGATGGAATTGTTTCAAACAATAAAGACGGTAAATTGTAAGTGATTGGAGAAAACTCTAAAGATGAATTGTTATTTGTCATTGACAAAATTATTTTCAAATTTGTTAAATCACCCATTGAATACTTCTGAGTTTGGTTCAAATTAGAAATTTGATGGAGAAGGTTATTTCTATAATGTATAAATCAAAAAAAATGTATTAAAAAACTGTATCATGACAAATGAGAAATTTGTATATATTAAAGTTTGATATGAAATTGTATTTTATTTACTTTAAAGTTGTAATTAAAATACATACTTAATATTAGTAAATGTCAACATAGCTAATTCGATACAATACGGCATTAGTATTTGAATATATTCAGTATTAGAATCACTGCAAATTGAAATAATAGCATGAACAAATTATAATTAAAAATCATATTAAGTTGTTAAATAATAAATATAATTACTTGGAAATTTCTTCAGGTGTTTTTCCTGGTTTAAATTGTATATACATTTTTGAAATAACAGCATCAAACAGTATAACGTCCAATAACATTGGAAAGCTATTTTTTTTTGTAGTATCTGTATTTTAAAAAAATATTGGTTTAATATGAAATAAAATATTCTGAATTTTTGAGATAGTAGATGTTTTAAATTTTTTTGATAACAGAAACTAAAAAATAAATACCTGTTTGACGAAGTTGTTGAATAAAATGGATTTCTGCTACTTGATAATCATATTGTATTGTTGAAGCTACAGAAGATACTAATTTCAATAATTCTCTAGAACATAATTTATCGTTTGTATCTGTAGGATTTTCATTGCTTTCCAAAGCACAAATTTGTTTGTACAAACCTTCCTGAAATTCGTGTATTTTAATAAAATTAAATTTATAAGTAAAAAATTAACATTAAATAATAATTGTCATACTTGGCATTCTAATAATATACTTATTTATTTATAATCAACTATAAAATGTTTACCTTTAAAAAATGATAGTAAATTTTTGAACATGTTCTAGGACCCCAAATTAAGAAATATAGCAAATCTGACGAATCAAATCCACGAGTTTTTTCATTGATCATGTCTTGTATTTTTTGAATAGGAACAGGTAATGATAATAATAGCCTAACATAATACATAAACAAAAATAAATTATAATACTAGAAAAATTTTAAAAATAATATTTTAATATGTACATACTTCCATGCAAGCGTAAAACAATATTCAATGCTACATAGGGTTAACGGATTTGAATACAGGGCGATTTTATTTTCAATTCCATTGTCATCTACATAAGACTCATTACATATATTTAATGTTGTAGTTATATCTAAGAGAGCTTCTATTAATTGAGGATAGCTTAACTTTTCTGGATGGTTAAGAATAAAATTAAGAGCCTGAAAACATGAAATAGTATATTTAAATTTTAAATTGAAGAAACAATTTCACTAATGTTTAAATATTATACATAAATATATTATATATGTGTATTATGTATTTACCAATCCATCCAGCTTAGGTGCATCATTTATAGCTGGTTTATCATCCAATAGCTTATAAAAACAAGGAATTACAGCTGTCGAGCACCCAACACAATCTGACTTTCTACGAAAGTTTTCTTCTATTGTGTTATATAGCATGTAAGTATTTTCATCAGTTGTTTGTACTTCATCACCATCTACTTTTACTTCGCTTTTAATGCGCATCAAGTTCCATTCAACCTAGTATTGTATAAAATGTATACTTCCATTTTTAAGTTAATAATATATTATAATACCTGAGATAGTAAATATTCAGGTACATCATACAATCTTCGAACTAAGTAGTCAAATAAAAGAAGTAATCTACTTAAAGCTAAAATATGATTGTTGTAAACCGGCTTCAAAACACATTTGGCACCTACAATAGTATTACAAATAGCTAATAGAATTCCTTTTTTATGAGTTAAGGACATTAAGTTGAACAAAAATATTAATAGCTGTGTATGTTCCACATTCAAATCTGAAATAAAAAAAAAATACTAATTAGATTTCATTTTATTGTTTTTAAATCTGGGAAAATACTAAATTACCTTCAAAATCATTACTACTTTGAGGGCGATTAATTATACTGCTCAATGCATTTATCATATTTTGCCATATGTATGTAGATAATTCATCTCTTTCTGATATGTGTTTTTTTAATAAAACCTTAGAGGAGTATAATTTATATTATATAAATCAATTAAAACTTTATGTAATAAGTATTTAATTTGTATAAAATATTTACTTGAGCTAATATTGATAAAGTTCTGGGATAGATTTGTAATGACCATTTACTGCCTAAAGCATCTAGAGGTATTTTTATCCCTAATAGTTCAAGAAATACATCTTGTTGTTTTTCTGATAAGTAATCTCTAGCAATCAAATTATGAATAAATATTCCAATAGACGAAGAAACATTTTGGTGAGAGTCAACAATGCAAGCTAAAATAAATTCATCAATTAAAAGAGATTTTAAGATATAAAATTAATATTTAATTAAAGCCAAAATTATTTTCAATTAAAATAAAACTACTACTTACATAAATCATTATTAACAGGTGCCCAGTCTACTTCTCCGATCAATTTAGCTAATACAATAAGGTTATCAGTTTGAATTGTTTTAGACATATAAGTGAAAATGTAATCACACTCAGCATTTAAAAAATATATGTCCAATACATTGAATATTCTTATTATCAGTGCTAAATACTGTATACCCAACACAAAAATGTAAATTAAAACAATTAATATTATTATTTATTAGGCTTCTTCAACAATATATTTTTGAATATCGATATCGTTTTGAATTGTGCGATATTAAAAAAAAAGTTAAGGTATTGATATATCAAGATTCCGATATCTCTATGACTATCATAATTGTCAATACTTAATTGACTAGCTACTAGGTACCAGGTAGTAACTAGTGGGTATCAGTTAACAATTAATTGTTTTAAAATATATTATTCAAGAGCTTTGGAATTAAAATCAGTTCAGCTTCGCTGTACATCGATTATCGATATATAACAATTAATGATATATTACAATTATTTATACCTTAATTTCCGAAAAAAAAGTTTGCGATATCGACATCGAATCAAAATATTCATATTGTTGAAGAAGCCAATTATTTATTATTTAACAAATATATTTTTTAAATAAATACAAAATTATATTTTACCCCTTCTGGATCATCATTATCGGGGACAACGCTGTAATTTGATTGATTTAATACACTTTTATCTAGATCCATATAATCCGATGCTTGTGTTTTAGAGGACACATTTTCAATTTGTTGATCTCCTGAGGTCAGTACTTCTTCAAACCAAGCACCAAACAGAGACTCATTATCTTCATCTATAACCAAAATAATTAAATTTAAAAATATGATTCACAGAAATGTAACACCAGTGGAGTGGATTGTGGAGTCTAAGTTTTAAGGGGTGGGCAAATGATAACATATAAGTAATAATGAAGAAAATTACAATTATTGTCAATTGTTTTTAAAACTTATACCTGTACAATTATATATTATGACAAATGTTCTTACAATTAAATAATGGATAAAAAATAATTTATGTAATTTAATTTAATAAGTATTCAATATCACAACAATTCTCAATTTATTTTTTAGTTAAAAAATGCATGTATTATGTTAGGGGGGTATGGAAGATTCAAATGTCGTACAACTCAAAGGTAAAAAAGTTCACAATGCCAATAATTTACACATGCAACTGCAATTTCAACAGTCAGATCTTCCATATCACCTTATATATGTAATAAATTACCTCCATCTTGAGGTGCTCCACTTTCGGGTGTTCCAGGCAACATATCTATTGATTCCAAACTTATAGTGCGATTTATCTTATTTTTATTTTTATTTAATACAAGACACATAACCTATTTTAAATATTTAAAAATCAATTAACAATCATAAAAATCAAACACAAAAATAATTAGTAAGACACATTAATAAAAAAATTTATCTTAAAATAATTATTATTAACCAATAAATGTATAAATGTAATAATTTAATCGTAGTTTATTAAAATAAAAACCAGATATATAATTATTAAAAAAAAAAATTATAAGTGTTACTATAAGAAATTACTTTTCGATGACTTATTGCTGCTAATTGATAAAAGAATTTAATCAAAGGTACAGTTTGAAAAATTCTGAGCAGTCGACCACATGCTCTTGCCTTAGCACAGATATCCAATGGAGCTGGCATTATTTCAGATTCAAAGTCAATAAGTTTCATAAGTTGATCTGAAGATGATTCTTTTCTTGCATTTTCCAAAAGTTCAACAATCATAGTGAGCATTTCATTTGCTAATGCCACTGATAAAACATTGAAAGAGCTAAACACAAACATTGAAATGATATAATTTATTTGACATCTAGATGTTAAAAACATGAAATGTCATTTCCATTTCCAGGCTTTGAATTATATATTTAATTGAATGATTTTATTTTTTAATATAATAATGGAACATATTTTAAGGTGAGCTTTGAGCTTTAGTCTTTTAATTGTAAAAATCATCATTCATTTGAAAAAATTACGTAAAATAAGAATGTGTCAATGTGTTATAATAAATAGCTTTAATTTGCACAAAAAAACAACTGCCTCTTAAAAGGACGTCATAACCGTCTTACAAATATATGTCATATTAAAATGTGTGTTCAGCAATTCCATTTTTGAATAATAAGTAATAATCATTAATAATAGAGATAATTGACCTACTATCTAACTTAATTATCTGTTTTTCATAGTTCATCAATGGTTTTAGTTTTAAATGTTTAAATTGTTTAAAAAGTTAAGAGTATGTAAAGCATCACTGTCTAAAAATCAATGACGCCATAAAGCCTGAAAATTAAAATATTGTAAAACGCCAGGTAATTTTCTTATTTTTTGATTTTTTTTTTATAATAGGTAAATTCACTTTATGACTATTGCCAAAGCTTACTACACAATATTGGAACTGCTGGACATTTTGTATGATTTAAATTTGTAAGACAAAGACGATACATTTGGGTGTCGTATACCCTTAGGCTGGTATCACACTTGTAGATATTCGCAATGGACGTTCTGTGGGAGAATTTCCACAATAATGTAACATGCTGCTCTAGTATGTGTCATGTATATAAAAACAATGTGTTTTGATATTTGAGGAATCTAATTTTTTTTAGGAATGTTGCGCATGTGTGTCACAGGCCTTAAGGTTAATCATTGTACTGTATAATAGCACAAAATACAAATATTAAATTTATGGATTTTAAGGTAATATTCCACTATAACCATGTTTTTACACGCCTTGTTATTCGCCAAATTTAATTATTTCATAAACAGTATTATGGGAGTACTCAAAATATTGTTTCAAACATTCTTATGAAACTTGTGTTGAATTATTGATGTAATTATATACCTCAAGCCAAATCCTTTAAGACGATAATTATGATTTTTAGTAAATACATTTTTTATTGCATCTCATTGCATCAATAGTTATCCTAGTTATACCATTAATCTATGTTAACAAAGAATACAACACATACTTTTTTGCGGGTGGCTTTGATATTTCTTTTTTAGTTTTAGTAACTTTATCATCTTTTATTGAGTTATTTTCATAATTTTTCATTGTAATATCTTGAAGGCCATTAATAAGAATCCAAATAACAATCATATAATAGTTTTGATGCACCTATAATATTAGATAAATATAAAAAGGTCAGTTCTATTGACTAAAAAGCTTAATATATATACATATATATATATATAAGCTGTTTAAATTTAAGGTATTAATATAAAATAATAAAAACTTACAGAATACGAAAATTTTTTTAGTATTTCAGATACTGTTTGCATAATAATGACAGTTTTTTCAATTGTCTGGACAGCTTGATTCCACATAACATCATCTTCAATATTTATGCTATCTAGAAATTCTAAAAATATATTTATGTTTTTAAGACAAATTTGAAATCCAACTGACCTGTACTTGTCGAAGAGTTATTATGAACACTCTGCACAAATAAAGCAAGTCTTAGACAAGCTGCCATAATACTTGTAAGTTGTTGTAGACACACAACAGTTAATGGTTCAAATATTGGTAATGCTAATGCATTTTCAACAAAAGTCATATCCAAAAGCACAAATCTATACCTTAAAAAAAATATTTAACATGTTTATTTTAATTTTGTAACATCTATCAAAAGGCATTAAAATTATTATGATAGGTAATTACAATACAAAAATAGCTATAAATAGAAGTCATAGAACTTTTTTTTCCTGTAAACGATGTTAAACGGTTTTATCAATAATTTTTGTTTCAGAAACCCCCCCCCCCCCTCCACTATATTTATTATTTTTGTTTTAAAAAGGTAAAACATTACAAATTTGCATTAAACTGTTTTAATATTAGAGTAAATACCAGTGAATTAAAATAACAACATCGTGTTCTGTTTTTCTGATATTTTAATCTTGAGGCAAGTTATGAGTATTTTTAAATAATTATAATATTTTATCACAAACAATATACTTTATTTCAAATAAGTTTGGGAAAATTTTTCAGCCTCAAAATTATAGGAACATTGCGATTAGTCAGTAGTCGGCAGCCAACAAGACTGTAATTGTTTAAAGTATATATGTTTACCTATATATTATATATATATATTATAAACATGGAAAATGCTAATATAAATATTTGGTGAATATTTCAAGTGATCTACAGTTATTAGTTTATAAGTTACACCAAAAAGATACATTCGATTATTTCAAAAATTACCATTTTTTTGGTTTTTCCTAACACTTCCGCTAACTACTAGGAATTTTCAATTTAAATTATTAAATATAAGTTGATACTTTTTGGATTAAATTTCAAATGAATGTTTGGGTACCTATTTCAAAATGTTTAATTTTAAAATATAACATTTGTCAGGAAATATTGCTAGGAGTTGGATCCAACTCAGTAGTTTAAAACATGAATTAGTGAACTACAATGATCTTATTGCTGAAATGTAACTTAAATAACAACAATTTTGCTAATAACATAATAAAGGTATATTTAATTATTTACTCACGAAATCTTAGCACCAGTTGATTCAGTAGCATGTTGAATATTCTGTTCCTCCGTAGAATTCAGTTGAATTTCTGTGATATATCTTTTAAGAATTGGTAGTTTAGTGCAAATTTTAAAAATTACATTATTTGCTCCCATATCTTGTAAAGCAGATATATTGTTCTTAATTAACAACTTCTATGTAATGAAAAAAATTAACATTTATATTAATTATATTAGTAGTTAATTCAATGAGAGATGAAATAAAATACCTTGATATCCTTTTCATCTTTTTTTAAAGAATCATTTAAGCGAATTTTACTTCTATCTAATGGTCTAATCATTTGTTCAGAAATTGATGAGTAAGCTAGAGATTTTTTACTTTCTTTCTCTTTTTCTTTTTCTCCTAAAAATAAAAAAAGTACAAGATTATTTTTAATAACATTTATATTTAAAAAAAAAAAAAAAATGATATTATTTTTAAATACCTAAAGTTGGTGCATTAGATGGCCATTCTTTTATACACATTACAACAGACACAAATTCTGAAGTATTCAACGGCTTTCCAGAACATAATGCTGAAATAGCTGCCAATGCTAAATTTAAATGAGATGAGTAACTATCCCAATTATTATCATTTGCGTCAACTTGTCCCATGTATGTTAGAAGAAATTTCAAAAGAACTTTACAACTCTTACTAACTGTAGATAACTCATTTTTTTGAACTATGAAAAATAAATAATAAAATCAATAAATATTAATACTTATTTTTAATATAAATAAAATTTAATGTAGTATTACATATATTACAATGACGACCGATGTAATTGGCGGCTAGTGTAAAAAAATAGAAGTAAAATTTGTTCTCGTTGACATCATGTTCACTCAAACATTTTTCACTAGAAGAAAAAATATATTAGAGCTAACATTTTAACATTATATTCAAATAAATTATTAAAAGTAGGGTAAAAATTAATTAGTATGTACTTTTATATCATTATATACAAACCTTTGATCAATAAATTTAAGCAAAGTATACAAATTGACTTTTGCATTGGAACCTGTATCGTAAAAAACAAATTTTACAGACGTCCAATCCAAATCAGTTTTAGAAGCCATTTTTGGTGTATTGTATCCGATACAACTACACAGTCATTTTCATTTTGGTTTAGGACCTATAAACTATAAAACACATATTTTATCAAACAATATTAAGTAATAGTGTAATGATTGTACGCAATGTAAATTGATGCAAACGTCTTAATTAAAAAAGTGGCCAAAAGTCTATACCAGATATGAATGAATGAAATAACATTTAAGACAGCAATTTTAAACTGTTATCACAACAATGTATGTACGTAAAACAATGACATGGGTATATTACAAATGCGATAAATTGAATTAGTATAAAACCATGATGACCTGAATCACTTGAAATAATAATACGCCGTCAAATATGACGATAATTACCAACTGCATATATAAATATCCGTACGCATATACATGTACACCGTACTAGTAAAACGCTATTAAAATGACTTGGCAAGTTAATAATAATACCACTATCATTGTTGTTTAAATTGAAATACGCATTGGACTTAATGCGATTCCGTTCCGGAATACTTACGGATGATTATTGTCTAAAACACTACTCGACAAACAACAAGATCACATGGTAAATCTCACAAATCGAGTGGAACTTTACATATTATTTATTACTCTACTTTATTGAAAAGTTTGATCAAGAATACACCAAAAACAGACGCGAATTCTGCGAAATCAAGACCAACTGATTTGTGATTTTACATTCCAGCCCTCGACATTATTTGGTATAGGGTTTCAGACTTCGGTACACTACCTTGGTACAAAATATATAATTTGATACTAGTGATTACAAAACCGGAAACGAATCTTAGCTCCAAACGACATACATTCTCCAAGTTATCATTACCACAAACATTTTAAAATTTAACAATATTAATGTCAATAATTATCGAATATTTCGACAGAAAAACCAGTCAGTTTTAAAGTTATAGCACAGAATAGATCAATAATTATAGGTAGTCAGACTTCAGGGCTCAGACTAATAAAAACAATAAATACGTGATAATATAGTTATAGTTATAACTTATAACCAAAAGTGGGCATTATCTTGTTAAAAAATAAGTTATTATTTTTAACTTAACTAGTTAGTTATTTTTGTTTTTAATTTTAAAACTTATTTAGTTAAAATATTTATTGTTGTTAATTATTATTGTTGTGCAGTTAAGTTAAATTTTCTTTTCGTGTTATGCGGAACCAACTAGACAATATTGATGATCCGATGACTCAATTCCAATTTCGGTAATTTTTTTCCAATCATGTATATTATAATTTATAACAATCAAATTTTTTACATAGTGTTGGAACGTCTTGCAAAATGTATCTGCAAATGTTTGTGTAAATCAAAATACTAGAGCAGTTTATGACTTAGAAATATTGTGAATAAAAATTTTGCTTGGTCAAAAAACTTTAAAAATATGTAAGGGGCCCGGGGCCAAGCACACTGCAGCGGTATTTTCGCCGTCGAGTCCTTTTTTTTAATCCACTGATTACTGAACCCAGTGGCGCCGAAGTTTTTAAAATGTGGTCGGGCAATTTTAAAACTTCCCGGCCTCAATATCTTAATTATTTAATATAGAGGTACCCTGATATACATTTATTCATAATCACGGTTTAAATATACTCATGCTCATAATAAAGTTATGAAGTAAATAAAATATGGCTGGCCGGACACATTTTTCAAAAAAGTGGTCGGGCCACAGCCCGACGTCAGCATGGACTTCAGCGCCACTGACTGAACCATACCTACTGAAGTAATACCGCTTAGTAGATAAGGCTCAGTTGATTTAAAAAAAAGCTGTTAAAACAGTAACGTAAAAACTACGGTGGTAAAACTGTTTGAACTCGACGTCTGTGGTGTGACCCTAATACAAATTGAGAATTTCTACAAATATTTTTCATGCGGTTGTCTAAAGTTTGAATTTTTACAAAATAGAATATTATTCAGTATTCACTATTCTGGTATAAAATAGGTAACAACTTCTCATCAAACGATTTACTTATATTTTGCTATAATTCAATAACGAGCAATCCTATAGGTATATAGGTACTTGAAATTTTTTAATTTTTTTATTTTTGTGTCTGTCATCACCTTTTAGGACAGTAGAAATGCTTACATTTTCTTCAACAGTATCTTTTCTGATAGGAAAGTGAATCTAGTTAGTACTTTGGGGGGTTCCTAGTAGTTTTTAAGAGCGCCGTGAAAAACAAAAGAAAAAATTAAGGAAAAACGGGAATTTTTACACAAAATCTGTTTTCGAGAAAATTGATTTTGGTTTTTGGTGCAACTCTTAAACAAATGACCGTAGGTACATGAAATTTTGACTGAATGTTTATATTAAAATTTTCCATACACCATAATATTTTCCAAATATTTTGACTTATTTTGAGCTCTTTACGGACATTTTCAGTTTCCATTTTTTTTTAGTTTTTTTTTCTATAAATATCAATAACATTTTATTTTTTGGTTAAAAAAGCTTGAAAATTTAATAGGAGGCTCCTAGTATATTGTTTCAAAGGCAGATGAAAAAAATTTAATATCCATAGTCACAATTTTTTTTAGAAGAATTTAAAATTCAAATATTGACAAAATACGTAAAAATGACGAAAATTTTCAAATTATTTTAAGTTAAGAATTCATAAAAAAATTTCTTTTTAAATCTAAGATTTGAAAATGTAATACAAGATTCTTCATACATTTGTCTACCTTTATCAAAAAAAAAAAAAATGTTTTCAAGCAAATCAAATTAAATTTTTATGATCGTTTGAATTTCATATTTTTACAAGAGTGGATATTCACTCCATTTCTCACGTAGCGGATTTTGTTATTTTAGCTTTTTGAGCTGTTTAAGGACATTGTCAGCTTTCAATTTTTTTAGTTTTTTTGATATATAAATAATAAATATCAATAAAAATTTATTTGTTAGGTAAAAAAACATGAAAATTTAATGCAAGGCTCCTGATATGTTGTTACAATAGCAGTTTAAAATACATAGGCACAATTTTTTTTTTATAAGCATTTAAAGTTTGAATTTTGACAAAATATATCAAACTTAAATTTTAATAATTATTTTTAGTTAAAAATGTATAAAATTTTCCATTTTTATAGCTGAAAAATGAAAATTTAAAACAACGTTCCACGTAAATAGGTTATATATAAATTACTTTGTTCACAATAATATCATCAAATATACTTCCTAGTAATATCATCGCTGTCTGACCGTCTTCACTCAGAATCGTTTTTCTTAAACAATGATATTATATCATTAAATTCAAATTTAACATCATCCATTACAGTGACCTACTTGTAAACTACTGTACATCAGAGCGACACCCACTTGGCCACCTTTTTTACATTTTATCCAAAATTATATTTTTAAATGTTTTTATAATTTTCTAGTCCTATAATATAGCCCCCACAAATAATTATACCAATAACTTCACCCGTGTACGGATTCATGAATAAATGTTTGGCACAACCCCAAATCTGAATAGCATAAGCCCACCTGCGACATGTGGTTATATCACTCACATCTCACATGGGTTTTATGAGTTATAAGTTATAACTATTATGAGTGACGACTTTAACTACAGTTATACACAATATTGTTTGTATATAATAGGCATTTTTTAACTTGAGGATTGGTCGAAACTCGAAGAAGATTTAAGTAATTTAAATCTATTTTTAAATATTTTATTTTTGAAATATATATTTAACAGTCAATACTCAAACGTCTCGAAACACCTCCTAAATGGAAAATATACGGTCGCACTACGGACTCAAATTCCATACGGTGGATATTTGTACAATTTTTACATATTTGTAATTTTTTTTTTAGTTACCTTTTAATAAAATAAATGTTTTGTCTAGTATAATAAATATTTATTTAGATACATACCTAATAATATAATAATTAATTTAATAGTTAATGAAAAACAATTGTTAACATTAATGCTTTAACGCTTTAACAATTTATTAATTTACAAAATATTAAACTAGTATTTTAGAATATTATATATTTTATGGTTATAGATATTATGTTAAAGAAGTGTTGATAAATGTTATGATTATATTTAATTATGTAAATCATAATAAAAAAGAATAATGTATTTAGTTGGTACCGGGCTTTTTTTTCCTAGATTCCCTGCAACAGCTTGCAATAGCGACAATACGTCCACTGTCAACAAAGTGCACTATTCCAATGATATACCGATAACCAAACCACGGTTGAGAGTACGGTTGATTTAGGTTATGTTCGCGGTAAATGCGAATAGTGGACAAATATTTTAAATCGTCAAGCCCGCAGTCCGCACATTGCACGGATACATTCAACATTGTGTCTCAGAAAAATAAGAAATACCTTTTAAATACTGTAAATATTAATTATTATCATTTATAGCGAAAAAATTGGTTTTATAACCTTATACTTTATAGTTGTAAACGTCTACGACGAGCGTTGGCCGATATGACGTCCTCCGAGACGTTAGAGGTTGCGTTCGTGTCGGACGGCACTTCAGGAGCTACGGTATGGGACACGACCAACGGTACGATGTTGAAGACTTACAGGCATACAGCTTCCATTGGGCAAAACTGTATGAGCCTGCTGGGAAATGACTATCTCATTGCCGCTGACAAGGGACCGCTGATACAAGCTTGGCCGATCAACAGTCAGGAACGAACACACCAGGTTCGCATGTTGTGCGGTGGGAAGATTAACTCATTGGCCGCAAGTCCTGACGGACTGTACATTGCAGTGGCGATCAGTGAAAAGTTACAAGTTTGGATGGTAAGTAGAATTTTGGAGAAATCATTACACAATATAAACTAAATGATAACGGGTTCATTGAATACATAGTACAGACTTCCGGTCCAGTCCCATATTCAATGTCCAACTAAAATCTAAATTACCATTAAAGGTAACAAATTGAAACCAATTGATGTTTAGGCACTGTACTATTTGACTTACATTTAAGTAATGATCCAACTACCTACTAAGTTTAAAAATGAATATATTTAGGTTTGGATCATAACTTTTACTTTTTTTACTATTCACTTAAATTTCTCAAATGTGCTATACCCAAAAGTTGCCACCCCCACAAATTTAACCTAATGTACCTAGTTAACTTTTTTTTTAAATAATAGGGTCTAGTTTTAACATAAGTATACTAAAATGAAAACAATATTTTAACATTTTGTAATATTTATGTTTAGGCTTGTTCCGGAAGATTATTGACAACCGTAAGTCGCCATTTTCAACCAATAACTATTATTAAGTGGTCTTCGGATGGATCTTATTTAGTCACTGGTAATCATTTTATTTTATTTTATCAATACATTTTTTTTAAATTTTAGTATGATTGTTGTTTTTAAGGTGGTGAAGATGGTCTTGTTTGTGTATGGTCACTAGCTAAATTGATCAATACATCTCAATCTTCCATGCCACAAACGTTTATTTCTGGAGATCAAATAGATCAGTCAGCACCCACTTACATATTTTCTGATCATTCTGTAAGAATAACTGGAGTATATATTGGTAACTGCACAAGATGCATACGCATTTTTACTACCTCGGTTGACAAAACATGCAAGGTAAATAATATGCGTATAGTATTGTCATTAATACTGTTAACTTATAACATATTTTTTTTTTTAGATTTACGACCTCTCAACTGGTATCATGTTATTGTCGATTGCATTTGATATAATCCCTTCTAGCCTCACTGTTGACTCAATAGAAACTGCTGTTTATATTGGTACAACAGCTGGTCCTATACGTTCTTTTGATCTTACATCCCCACCACGTACCCGTGAATGTTATGTATCAGACAAAGAAAGTGGTATCAAATTTGTTGGTCACGCCAAGGCTGTAACTGCTTTAAGTGTGTCATTATTTGGTGATATGTTAGTGTCTGGTTCTACAGATTGTACGATAAGAACATGGCATGTAGCAAGTCGTCAATGTTTACGAACTATTCAATTAAAAGAGCCTGTTATTAATATGTTTTTAACATTGATACCACGCCAGTTAACTGCAAATGAATTAGAACCCAGTATTATATTAAAGAGTTTTAAAAAAACAGAAGAACTAGAAAATGATCATTTTGTTGAAGTATATTCTTATAATGATCTTTTTGAAGAAGAAAGTGATACTTTTGGACACAAAGAAGATACTAATATACGCGAAGAATTGGAAAAAACTAAGACAATCAATGCAAGAATATATGAATTTGCGATTAACTCAATATTAAAAGAAAGTGAACCAAATCCAAAAGAGGTATACATTTAAACATTTTAGTGTTTTTAAATACAATTGATATATTACTAAATTGATCTAATATTATATTTATTTTCAGGATATAGATATTAGTTCTTTTTCATTAGTTGATTTAGAATTTAATGGAGAAAAGAATGGATTAGATAATGATGATGATATAATTATTGATGAAAATTCCACAACTCCGAGAAAGAAAAAAAGAGGAAGAAAAAGAAGTAAAAAAAATGTTAATGACACAAATATAAGTAATATTTATATATATTCATGAATTTGTAATTTTTAATATTAAAATATAATTGTTATTTTTTAAAAATCATGAAAATTATCATTACTACTATAGTTTTAAATAATACCTTGCATTTAATTATTTAAATAATCTATGACTAAAATAGTCATAAACAATTGAATATTCAATCTGTGTATTAAGGTTTGTGAAAGTTTTTCTTTTTTTTGTTAAATTGTTTAGCTTATCTAAATTCTATGTCAAATTTAAATAATTATTCTAAGCTCAAAATAAAATAGTAATATTTTTATAAATTCTAATTTATATTCAAATTTTAAAATGTAACCTATAAATTCCCAGAAGTTCACAGTATATTTATTGAATTTTTAATATTTAGGTGACTATTTTTTGGAATTATTAATATCTATCATGTGATTATAAATGAGCACATACTACATTAACTAATAAAATAAAGTTTCTATTGAAAAAGTTAATATTTATAAATATATGAATGATCATTTAACAATTTTATACTATTGAGTATTGAATGATTACATTTTTTTATAAAAAAAACAACAAAATAAATAATTAATGTACAAATATAAAGTTTTATTAGCATTTAATGGACTTTATATTTAAATATTTATTTGCTAATATATATAATATATTGTAAGTGCATGTTTGAACTCAAAATGAGTGAAAATAATTTTACAGAAATTATAAAACAAAATTCATTGTCTGTTTTGACAGATGAATGTACATATAAATTAATAAAAATAGTATCTATGAGTATACAAATAATAATAATTTCATGACTAAATAATACAAGAATAAAATTGATTTAAAAAAATATTATCACAGAAACAATGTTTTTTACAAAGATTTAGAACAATTTTTTTTACTTATGTTAAATGACTTAATTGTTAATTTTATTGTCATAGATTTTCAGTCACTCCTGGACGGTACTACGGTATTTGTCTAAATTCCATCCACGGAAATATTTTCTAAGGCATTCATTAAAATGACGTTCCATAAAGTCCATCATAAGCTTACATTTAATATCATTAGACTGCTAATAAAAAAAAATATATATATAAATAAAATTAATGTGAGATACACAGTTTGTTTTTCTTACCTGAGATATGTGGCGGAATGTACTGAATACCAATCGAAAGTCCCTAACGACTGCTTGTACATTTTCATACTTCTTATTAATCATTTTACATCTGATTGGCTCAAATAGCTGTATCCTAACCACATTTTGATAAGTAGTCTCCTTTAAACAACATTTTTATATTAATTTATACAATTGTTAAATTTTTCTTATCAACAAAAATTAACTCACATATAATTCTGGCTCCTTACTAAACTCTTCTTTTGGTATATCTTGCATTTCTCTAATCATTTTTTGAAATTTATATCGAACTTTTTTATCTACTTCTCTAGCCAAAAAATTCCACATTCTGTCTGTGGTATCGTCTGGAATTGGAGCTCCACTATCTCTGTCAGACATTTTTTCAAATACTGGATGTACATTGCTGATTAACCCTTCTTCACTCTCCTGTGATGACTGTATACTATCAGTAGATCTAGTAGCCAAAATATTATGATTAATAGCATTGTTCACTAACTTCTTTGCATCTTTTTGTGCTTCTAGCCATTTCTTCTCGTCATCTTCCTTTACTTCAACTAGTTTAGCTTCAGGTTTGGGCTGTGGATTAGCAACAAACTGAGAAGATGGAAATGGTGCATTATGTACTGGATATGGTGGTTTTTGGTAATTATTTTGCCATGGATTTGGGGGTTGTTGAAGGTATTGATAATACTGTGGTTGATTCATTCGCACTTGGTTTGGATATTGTTGGTAAGGGGGCTGATATGGAGGACGGTACTGCATTGGACAGTATGGTGGCCGATTTATTTGCGGTGTTTGATATGGTCCTTGATAATTATAATTGTTAATATAATTCTGATTGGGATAATTATAATTTACGTATGCCTGATTGTTAAAGTCTGGAGATGGAGGTTGGTATGTGGGCTGTTGTACAGGTGGAACAAGAGGTGTTATTGGATTTTGCATTACATGGACCTCAGGTTTATCATTTGGCACAATTTTTTTTAATTGAGTGATTGTTGATAATGCCTTATTGAACATTCTATCACCATTTTTTCCTTTGACTTTAAGTGATGCATTCGGATCTTTAGCACGGCAGTGTACATTGATATCATTAATCAACTGTTCCATAATTTTGTACGAGTGTTTCCACCAATGTTGGTCTACATTGACATTCATTCCAAACATGTCTATCATGGTAATGCTGAAATTAATAAATACAGCAACCAGGGTGTGCACGTTACCTTTATCAACACGGCTGGCATCTACAGATGTCAACAACTGTTTAACAATATTATTAGAATCTACAGTCTGTACCCACATGGGTAAGTCTCTGTTCACATCAAGAGCATCATCTACAGTCTTACAACCTGACCATAATAATCTTTTAGTTTCTTCAAAACAAGTAGATGCCGAATTGTTTTCAAAATCATATAATACAGATGATGGTGAACGACTTAAAGTTGGCCGAGATGATATTGATGATGTACTATAAAACAAACAATAAATACAAATTAGTAAATTATTAATAATGAATAATGATATTATAATATTACCTGCTATAGTTTTTATAATTTTTTTGAATAGCTGATGCTATGTTGATAGTTTTATTTGTTGCTGTTGGACGATATGAACGACTTTTATTAGATTTCTTATTTTTTTTACTATTTGTAGCACATTGCATTAGTTTTATATAACCATTTAACGAATGATAATCAGCAGTAGTTTTACTTGGTGTAACTTCTTGATCAGACATCATTAAACGATTGTATATGTTCATCATAAACTCCAATCGACCTTTCATGTCAGATGAAACAACATTCACATTGTATTTTGTCATGATTATTAAGTAAATCAATTTATCTATGGACAAAAATAAAGTTCAAAATTGTACGATGATTAAAATGTTGTGTATCAAGACAATAAGGTAAGTTATTAATTATTTAAAATGAAGAACAACTGATAAAAGTGAAACATTATGATATAGTATTATTTGTATTTTTTTAGTTGGGTATATAGGTAATTTATATTATATTTATGTTTACTATTATGTTTGACATTTTTATTTGTAAAATTGATCAGTTTATGCAAAAAATTGTATGATTTTAAATAAATTTATTTTGATATCAAAAAAATTACTCGGTCTTGCTGAGTAGAAACTCGTACTCCTAATACTATTACTTAATATTCTACATATAATTTATTAAGATTAGGTTATTTGTACATTTTTGTGTAAGTTATATTAATTAACAATTATTTAAGAAAAAATATAATATTATGTATGTATTGTTTAAAATGTTATGTTTTTAAATTATAATTTAACTTTATTACAATATAATATACTAATATAGCCACTTACTTATTACGTATTATCATTAATCATACTGTATTACAATTTACTAAATCATTGCATATTTGAAATTAATCTTTTAATTTTTTTTTTAATTAGGATCCTCTTTTCGACGATAATATGCCGTGTGCTATATAATTATATAAGTATTAGATGCTAAGTTATTGAATTATAACTTTAAGTAATAAGATTTATATAAAATGTTGTTCTTTTTTATAATTTATACATTATTAATTAGTAAATCAGTAATCACAATGTATAAAATTAGTGTCAGGCAGTCTTGTAAAAAATAGCAACTTTTTAAAAATATTTAAAATAGTGTCTGAATAGTAGTAAAAAAAAGTATTTGTATTTAGAGATACTTTAAAACTTTAAGTATTTAAAATACATTTGTCATTTTCCAATTACATTTTGAAAAGTATTTAAAATGTTTATTTAGGACTTAAAATTTAAAAAGTATTTGAATACTTTTATTTAAGTACCTACTTTACAAGACTGGTGGTAGTCATAAAATGTTGTGGTATTGGTCAGGGAAAGGATAATGCTGATTTTTGTTTAAATTATTTTTTTATGAATACATAGGTAAAATATATATTGGAAGCCCATAGGGCCATAGGTATGGGGTATATCCCCTTATCCCCACTGTAACCAACCATGCATGGTAAATATTTTTAAATGATGAATTAAAATTTAATAAAGACATATTTAAAAAAAATAAAGATAGAGAATAAATTTGATTTTGTAGTCTATATTTACATTAGATATTTAGTTTAATATGTGGTATAGGTTTTTAAAATGTACCTAACTGTATAATATAGGTACTTGTATATTGAACAAAATATTTAGATAGCAATGAATAATAATGATGGTATACATTTAACGATACAAATTTAGCGGGTTACTAGTTACTGTATAACATAGAAAAATTAGAAGGTATGTAGAATGTAGATGTTTCCAAATTATAACAAAATATTATTCTAGCATAAATACTTTAGTCTATATAATATTATTAAATCTAAAATCAATAAAGGAAATTGGGTGGGGGCTTTTAAATTCACTCAAACTTACTAAGTGGTCAATGGTCGCTACTATAGTTAATAAATATTACTTTCAATTAATATAATTGGAGTGCAAATAAAAATATTAAGTAACTAGGTACAATTAAAAATAATTATAAATAAATAATAATTATAATTAAAAAAATTATCTTTCTTATCTCTTTAAAGTAATAGTTGACAAATGCTAATATAATACACAAACACATTACATAATCGTATATAGGTACTATATAATATATATAATATTATTATGTACGATACAAGATGTCTGAAATAATTACATTTAGGTTTTTCATGGTGTTTAAGGTAAGATGATTTTTGCAAGCGAACAGAGCGACTGATATGCAATAAAGTATTTTTTAATCAGACTTTAAAATTATGTAAAATTTTCGCCCATGTAGCCACGGTGTGCCGGTATCGTTACGTTATCTTCCTCGACTTTTGTTGGCATATTCATACGATAAGCAGTTAACCGATAAAGTATGTACATTTAGGTACCCACCTAATACCTATGTGGCTATATTAGTGCAGCTGATAATGACCTATAACGACGGGGATTCGATATCGTGATTTTCTGTTTTCGTCTAACACACGCGTTATATAGTATTTTATACGTGTTTTTTGCCAAACAATTGATCTAATGAAGCGATTGGAATTCTGTAAGCAGATTTG
>NC_042494.1:84435040-84438378 GCF_005508785.2 Acyrthosiphon pisum
AAATCACGGTATCGATTCCCCTTAATAATAATTCTAAACTAATAACTAATAAGTAAAGAATACTAACAATATTAGGTTTAGTTCTAGGTAAGTATTGATTTTTGTAAAATTTGAAGTATAACTTTTTGCGGTACCAAAAATATACACAAAATTCCTGGGTTCTAAATCTATGTAGATATGTCTACAATGGTAGGTATAAGTACTAGGTATGAATTTTTACTTTTTACTTGAACACCACTAATACCTAGTAGGTACGACACGGTCGACACCAATATAGTTCGAATTGTTTTAAATATAGGTAGTTAGGTACGTAATTACGTAAATTACTTAGTCTATATAAAGCATAATACAAAGTAAATCGTAGATGGTTTAGACTACAAAATAAATATTCGTTATTTATCTTATGCGACAGTATATACCTGGTGCCGAATTCCAAAAAATTACAATACCTATAATATATATTATATAACTACGTAAGGAAACTAATATGGGAAACAATATCCAAAATTTACTTTTACATTTAAAGATACTATAAAAATAATATAATACGTCACTAATTAATATACTCACCTATTAAAAGTTGAATGCAATTTTGACTTAACGAACTAACTAATTACATTTTACTATTTCAGACAATGTTAATAATGAAATGGTAAAAGTAAAATGGAATCTCTTTATTCTTTTTATAGCCATGGAACTGATATCTGTCGAACTGGTGCAACAGGCTTCATCAGATGACCAAACATCGTTGAGCAGCCAATCATCAAAGAAATTATAAAAATAACGAAAAGAATATTCCAAAACGAATTAATATAGATTTTTTTATTTTCAGAAATATAATGACGCGTAAAAGTGCGCGAACGAAGGATAGAATAAAATGTATTTATTTATCATCGTAAAATAAAAACATTTAGGTACTTTAGAATATTTTAGAACAATTAATTATTAATTTATAGTAGGTATTCTAGTTTGCCACGAATTATTATTTGCTTTGTTTTTTAAACTTACATATTATCATAATAATAAGTTACGTTCGTCTGAATTTCTGCATTTATTAGGTGCGTTATCATTTTTTTTTTTATTAATAGTAAGGCTTCAATAACAAGGTCATTAGCCTGCGGTAGGTTTACATTGTTATATACATTTAGTTATGGTTGTGAATTACATGATTATGGGTTAGTAGTTTTTACAGTTTTATATAAATATAATATTTACAATACAGTTGATAGTGATGTGATTTTTACAGTCTTAGATTTTGGTGTCGATGCCAATGTGTTTGAAGTAGCTATGTATTAAGTGAGTATTGTGTTCTCCTAGTGCTTCCTCCATCGATGAGGGTTAGGTTAAGTTAGGTTAGGTTAGGTCGATGAGAATGCTTCTTGCGTTGGCATACAACGGGCAGTCTAGGACTATGTGTTTGATTGAGAACGGTTCGTTGCATTGGCTGCCGAGAGGATGTTCTTCGTGTTTTATGATATGTATGGGGGTGAGGTTGGTATGGCCGATTCTTGTTCTTGTGTTGATGATTTCGGAACGTCGAGAGATATTAGGCCGAGAATGCCATTTGGTAACTTTCTTTTTAATTGATTTTAATTTGTTTGACATTGATATTTCATCCCAAGATGTTTGCCATATATTGGCAGTGTGTGTGTTTATGATTATTTTTATATCTTGGTAGGGAAGAGCAGTGTTTGGAAAGAACGTCGTTCATGAACGCACGTTCACGCGTTCACGTTCATTTTTAGTGAACGATACGTGAACGTCACTCGTTTTATTAAAATAGAACGTGAACGTGAACGACGTTTATATTTTTAACGAACTTGATCGATTTTTAAGACGTTCAATTTATTTACCCTTTAATTAATATATTAATTAATTTTATTATATATGTCTAAATAGTATATTTATTTTTGGCTTGAGTTGTATATGTTTATAGGCTTTTATATTAAAGGCTCGGTCAAACAGAAAGCGGACTGCCCGCGCGGGCACTGTAAAATAATACAAAGACCGCTTGCCCGCCGCGGTCCGCGTACCCATAAACCATGGCGGACGAAAAGTCCGGGTACAAAAAGTCCGGATTCATTTTTTGATTGCCGGACAAAAAGTCACCCTCTGTTTGACTGAGCCTTTACAGCAGGTAAATGATTCATAAAAAAAATGTATAAAAAATAAATGAACGACCCAATGAACGCGTTCATTTTTTGAATGAACGTGAACGTGAACGCGTTTGTTTGAAAAATACACGAACGTGAACGTGAACGAGTTCCTTTTTTAAGGACTGAACGTGAACGTGAACGAGTTCATTTTTTCAGTGAACGTTCCGAACACTGGGGAAGAGTAGTAATGGATGTGGACGAGGTCGAGGTGATTGCCTCAGTTGCTAGTGTATCCGCTTTTTCGTTTCATGGGATGCCTGTGTGAGAGGGGACCCTCACAGGGGATTTTGGATAAGATGAGCGATTTGTATATGATGAGAAGGCTGTTCTTTTCTGATCCCCATGCGTTATCGTTGTTATCGTGACAAAATGCACTTTGCTGGCAAACCGGTTTTTCAATTTTCTTAATTTTAATCGATATAACTTGATTACAAATATGAAAAAGGAAGGTGCAGAAATAATAGCATACCTATTTTAAATGTTACAGCCGTTTAACATTTGTGTAGTATTATACGCGTTGGTAAGTCCTAAATACGTATCCGTCGATTGCTTTATTTACTATGAAAATCTAGTTAAGTAATCACACTAATCGCCTGTAGGCTCAACTGCATAGGCGGGCGCAGGGGGATGCCGGGTATGCCATGGCATCCCCTGCAGAGTTATCATAACCATATAGTTTATAGTTGTAAATGTTTTGATTATAAATTAGAACCATGAACTAACATAGTTCATATAATCTTAGTTCAAGAATTTAAATATTTTGATTATTTTTTTATGTTATTGAGACGAAATCAAATATTAACTAGATTTCATAATTATATTTTCATAATCACCACAAGTACCTATACAGTGTGTCCCAGAAGTCCCGTATCACCCTTAGTATCTTCGTGGAAAATCAATATATTTAAATGCATTTTTTTTACAGTAATAAGTGTGGAAATTCTGATTGAATAACATAATATTTGATTTTTTTTTCAAATATTCAAAAATTTATTTTAGGAAAATAAATTTATTAAATTTCCAAGATAGCTATTTTGTTGATCATATTTTTTAAAATAGTTCAAAAAAAAAAATTTTTAATTTAATGAAAATCGCCCAAGTTAGGGCTAATTATTATTGTGAATTTCTAAGAATAATAGTTATTTTACCTATGCATACGGTATTAGCAAAATACGGTTCGCA
>NC_042494.1:84439577-84471485 GCF_005508785.2 Acyrthosiphon pisum
GGCCCATGCGGTATGTTTATTTTCATACTATCAAAAATAAAATAATTTCGAATAATTTGATTATCATTTTAGATTCTGAGTGGAACGATGAATGTATTGATTTTACAATGATGTGTGTTTTTTTATTTTTTTTGTTTATTTATTTTTTATTTTTGTGTCTGTCATCACGGTTTGGAGAGTAAAACTGCTTCGATTTTCTTCAACAGTACCTTGTTTGATGGGAAAGTGAATCTTGTTGGTGCATTCGGGAGATTAATTTCCAATAGTTTTCAAAAGCACCGTGAAAACCAAAAGAAAAATTAAGGAAAAACGGGAATTTTTACGCAAAAGCTGTTTTCAAGAAAATCGATTTTGGTTTTTGGTGTAAATTTAAAACAAATAACCGTAGATACATGAAATTTTCACTGGTTGTTTATATTTCCATTTTCTATACATAATACAATTTTCAAAATATTTTGATTTGTTTTGAACTGTTTAGGGACATAATCAGTTTCCAATTTTATTAGTTTTTTTTTCTATGAATGTCAATAAAACTTTATTTGTTGAGTAAAAATACTTGAAATTTTGATACATGGCTCCTACTATATTGTTACAATGACATTAGAAAAATATTAAAAATCCTTAGTCACAGTTTTTTTTTATTAGCATTTAAAGTTCAAAAATTGACAAAATATGTAAAAATCACAAAATTAGCAAATTATTTTGAGTTAAGAATTCAAAAAAATTTTCTTTTTAAATCTAAGATTTGAAAATGTATTAAAAGATTCCACATAATATTTTCTACCTTTTTCAAAAATAAAATGTCTAGAAGCAAGTCAAATTAAATTTTTATGAGTGACACTTAAAGTGACTAAAAAAATAAACTGTGCTTATGTATTTCTTAGAATTTTTGGCAACAGAATTAAATATTTACGTGGAATCTTGTTTTAAATTTTCAATCCTTAGATATAAAAGTTGAACATTTTATAAATTTTTAACTACAAAATAATTATTCAATTTTAAATTTGATAAATTTTGTCAACATTTTAACTTCAAATGCTTATAAAAAAAAATTCTGCCTATGTATTTTTAATATTTTCAACTGATATTGTAACAATATATCAGGACCTTTGTATTAAATTTTTACACTTTTCGGCCCAACAGATAAAACTTTATTGATATTTATAGAAAAAAAAACTAAAAAAATTGAAAACTGAAAATGTCCGTAAACAGCTCAAAAAGAGTCAAAATATTTTCAAAATTGTATGGTTTATAGGAAATGCTAATATAAACATTCAGTGAAATTTTCAAGTTTCTACAGTCATTCGTTTTTTAATTACAACAAAATAAGAAAATCGTAAAGAACGTAAGAAATCGAGTGAATACCAAATGTTGTAAAAATATGAATTTCATAAAAATTTAATTTGAATTTCTTATGGACATTTTTTTTTTTGATAAAAGTAGATTATCTTATAAGGAATCTAGTATTACATTTTTAAATCTTAGATTTAAAAAGAAAAATTTTTACGAATTCTTCACTCAAAATAATTTGCTAATTTTCGTGATTTTTCCATATTTTGTCAATTTTTGAACTTTAAATGCTTATAAAAAAAAAAACTGTGACTAAGGATTTTTAATATTTTTCATCTGCTTTTGAAACAATATACTAGGAGCCTTTTATTAAATTTTCAAGCTTTTTTAATCAACAAATAAAATTTTATTGATATTTTTAGAAATAAAACTAAAAAAAAAAATGAAAACTGACAATGTCCGTAAAGATCTCAAAATAATTCAAAATATTTTGAAAATGTTATGGTGTATAGAAAATGCTAATATAAACATTCAGTAAAAATTTCATGGATCTACGGTTATTTTTTTTAAAGTTACACCAAAAACCAAATTCAATTTTGTGAAAAATCGATTTTTTGTAAAAATTCCCGTTTTCCCTTAATTTGTCTTTGGTTTTTCTTGGCGCTTTTGAAAATTACTGGGAGTTTTAAATTTTGACCTCCCCAATGCACCAACGATATTCACTTTCCGATCGAACAAGATATTGAAGTTGAAAATCGAAGCATTATTTCGACTACTTATCGTGTACACAGACACAAAAAAAAAACACATCATTGTAAAATCAATACATTCATCGTTCCACTCAGAATCTAAAAGTTAAGTTAAAAGTTAAAATTAACTTAACTTTTAACTTTTTAACGCGTTTATGCCCAGGCTTGCATACACGCTATATAATATAATGTATGACATTAAAATAGATAGAAAATTGTCAAAAATTAAATTTCTGAGATTTAACATTACAAAGAATGCGTAAATATAAAATTATATACAGTGCCACAGTCGTGGTGTGAGCTAAGTAAAAAACAAAAATAATGTGGGCCCAACAGTGTATAGTACCTCGAAGCAGGAGTTTCCAATTTAAACTGTGTAAATGTTGGTGTTTTTTTACTTTCTTGATTTTTAATTAAGTAGGGTATGGTAATTGAAATTAAAAAAGTCTGAATTTTGGAAACTTCAAGAATCTGTGTTAAATAGGATTATAATAAAAATGTAACTCAGTAACGATGAGTAGGTATGGGTAATTCAGCTAGCTTTAATATAAAATATTAATGAGAGAGATTTGATAATACACCCAAGTGGTATAACCACTTGAATTCATAAAAACGTCGGCATGACCAGTCCCAAAATGTCTATTTTTTAACTTTTCTCCTAAACTTTGATAGCTAGAAAGTTAGTTGATAACATTAATAAGGGATTATCAAATAGATACTAAATGAGGAATTTAATTTTTTTTTTTTAAATTATTTAATTTTTTACAGATAAAAAAAACTAAATTAAAATGATTTTTTGTGGGGCTGTTCACACCGATATTTTTCTGGATTCAAATTGTTATATCGCTTGGGTGTGATATCAGTTCATACATTTCTAAAAATTAAAATCAAGAACGTTTACATGCCAATCCTTGACTTGAAAAACGTTTTTAACTGGACCTATAATAGCATATAAATTATCTACTGAATAAAATAATACCTAATAAATACGAAAAAAAACAGAAAAATTGTGCAGATGATCGTTTTGTAAAAATCATAGAAATCATACTGTTTGAAATTAAGTTATTAAAGGAAATATGCAAACTTTTTAATGAGAAATTATAATGAAATCTGGAATCATGGCGGCTGCATCTCGTGTTGCCATGTCGACCAAATTCCCACATCCATGTCGTGTACGCAGTATTAGACCTTGGTAGCTTAGGTGTTAGGTGGGAGAAAATTATGACGAATATTATTATTGTTATTTCACGACTTCACGTATTTATTATTTGTTTCATTTCGTTATCGGCTATCGATTCGTTAAATCACCTTAAATTTATTATATTTTATTTAATGTAATTTGTTAAGAGACCACACCCGCTGGCCGCTGTGTTGTCTCTGTCTTACAAGTGCGTAACATAGCAAATTTTACGTTCAGCAGAAGTGCAGAACACGTGTAGCTCCGTTAGATTAAAAATTTTAGTGAATCGACCTATAATCAAATTGCCTTTTAAAATACTTATAACTTGTTAGAAAATTAAAATATAAAAAAACCCAATGAGGTTCACTAGACAATATTCTTACATCAAAATGTGATAAGAAGTCAATTCTTTCAAATTGTTTAACTAACGGAGCTACACGTGTTCTGCTGAGCGTAAAATTTACTATGTTACGCACTTGTAAAACGAAGAAAACACATGTGGGTGTGGCGTCCTCTTAAATTCTAATTATTACTAGTATTAGTGTATTAGTGTGATAATACGAGGTACTGTGTTCGCACCTCGCGTACGATAATATTTTATTGGTATTATTTAATTATTAATATGCCAACTAATGTGCACAAAAAAAAAAATAAAAATAAAGAAAAGAACTTAGTGATCAAATAAATCTCCCCTAAAAAACTGTTCTCGACAATTTCGAAAAATTGGTAATATCACAACAAAAACACTTTGTTTAACTCAATGTAAAAAACGGTCAAGTAAAAAAAATACATATGTTTTGGAGCGCATTGTGAATGAAATATGAATGAATATAATATTACTCGTTACAAGTGAAATGTCATAATAACATTATTATATTATGATTTTGCTATCTGGGATACAACGGCACCTATTAATTGAACCAAGTCACTGCAATAGTCTTGCTAATGACAAAAATAGTACTTGTAGGATATAATAATATATTCATCCTGTTCGTACCACACTTACATACCAGTATTCAGTAACATTATAATAATATGTTTATGTTATTATGCTAACAAAAACAATGTCCATAATTCTATACTCTATTGCAGGGGTCGGCAATAGGCGGCCTGCGGGCCAAAAGTAACTGAACCACCAAAAATATTTTTTTTAACGCTGGCTTTCCGCACATTATATATACATATTACATATTATATATATATTTGATTTATTTTTATGAAGTATTTAAAATTACATTTTTTAAAGAATAAATATCGTTCAACATTAATTGATCTCCATTCTCCATCTTGAAAACACTGCGTATTAGTTGTTCTCCAAGATCAGGTACTAAATTTTAAAAAAACTGGCGAACATTATACCTATGTCCTGTTATATTAAATAATTTGCTTTAAACAACTTAAACTGTATTTTTATCACAAAAATAAATACATAATTTATTAACTAGATGCTATCTAAGTATTTTCTGGCCCTCGAAAATTTTTTTTCAAATTATCTAGACCGCCATACAATTTAATTGCTGACCCCTGCTCAAGAGATAAGATACTAATGACTAGTCACTCACTATATTATAAATTTATAACATCTCGATTTAAAATATTTTAACGAACAGCCAAGTGACAACAGTGTTGTAACATGTAGAAACCATTTATCTTCAACATCAGCCATTTTTATTATAATAATATGTTTATTATAAAGCCACTAACAGTTGACAGACGTCCGTCTGAAACGCAAATCGTCTCTTTCTCGAACACCTATAGTATAATTGTTTACCACTTGTATATTCATCTTCGATAATTCATTCTTCTTAATATATTGTTTCCTATATATTATTGCACATTTGCACCTGCGTAGGTGTAGAGTTCATCGTTCTCCGCAATTTCTTAGGCTCGTCCGCCCTATATTATATAGGAACACTCCTTTTTTCTTTTATGGCATTAGCCCATAATATATACCTACACGAGTAAAATAATATTGCACATCATTATTACTAGTAACATGCATACATATTAAATATATACATACCTATAAACGCCGCGATCGACCGTTATCGGTGCGCGAGTGTGTATATTATTGTGTATTATTACTAATATTATTATAGTTATAGGTACCTATAATTATATTTCTATGCTGCCTGTTTTTATCTGCAGTGATAAAAAAAATGTTTGATTTACATTTATTAATATAAGTACCTCTATATAACCTACCTATAACCTACCTAAACAAATTATACTCTTGCACGTATACGGTGTGTTCAAAGGTCTATTCTAAGGATATTCATAATTCCCTAAGTTCTTTTTTTATTTTTAGCCTTATTTAAATAACACAGGTGTTGGTGAATGACTCTGAAGTTGATCGAGATGATATATAGATGATTTATTGGTACCTAGTTGATCTTATTTAGTTGTATTTGTATGTAATATATATATAGGTGATGTATTTTATGGTTTTATTTGCGGCTGTTGGGCATTATTATATGATTGAATTATTTAATTTTTTCATGTTTTTACTTATATGGCACATTTCATTAGTTTTATATAACATTTTACGAACGCTAATTAGCAGTAGGTAGTTTTATTTAATGCTACTTCTTGATCGGTCAATTATATTATACTACATTACCTACTACCGTTTACCTATATACAGGGTGATTTACCAAGCAACTCACTCCCTTTTTTTTCAATAACATAGTTATACAAAATCTGATTTTTGGGATTTTTAAATATATTTAAAGACCATATTTTTAAATTCTTGAGATTTTTTGTACTGCTTAAGAAGTGTCCTGTGGAGATACAAAATTCTGTTATTCAAATGAGAACTTCTCCTTTTTAACTGTAAATTATTTAGTAAATAATTTTCCTGAAAAATTTGACGTTGATCAGAATCAAAATTCTTACGAGTAGTTTTTGAGATATTAAACTTTGTGTTCTAAGGATGTATGCTAGGTAATGGGCTTATAAGATAAGGAGGTTATGGGTGATTTGAAAATTTTAGTCAATATTATTATTATAATTTGTAAATAAAGCCCAAGTATAATAAATAATACGTTTATTTTATATTTTTGTAAAATCGTTTTTAAGGAGTAAAGACTATTATCCTTAGTACAAACATTTTAGTAACTAAGAAACTACTCTTTCAAATTTTGAATTAAGTATACATCAAAGTTTTCAAAAAAAATATCCGTTAAATAATTTACAGTAAAAAATGACGGTTCTCATTTGAAAAAACAGAAGTTTGTATCGCCACAGAACACTTCTTATAAGTAGTTTGTACAAAAAAATTCGTATATTTAAAAAAATTGTCTTTGAGTAGGTATATATTTAAAAATTTAAAAAATCAGAATTTGATCAATTCAATATTAAAGGAAAAATGGATGGTGAGCAGTAATGAGCATGGTTATTGGTGAATCACCGCGTGGATATGTACTTGTGCACGTACCTGTATAAATATAATTATCCAGGCCTTATTTTAATTGAACATAATGGAAAATATTATTTTCCCTGTAATGAACTGTAGTTTTTTTGTATTTTTCATTGTGTTTCTTTCTAAATCGTTAAAGTCAATATTAAGCTTCAGACTTGATACACTCGTATTTTCAATTGGATGATAAGATATAATAAATATACATGGGAAACGAACGAATATCATATTAATATGTTATACTGAATTTTGGATTACAATTCAGGTTTTGTATACAGACGTAGGTTGTAGGTAATAGTAATTAATGTAATATTAATAGCAATATTAATATTAATAGTAAATAATTGTCACCAAATATGCATAGGTAATAAAATGAATCGTATAGCGTAATGAGTATATGGACTATATATATTATTATATGGATAAGAAACGCCGACAATGACCGTGTGAGCGTCGGCATCATTAAAAGTAAGATCATTGTGCAAAATTAGATAGCTATTACCTACACACAATGCAGTGGCGTACACCGAAATTCGTAATAATATATAATAAACATTTATTTTTAAAAGCAATATACAATCTGTATTATTAGATACAATAAGAATATAGGCTAAAAGTAACAAATATGACAGGTATCACTATTTTGATGAAAAGAGCCACCCACCCATTGATGACACTTCCTATGATATAATAAACATAATTTCATAAATGTTTTTTTATAAACGTTATCGCCTTTGTATGGTGTAAAAAAGTAGAAACTAAAGGCCTCGATTTGAGTGTTTGAAAACTCATCACCTCTCCATGTGCATGCCACTGGTATATTGGATAATTTCTAGTCACCCCAAATCGCGTTGGAAACTATTCTAAAATAATTGGAATAATTAGGCTCACACTTCGATATGTTTTATGCCCAATTGTGTTGCATAAAAGATCAATCTTGTTTTACCTGAGAAATACAATTTTTATTTTGGAATTAGGGCAAAGGCTTTTTTTAAACCTACTGTTGTGAAATCGCGCTGCAAGAGCACACTGTATACAGCGTAACACAATATATTCCTCGGAAGGTCGTGTTGCAACTTACATTTATAACTTTATAGGTACCTATATAGTATATAATATTATTATTATCATCATTTTTTACAGGAATAAAGGCGTTCAAATATAAGCCCACAAGTCCTCAGCTGAGGCACAGTGGTGGGGTAGAGATTGGGGGGCTCCCTAACCTCGAGGTCTATCCGGCGGCACAGGATTACGCACAGTCACACGGCACATATAACGTGAGCGAAACAACAACAACCGTAATAATAATAATAATAATAATAATATATTATAATAAAAATACGAGTGTGTAACGATAATATAATAATGATTAATAATAATAATGCTATAATATTATCACGTAGGTACGCTCCTCGCCAACCGAACGGATTCTCTCGCAGAGACGAGTCGCGATCGCCGGGTGGGGTGGTGGCGGCGGCGGCTGAGGCCAATAATTGGCCTAATTGGGCTTCCGGGAGAGTCGCAAATCACACCGGTCAACGTACACTCACGGTTCACAGCAACGCGTATTCCGACGCCGCCGGCCTTTGAGTGCGCCGCCCGCGATTGCAGATTATACCAGCGGCGTAGACTCGGCGCTGCCCCGGGGCCCCTGTGTTGCGCTCGACCGTCCCGACACGCACCATGTCCTGCACCGTCACGTCCGTCGCTTACGCCACGATAGCGTTGATCGCCGTCTCGATTGTTTTCAACACACACACCGGTAAGCGTATATTATTGTAATAGTTTCTATTATTATTATTATTATTATTAATTACTTACCTATAATATGATATAATATAATATAATATACATTATGTATTGTATATTGTATATTATTTGAGGTCGTATTTGAGAAAGATAGGTAGCACTGCATGCTCGTTGGAGAGGGGCAAAACGAGTATTATAATTATATTAAAAGTACCTAAAATACAAAATATACTGTTTTTATTATAATTTTATCGGGAGAACGATATGTTGCCAATATATTATTGTAGACTGTAGTGAATCAAGAAAAAAAATCCGCTTACTAAATGTGTTTTTAAAATTTATTGTTTGAATATAATGATAATAATATTACGAGTTAAAAAATAATCTATAACATTTTGAAGAATACAAAATTTCCATAAATTGAGATAAGAGACATGAGTTGTATATTTGCTCTGGCCGCACTGGGGTACTAAAATTTTAAAATTTTAAATACGGTATCATGATTATAATAATATAATACAATATATATATATATATATATACCTACCTATAAAGTATAAATTAATATTAATCAACTGTTTGTCGTAATGGTGGTAGAAGAGGCAGGAAACAACAATTTTTAAATAAAAACCTAACTAGGCTAAATGAGTAGTCTGTTGCATATTATAATATTATATTTCATGTTAGTATAATAGTATAGTTTTATGTAAGCTTTATCCATACCTATATATATATCATAATATTACCACATCTTGTTTTACATCTTCGCACCTTTATTCCCCATATAACTATAATATATTACATAGAGACATAATATGTACATAGAAGGCAGCCATGCGTTAATGCCCGTGTTTGTGTTGTTCATTATTAATTATTATTATATGAGAAAACTAACTATTAGGCACGTAAGGATTTTTGTGCTAATAAAGTTATAAAATATAAATGATTCTGGCTTTTTTATACATTTGACTTGTGTAGTTGTGTACATTTACAAGAAAACGATAAAAAAATTCCCATAAATATACATACATTTGTAACAATAAGGGGTAAATATTTGTAAAAGTAAATATTGTTTCCCATTATATACGGGCATGCAGTGTTATTACTTAAAGTCTTTTAAATATCTATCAAATATAATATAAATACAATCAAAATGTTTAAATATTAAAACAATTCAATCAAATTATTTATCTATTTACATTTAAATTTTGATATTTTCTATATACCTATTTATAAGTTATATATAAGTATATAACTATGTATAGAGTGCGCCTTCTATATTTTTTCGTTTTCCTATTAGATAGGTACGTTAAGTTTACGGGAAAAACGGAACACACAATGTCACGCCTTGTAATAAGATTAAATATAAAATATTATAGCTTACCATGATATATTAATACGCTATAGTTTAGTTGTTTTCTCAAAGATAAGCTCCATATTAGGTATATTAGTTATTCATTTATTATTATTATTATTATTATTACTTAATAAATTAATCTGAGAAGAAATTATAAAGTATTGTTATAATTCTTATAAAAATATTATACTCAAATGGAACATAATAAACTAATAATAATAAATACATATTATACACAAGTTTTTATGCTTTAAATTACAAATAGAATAAGTTATTTAATTTAATAATCAAACAATTAAATAAGAAATAACTACAATCAGGCCTTGATAATAAAAAATAAGATACTAAAACTATGACTATGTGAATATTTGAAATTTTGTTTCTAGTGAAGGCACAAGCTGAGATACGGTGTTATGTGTGCAATAGTCATAATGACACAGATTGTGCTCAAGAAAAACTTCCAGATCATTTTAAAACAGAATGCTCAAAATTAAATATAGGTGTTCCAGAGGATAGTCGCAAAAATTATACCCTCTGCAGAAAGATAATACAAACAATCGAGCCGGAGGTCAACGGATGTAAGTATTAATTGCCAGACTTCTATATCGTACCTTATTGTATGAAGGGGATATATTATACTGCTTAAATTAAAATTAAAGTGATGATAGAGAAAGAACAAACTATAAAATTAATATTAAAAAGGATACTAGGTATTCTGAAATGTAATACATAGGGTTAATCAACATTCCAAATATAAAGAGTTATAGATATAATCTTCAGTTGTACTCTATACTAACTAATTATTCTGACATAATTATTTTTAAATGTTAATACACCAATTTTAGTTTATTCTAATATAATATAATATTATACAAATTCGATTTAATTAAATGAATTATTGTATATATTTCCTCTCAATGTCTCATGACCTCATGTTCAAAATTATTGATATAACTTACATTTTTAAGCACATGTGATTTTGAAATTAGATATTAAAACGCTTATTTTGTAATCTAATAATAAAATATTTACTGCTTGGATGTTAGCCAATGACGTAAAAACAACACAAATAATTAATAGTTCATATATAACATTTTTACAGTGGAATCGTTTTTAAAATCGTTCTCAGATTTTAAAATAGAAATTTAAAAAAACAATGAGTAGTAAGGTTGTTTATATAATATTATTGAAGTGAATAGTTTTTTTTTGTTAGTTTAAGCCATGTATACTTTTGCAGCTTTGCAATTCTTTGCAAACGCAATTAAAAGTAAATACTATATATATAGGACATAGGTATATAGGTTATAACTTATAGGTATAATAATATGAACACATTGGAGAATAAATTCGCTTTCGATGACTAAGCCTACTGGCGCTAAACTCATATATACGATATACCATGTGACACGATCATTTACTTCAGTTCTTAAATTTAAATGGATAGAAAATTGCGGTTTTGTGGGATAAAAAATGTAGATTTCCCTTCACAACTTTGGAGTTTGGCTCCACTGTCTAAGCCATTAGCACTACATATATAAACATTTAAGATCTTAACATATTAAAATGTGGTGTTAAGTAAAAAGAAATTAAATTACCTAATCGGGATAACAGTATAGTTATTTTACTTTTATTGTAGGTAACTAGGTATTGTGGTATAAAGTGATTCTTATTTCTTTTAAGAGGACGTGAAAGCCGCATGTGTTGTCTCCGTCTTACATTTTGCAAATTTTACGCTCGTAAATTGACCTCTAATAAAATCTAAAGGTAAGATTATTATTAAGGCAACCTCATGGGTTTTTTTATTATATTTTAGTTTTAAAGAGAGTTATGAATATTTTAAGATGTACAAACAATTTACAATTTTAAAATACTTATAACTCGTTTTAAAATAAAAATATAATAAAAATCTCATGAGGTTGCCCGGATAAAAATCTCACCTTTAAATTTTATAGAGTCAATTCACTCTAATTTTTAAACTAACGGAGCTACACGTGTTCTGCTGAGCGTACAATTTGCTATGTTACGCACTTGTAAGACGGAGACAACACATGCGGGTATCACGTCCTCTTAAAGGTAAACATTTATTTTCTTGAAATATTTAAACGTTTTTGGAATACATTTTTTTAGACTGTAAGTACTATATAATTAGGTACGACATAACATTTTCAAAATAGTTATAAAACTATTTTTATTTTCATTTTTTTTTTAACTTTTTACTGTTTATTATTTAGCCACATAGCTGTAATTGATAAAGGCAATTAAATAAAATTATGTTGATAATGTTGATGATGTATGTGTTCATAAATGGCTAAATAGAATATTTTTTTGAGATATAATACATAAATACGTCCATCACACCACTCAGAATATATAAAATTAAATTTTGAACAAGTAGTTAATTAGTTATAAATTGTAATTTATAATTAGGTATTTAAAGTTTAGGAGTGGACTGGAGTGCAGTGGCGCCGATGTCTGTTTCATATGGTATTGCATAAAAATAAACTGATAGGTACCACCACTACTTTCCAGTTTCCCCTCAAACAGTCTAACTAAAATACGAAACAACATACAAAATATTCCAATTAATTATATCCAAATTCCAAATAGTTATAACTTTTACATCTTAAACCCTGGTATCAGTGTAGTATAATGTACTGCTGGAGTGACACATGGGCGTATACCCAGTGGCGTAACTACTGGTTAAAAACTAAGAGGGAAAAATAATGTAGGTATTCAATACACTAAAATCATATCCTAAGGGCCGGTTGCACAAAAAAAAATGTATTGATCCTATAACTTATTGGCTCTATAGGTTTTATCGGTTAGATAAAATATTTTATTGATAGATAAATATTTAAAATCGTTGCACAAATCATTTCTTATATTATTATATTTTGAGCCACATACCATAATGGTTCAGAGTTGTTCAATTATTTAAGACTATGGTTCATTAATATTTTGAAAATATTGTTCTGTGATAATATAAAGATGTTGATAACAGAAGATATGTTGATAAGGTTTCATTAATTTTATTTTATTGAACCAATAAAACTTATTGGACCAAAATCGGGCCTATAAATGTATGGATCAATAGTGACTAATGGTCGATAACTTATTGGTTTAATAACTTTGTGCAACGTATTTTAATTTTTATCGATTCAATAACTCAACTTATTGGACCAATAACTATTTATTGAACCAATATAGTTTTGTGCAACCGGCCCTAATTGTATTAGATTTTAGTATTTTACACAGTCTAAGGGCCGTATTTATAATTGATGCATAAGAATAATTAGTATTGTTCAAGCTAATTTTGGTAATTTAAAAATAAAAATTTGTGATAATAACTAAAAAAGCAATGCTTAAGGTAGGTCCGACCAATCTTAATTTAAGTAATACTTTTTCTTTTCATAAGCCAAAGTCTCGTTTATGAATCTCATTTGAGTTATAAGTATAGCTTAAAGCGTTTAAGCAATATACTTATTCTTAAGCATCAAATATGAATATGGCCTCTAGAACTCATTTTATCGCTTAGTAACAAATGGACAATCGTAGGAACCCATACCGTTAAATAATATTAAGTATATAAAAGTTCATAAAAAGGTGCTATAACTTGTTTGAAAAAATAATGTGTTAATAATCCTGCAATCAAAATACATGAAAAAATATTATTGGGTTATTTTTGTAACCCAGAAAATTTTATAACGTTTACATACGTCAACATATTATAGGTACATCAAGAGAAACGTTAAATAAATGTTCTTATATTAGTAGTTATTAGGTATTGCATTCTTTCTTTATTAGAAGATTAAAAATGTATAAAGTTGGGATATTTGGGTGGATTTGGCAAAAATACATCTTCCCCAAGCTAAAATTTTAGGGGTGCGACAAGTACAGTCATAACTAATCGCAGTCCTTTACTAATATGGTAGTGTAAATAATAATATTAATCATCACATCATTTAATTTTAATATATAAATTAATAATGATATAGTATTTTAGTTTAGATTATAGGAAGGTAGCTTATTTATCTGATAGCTGTGATTTTTTTATTAATATAATCGCCAAGTTCAAATCCTTTTTCATTTATCAATATAGGTATATTGTAGTAATAAATACTTTTAAATTACTAGAGAAAAAAAATGAGAATAACTTATATTTATGAAAGTGTTATGTTAACAACACTCGTTTTAAATTAAATTGATTTTAAGTTGCACTCAAATATTCAATAAGCCTACGATATTCAACATACTTATCTGACGTTATTTAAATTATTAAAGAGGGAGTCTGAACTCTGAATTGAGTGCACTGACACTTCAACACAACACGTAATACAATACGGTCTGTTGTAGCACGTGGCTACAACATAAATGGTAAAATGTATTATTATCGTGTATCCAATAGTCAAAACCCTAAGCCTTCTTTGTTTTTAGCCTTTTATGACTTTATGATATATTATTTATCATATATTAAATTTTAACAATAATATATTCAATATTAGTATTAAAATACTTAATTATTAGTTATTAGTCTAGGGTTTGGAATTTATAGGAGGTATAAAAGGAAAAATATGCATGAAAATATGCACGAAAATATTGTAAGATATATATGCATAAAAAATGTCAAACATGCAAAATTTTTTAATAAATATTCATAAGTATCCAAAATTATTCAAAATTCTAAAACTACCATTTTATGTTATTATTAATTAGGTATAGGTACTATAAGAAATGTAAAATATAAAAAAATTAATTTATAATGTTTAAAATATGGTGGAAAACTGTTTGCCATTTTCACATTTTATTGAACTGAAAAAATAGTTTAATAAATATATTTGAAATGATAGTAGGTACATAGGAATAATAGCGAGGTAGAGATTAAATGCGCATCGCACCGTTGCCGTTAAAATGTCAAATTAATAGTGGACCGGGACGATATGAATAAATATCTACATTCGAATATAATATTGAGTTTTATATTCAATATTGTTATTAAAATACACCGCTTAAGATAGAGTAAAATCAATTCTTTCTGTAAAGTAATAAATATGAATAATGTGCGAATTAGAAACAAGAAACATGCACTTTTTCCCAAAAATTTACGAAATATGCAAAACATAGGTACATTTAAATTTTTTTATTTTTAAACTCCACATTATATGCCTATGATTTCTAGCTTGGTCTGCTATAAATCGAGAGCATAATAAAGAATTATAGAATAATATGCAATTCCTTCAACTTCAGAGCCGTATTTATTATCTATATGGTTACCTATATTTTGTTTGTGCTTACATTTGTCTAACTAAGTTAAAATGTAAACTAATGATTCTTAAAACATAATTTATAATATCATAATATTATTCATATTAAAAATAGGCTTGTACTTGAAAAAAACTTAAATATTCATGTAAAAATGTATAACAATCTTTATTAAACCTTATATTATTCACCCCAATTTAAAATATTCGGAATTTATTTGATAATACTTATCTATGGTTTTCTTTGTTACAGTGCCGTCAGATAGAAATCGGATCATTAGGACATGTGGCTGGGACGCTTCAAATTACAATAATAAATGTTACCATCGATCCGGATTTGGTGGCAAACAGGACGTGTGCACTTGTATGACAGATTACTGTAACTCGGCGCAAAAGACATACATAGCGTTTGTAACTGTAGTGGCAGCAGCATTCGCTATCCTTATTTTGTAGAAACGAGGATATTATAACTCTCAAACACGAGACAAATATTTTTAATTTAAGCATGGATGCAAGTATTGTTAATAAATGTTGAGAAGTATATAAATAAAACCAGCAACTGGTACCTTCATGACAAAAAATAAACAATACTGTTTTTATTAGTTGAAACTTTGGTAGCATACAGATACAATTAGGTATAAGTTAGTTAGGTATCACACTATTTTTCTATAATAAAATATTTTATAAAATATGTGTGTTTTCATAGTGTGCAAAGTATTAAATTGTATAGTCTATACTCTATAATATGAATTATAAGTAGTTGTACAAAAGAGTTGTAAAACTGTCCAATGAACCTGCATTATACATACCTTGATAAACATAAAATACTAAAGTAAAATTCTTCTTTCAAACTTTTTTAGTTCCAGCGTAAAAATGTAAATGTTAAACCTGAAAACAATTGTGTATTATATAATGTAATTTATGAAGTATGTAGATACAACTTTCTAGATCTCTAGTAAAGATGTATGTTAAAAATAATAGGTGGATATTTTTATTATAATTATTGTTTATTTAGTTTATATTTCTTATACATAATACCTACCTACGCAATTAGATTTGTTTGTAATGTTTTGTTTGATAACATTATAAGTATTAAACCTCATTGAGAAAAACTAATACTATGAAATCAATTTAAATTTTAAAATTATTGGATAATTATAAAATAACGTAGGTAATAACATAAAAGTAACAACGTTTAATATAAGCATCAATTAATAATGACATTAATATAAATGAATATTTGTTATTTTTGAGATTCAAGAAATTGATCAATATCAGTGCAAATAATGTCCTTATGACATAAAAAACTTCATAAATCGTAATAGTTGTACTTGTAATAACCTATGCAAATTCAGTGGGGTTTCTGAGTGTTAAAAAAAATGTGGTTTTCACAAAAAACGAGTAGCGTATTGTTTTATATTTTAAAATGGAATTATACATCATGTTATACTTATTGGACATTCACGTAGGTACATTATTTATACACATAATTGTTGTAGCACTTGACAGTTTACATTATAAAGAATATAAAATATAAGTTGACTAATTTGTCTCCATTATTGTGAATTAGTACTTATCGTATTTTATACTTTATAATACGAATGACATATAATATGAAGTCCATACATATATGACTATTTATTATTTATAATTATTATATTATAGTATTATACTACTTCGCCCGGTTAGCTGTAGTGTATTAATGTACTATTATAGAAATTTCACAAAGTGAACTGTATAATGAATAATAACATCACTAAAATGTTTCGGAAGAGAGAATTACCTATGAAAAGAACAAAAAAAAAACAATAACAAACAATCATGTTTGAAAACGCACGTTGGACAAGCCCAAGGTCGGTTAGTGGTAGGTGTACGCAGAATAGTTTTTAGAGAGGTGCGCGAGAGTCAGTTATAACCATTTGCAGTTTGCAGACACTTGTCCGTTCGTACCCGCAACGGAAACAACCTATAATATCAGTGGTTCATTTAAATAGTATTATAATTGTTTTTAACGTTCTACCAGAACAATAATTGTGCTTAAATAATATTCACCTGAAGAGAGAAAAATCACAAATATGAAGTTAACTGCATCAATATCGTTATGTTTAATCGCCCTATTTGGATCGAGTGAGTATTTTTTTTATTTGTTTCCCGTTATTATTTTTATGTCTTTGTTTTTTCTATCGTCCTCCGTTGTGATGATTTGCAAATTCGCAAACAAGGATTTTATTTTTAAACTAGATAGGCAGGTTTCGTATACAGTCGCGTTTTAACCGGACGTCAATATATTATGCTGTGCCGTAGACTTTCACCGAATCTAGCATTACAATTACACAGCGGGTAGTATAGGTACTTTGTATCTATTTACGTAATGTTCAGTACCTTCATAGGTATACTTCATACACATCGTTAAGTTATCCATCTGCTAATATGAGTCTGTGACCTACAAATATTATATATGTACCAACGTAGTACCTACGCACTTTTATAAAAACTATTATATGTTTTTTATTGATATTATATTGTTCTATAATATAATGATTCTATTAACTGTGTCATCCAATAATATTGGTCATTGAAAACAAATTGTGATGTATAATCTATAAATATTAGGTAAGTAGGCAATCGCTGGAAAAGTGGTATACCTACCTATTAATGAAGAATAATCAGTTGGGATGTGTATTTGTATTCTTTGTTTTTGTTTACTAATAATTTTTTAAACTTTAAAATGTAAACGTATAAAAATATTTTAATTTTTTGGTTAGTAACTATACCTAAATAGATCAAATTATTATTTTTTTTTTTAAACAAAATTTGATATGAGGAATATGTTTTTTTCTATTCAATAAGAATTGATACTATTTTATATTTTAAAAATATTGATTTGTGCCATTTTTAAAAACTGTAAATGCATATTTTAGAGTGTGTGTTGGAACTTTAAGTGCATTTTTTAAGGTTTTATAGTGCATTAAATTTATAGCTCTATTAATAAAACATCTGTTGTGCGGTGGCTGGTAGAAATTATACCTATATATGTTATAATAGTAAATATACAACATACGCATAGTGTACTATAGTTATACAATACTTCAAACTAAACACTCGTAATATCCAAATGAAGACTTTAATGAGCACATTTTTATGCATTTACCTACTAAAAAAAAAATCATCAGTGAACCATGTCTCCCCTTGGAAAGTGAATATACCACTAACACTGTTGCAGTAGTACCCGTGACGACAAGGACTCTCCGAAGGCTATGAAAATCGCATTGCTAATTATTACAATAATAATAATGTTGTTATTGTTTGTTTCGGTAATTTTTATGGTATTATAGAAGACAACCGGCAATTATTACAGAATTTGATTTTACATTTTTTAGAAAATTTTATGAACTAAATATAGTTAAGCAATATGTGTTAATATGTAATTCGACTAATGCGTAAAAAAATGATTTAAATGAACGTAATGTAGGATATTCAAACGGTATGGGTATAGGTATCTATACACAAATTAATTGAAAAGCTTGGTAAACTACGATCATTGTCAAAAAAGTGTTGCATCATCGCAATATAATATATTATACCGTTATTAGGTACAATATGTGAATGACAAAAAAAATCTATTTTTTTTTTTTAAATGAAATTAACAATCTATACCACTTGGCACAATAAGATGATGTGAAACAGAATTTTATACAAATTATAAAAAAAAAAAAAAAATACATCGTATCCTTAATAACATTTATACATACATAGTGACAATTTTGAGAAAAGCAGCCACCCATTAGTAACACTTTCATGAAAAAAAAAATGTCCAATATAGATGAAAATTGAAATGTAATGTTTAAATACACACGGAAACATAATATATGGCAATTTGCCATTTGGACGAGTTCAATTTTTTTTCGCCAAAATTATTATTTCCAAAGTTTCATCAGCATTTACCTGTATTATTATGATAAGGCATGATAATTGTAATTTATCTTCAACTAATTCAATAACTAAATTAAATTTATAATATGGCTAAAATATAAAATACATCAAAACTAATATGTCTGGATCTACCTAGTATCTACTATACTTATTACCTAGTTATTTTTGTTTATTTAATTTAGTGTTCACTTTGCAAGACGTGTATCGTGGACTGTCGTTACTGAGTATTACGAAATATTAATATAATATATATTATTACTAAACTTATGATTGAAAATTGAAAATACAAATAATATAGTGTGATGTTATTGTAATATACAATTAAATATTAATGTAATCGAATAATGATCTCAACCATAATATGGCAACATAATATTATGTCGAATGCAAAAGTAGGCATGAGGCACCTAAATTAGGTACAAAATATTCAAGTTAATAACACGAAATTAGTTCTGCTGAACGTTTATTTGTTATATCGTATATTGTACACTAATTATACAAAGTAGCCATATTTCAGGGCTTTAGACTCGGCCTTTATAATAGTTAATAGATAATAAAAATCGAATCTACCGTAATTAGACAGGAAAATAAAATGGAAATTTTTAAAAACCGTTCCAAAAACCAAAACCGAAAATTTTCTAAAACCGTTCTTTAAACCGATAAAATATTTGAAAAACCTTTTTTAAAACCGAAACCAAAACCAAAAAATTAAAAAAACCGGTCTTAAAACCTAAACCAAAACCAGAAAATTTAGAAAACCGTTCTCAAGAACTAAAACCGTAACCGTTAAAATTTGAAACGGTTTCGATCCCTGATCGTGGATATAAGTATATAACTACTATATTTTTGTAACATGTAAAATTTGATTTAGCTCGTTTATTCGAATGTAATTTATGTGAAGTATCTACATACTAAAATGTATAGCTATATTGTTGTACCATACACATACCTAACCTAACCTAACCTACGTGTTTTTTCATTGAATCAAAAAAATGTATATAAATTTATAAATTGCAGATACAATATTATCGAAAATTGTTAAGACCACGAGTGTATAGATATTAGTAGTATAATTTAAAGTTATTACCGTAAAGTATACCTACTATATCAACATTTTTATCATGAATAATAAATATAATATTATTATTGACGTCTCATTTATCTCAAATACGGTTTTATTTTTTTGCATAAAGAATTTCTGCACCTACGTCCTACCTATTCAATGATAGTCAATTGGTTGTAAGTTAGAGTTTAGAAGTTTTTGTCATAATTGCAACTTCAACAGCGAAAACGATAGTCGTGCTTTTTTGTTGGAAACAGTGCATACCCATTTGAATATCATTTTACGTTCACAGGATACTTTTAAATAATTTATGATTATAATAATCAAAATTTATATATATTTCATGGTAGTTTTAATGTTTTATATTAATTGTTTGACATTATGGGCATTTATGATATATTTGCTATAATTCTATATTATATTCATTATGTATGTGTACATATAATAATTAAATTTATCAGTTTTCTTTTATTGTATTGAAAGCAAAAACAAACTTACAGCATGATGCGCATTAATTAAGTTGTGTCAACATTTAAAAAAATTTACCTATACTAATTGGCACCTACTAATATTTTAAGTAAATCAATAAAGGTAGTGTCTATAATATACCTATAGATAATTATTTTTTAAGCACTAGGTATATTATAATAAGTATTTAATATAGTTTGCTATTATAATTTATAAGGATCTGTATAAATGTTTATTTATTTTATAACATGATGAGAATTATTATTTATATCAATAACGACGGAAAGAACATTATCTAAATTATAATAAATAAATACATAGTATTAAAACGTTTAACGTACAATTATTTTACCATAAAATTGTCATTATTGTAAAACATTAAACTTAGCATTTTGTATACACGTGTTTATTAAAAAGAACCTGTTTAGTGTTTATTATATACAACAATACAATTATTAAACAATTGTTTAATTTCAAAAGATTAATATTATTATACATTACAATACTTTACACACTTAAAAGTATATGAACCGTAAAGATCGCACAACCTATAGACCTAATATTATATTTTAGATTTCACCTTAAAAATTTTAATTCACAGTATGCGAACTCTGTATGGGTAAAAATAGATAATATTATATTTTCAAATGCTTATTTTTTACTTTTATATTACCATCGTGATAACATTTAAAACTAGATTAATGATTATTGTCACATAATGTTTATCGTTGATGATTAATATTAATTTATTAGTTATTTTTATTACCTACCAAGGTATTATGAATCTTTATGGTAGGTACCTTGTTCAAGACAATTTAGTGTTGAACAAAAAAAATTAGTTGGTTAATACGAAAATATGGAATCATAAATATTCAATATAATATATTATGGATGAATTATATTTTCCTGGAATTTATAAAAATACTGTAAAATAAGCAACTTTGTAATTATGAGCTACCTATAATAGAACACATTTTATTGGTAGGTACGCTAAATTTCGAAAATACAATAAAATAATGTAATAAATTGTTTTTCCTATCGACATACGTATTAAAAATTCCATTTATGTTTTAAAGCAATAGACTATATATTATACTGCCGTGCAAAGCGAAAACAGGAGACTTTTATGTCTACAGATAATATTAATGGTTTTATAATTTATACCGATTTTTTATGGAAAAATAGCATATTTCCTATTAAAAGCCATCTTAAAATGCAATTTAAAATAATAAAATATGCGGTAAGTCCAATATATGTAATGTATTGTATTCGAAAACACGGTAAAAGAGTTCAATCAATTCTGGACATAAAATTAGATATATCGGCACGAGTTCTGATAAATTGTTTCAATGTTTGATTTACTGTTATAACATTATTAATTGCTGTTTCTCAACATTCAATATGACTGAAGTTATCATGTTTTCGCATAGCACGGGCGCACGACAGTATATTATAATGTGCATATAAAGATTATCAAATATAAAAATCTTGTATTATTGTGTGGGTTTGGAAATAGTTAAACACATACATATATATATTGTCATACCACCTATATAGTATGTAAACATTTGGTAAACCAGTAACCTTGAAATATTTATGCGTTTTTACATATATATATATATATATATATATATTGTGTTTTCAATGTTTGCAAAGCAAAAAATAATATTAGTCACCAGTCATTACTTATTATTCGTTATAACAATAGTGCTATTATCAAGTGATTATTAAAATAAATAATAAGAGTTTTACATATCCGAAATCAACTCAACCGAATGAAATAGAATAGCAAATCATAGATTTTAATAAGCCATACTCATCATAAATGTCTGTGAGAACGGCGAATTGATGCCGTAATAATATGTAATGTACACATTTACGCAACTAAACACCTAAGGGGACAGACGCCAGACAGTGTAAGGGGAGGCTAATATTGGGTTGAAGAAAATTAATATCTAAAAGAGAAATCTATACTTAGGTAGCTGATTTCCAAGGATTCGAGGGGTATTCATTTTAGAGCATCAGGTTATTTATACATATATATATTATATTTATTATGTAGGGTATAATAGTATATAGGTATATGATATCCGTATATCACTTAGATCTGATATTTTTTAATGTAATTTTAATGTAAAATTATCAATGTAAAAAATGACCATGTATATATTTATGTATTTTCCCACTGCAATGCACACATTCCATTAAACTGTTTATACCTACTCTAAATATGACGATTATTAATGGTAGTAACAAATGGATATAATTTACATTCCATGTATAGAAACTAACATATTATATGTTATATATTCCAAAACCCCAAAATATTTGTCAAAATCAGTCAAGTATTTTTTTTAGTAAATAAACCAGACCTCAACCATATTATACACTTAACCTCTAATATATAATAATTAATAGCTATTATTACATAATTAATTTTACATTTGTATAGAATAATTTTTTATTAGCCTATAAATGAAAAAATATAATATAATATTACAGACATTTTATATTCAATCATAATAACTATGTTATTATTTGTAACTAAAATAGCAACCTATATAATATTATATATACCAAAAATAATATACGATTGTAGCATATTTTATATTATTAACTTAATACACATTTAAAATTTTCCTTCGCTTAATTGTAATGTTTGATTATCAGGTGCTGGTCTAAAATGCTACACTTGTGGCTGGTGGAGCAAAAGTTGTGGTGATCCATTCTTGAAAGATGATTATCTTTTAGTTGAATGTAATACTAGGGCTATTAATGATTTCAACCACGAACTAGGAAACACCCTAAATACAGCCAGTAATGCTCTACAAAATTTCGCAAATCAGGTGGGTTTCAACATCAATCAAAACAACAATTTCAATTTGCCTACCATTAGTGAAGATTCAGTTGGATGCACTAAAGTAGTACTTACACGTATGTATCTTAAAATATTATATTATTATTAATTGTGTTTACACGTAAATATAAACACACTTTTTCTAAACTTTTATTTCATTTCAAAATATATTTTAGGATTTAGATAAATAGTTTAATTTAAATTTTTCATAATTTACTGGGTAAATATGTTATATTGTTATACCTAATATGTGTAAAGTTGTTTCAATTAATTTAAGTATTTTTTTTAATGACTCATTCGTAGAATGAGGCTCTCTGTAAATTATTTTATGACGGCTTTGCCAGGCTAATTATCACATGCCTAAAGAAATATAAATATTATTGCGCTTAATAAAATTTTCGGGTTATATAATATTACTATATTAGGTACAGTGTTATTTGTTAACACTTAACAGTGAACATTCAGTAAGTATCTTGAGTATCGTTACAGTTACATAATTTGAATTCATAATAAAACTTTTTTCAAGAAAAAATATACTGTTACATCTTTTTAATTTTTAAGTTTTTAAGTTTTTACTTTTTTAAATACCTAATAATAGCATTAATTTTTAATTTCATATTCTAAAGGAAAATATTTTTCGAAAATGTAAATGCTAAAATATCGAATTACTAACGAGTAAGTAGTTAAATAGTAATAACTTTGAATTACTTTAACTACTATAGTAATCGTGCAAAAATTTAATTAAGTACCGACATTTTGAGAAAAATATTCTGTTTTGGAATATTAAATTAAAAATTTAAGTTTTTAAAAAAGTAAAAATATTAAAAATTATAACGTTAAAAATAATAAAAATTTAATATTTGTTACAAACATTTTGTTTTACAATGACTTAAATTAATGACCTTGAGGGTAAATATAACAATATTATTAAAAACGATACAATATAGTACCTTAACAATTAAAAAATATATTAATATATTAAACAATATTTGTTCAACACAATGCGTAAACTACGGTTCAGATAATATGTATTGATATATAAGTCGTAAATAGTATATATAGTATAGTCCTAAATTATAACTAACAAATTGTCATCGTCTGTCTAATAGTTGTAACATATTTCTGTTTCCGGTACAAACATATTATTATATAATACAGACGGAGAAGATATTGTACGAGTGGCTCGAGGATGCGTTTATAACAAAGCGGACTTGTGCAAGGGAATGCAAAGACTTGATGACGAGCTGAAAACCCTCAAATACTGTGGTTCGTGCGACGACGACGGATGTAACGGTTCTAGGTCGTTGAAGTCTTCGGCGGTCGCGACAATTCTGACCACGATGGCCACGTGTCTGTTCTACAGGCTACAGCACTAATATCGTAATAGAAACCCAAACCGAATACTGTTTTCACAAAAGTTGAAAAGTGTACCTGAAACTTTTTTTTGTTATTGTTCCCGAACTGTTATAGCATATTCAACCACATAATATTATAAATTATAATACGTATGCATACGTGTGGAAATGTTTTCTTTACTTTTTACGCGTTGTATTATTATTCTAAAGAATATGTTTACATATATTATTTAAACGTAACACATATCATTATTGAGTGTTTTTGTTTTTTTACGTCAACTGTATGTAAATTATTTATATTGGTACAGGATTTCATTTTTTCTCAATGTTGATACACTCAATATATTATGTTGTATTATAAATAGTTATATAAGTATAACATTGTATACCTAACCTGTTAGATTTGCCTTACATGTATGTAAGTGGTATACCGACTAAATTACGATTATATAAAATTATACTACTGCACTAGCTAAATTGTTTAGCCTGTTTATAAACGTCATTCAAATATAAAGTGATAGGTAAATAAGGATATTAAATATTATGGTGGGTGTGTTAATATTTTGACTTTTAATAATTATATTTAACGACATATAATATAAAACATTTCAATAAATAGTCATAAAATTTCATATCCCTAAGAAACGCTTTGAAAGTGTGTATGGTCATTATTTTACCTATCCACAACGGTCTGGTTATTGTAAATTTCACCGATTAAACCTTTTCTGTACCTATTTAAATTCCTGTATTAGTCAGTACTTATATATTAGTAGTTTATTGCACATTTTTTTTAATACCATTTCCTCCCCACACCGGATTTTTTTTAGTGGTTTTTTGAGTTACACCAATCAATCAAAATCAATTTTGTCAAAAACTTGTGTCTTATTGTAATTTCTATTTTTCCTTAATTTTTTTTCGTTTTCCTCGTCGCTTTTAAAAAATACTGGGATATTTTTAATGTAAGCTATTAAATATTAAAAACAGTCTCCAGTACAATATACCATTTTTTATATACGACCCTCTTGTACTGAAACTAGTCTGAAAGTACGATGTTAGTATGTTACTAACATAGTAACATCATAGCCCAAAATAAATGTTTAGTTTAGGCACAGAACATTAGGTTTAGGTATTCGACGACAAACTAATACGCGTGCGTATTATCAGATGTGGAGATTGATTGCACAGAATGGCTTTCTTTATATTTAAATATTAATTGAACGTTTTGCCGACTTTGATTTGTCTAACTACCTAAATCATTGTAAATCTATTTTCAAAAAAACCCCTAAATACGCCACTGTGTTTATACCTGAAAAGAATAATATGTAAATACAACAGCTACAAGTTATGATCTGTACAAATAAACGTAAACCCCGCATCGACATTTTTTTTTTTTATAAATTTATTTATAAAAATTAAATTAAATTTGATTAAAATGACACATTTTCCATTCGACTTTACACCAAAATAAATAAACAAAACCCATTCAATATGTTATATGTTACGACTACCAGACTACAATTTGTATCGCTTAAAATATGTTTGATTTATTGATTATAATCATGCATTATCATGATCATTGATTGTACATACTACCTTTTATATAATACATATAGGTAATGTACAGTGGAATTTAAATCATTTTGGTAGGTTTTTTAACGTACTGGTGGAATTCACGTGTTATAAAGCTGACCCTATTACGTACTTGAAAATCAGTGGAATTGACATGCACCCAACCCTGCCTGTATCTACGGCTGTACTATAATAATAATACAAATAATGTATTAAACATTAAACTTATTATAAAGGTACATTTTGATCGTTAGGATCATGGACAGAAATAGGGGGGAGGGTGGATTAGGGACTGAGCCCCCAAAAAATATCCTATATTTTTTTAAGCTTACTCAATATTATTTTAGTAGTGCTCAGTCCTCCAAATCTCAAACACTATTTGCGCCTATATATGGTTGAGGAGCTTAAGTTTTTTCATATTTGTTTAGAATGGTCACAGAACAATGAGAGTGCTGAATGATACATGAATATATTTTATAAGCTTATAACACAAAGAAGGTTATATTAATACTTTACTTTGTCGTTATTGTGTATAAATTTATATTAATTGAATAAGTATATTAGTATGTATATTAGTCAAATTAAGAGCATATAATATTATACTATACATTTAAATTTTATACAATTATACAGTGTTAGGAACGTTCACTAAAAAATTAAATTCGTTCACGTTCAATGCTTAAAAAGGGAACTCGTTCACGGTCACGTTCATATTTTTTTAAATTAACATGTTATTTAATTTTTAATTTTCATGAATCGTTTGAATAGGTACTTATAAGAAATCATGGAAAATTACACCTAATATTATTGTTGTTTTATGTCGAGCCGTGACCACTGTATTTTCACGTAGGTATTTTATATTTAAAATTCGTAATCAAATAAATATAATATGAATATTATAATTTATAAATTAATAATAGAAAAATTCTATTATATAATAGGTATTACATAGTATTATTAATCACTATTTATTAAATAGTAAATTCATTTTAATGTCTTAAAATTCGTTAAATATATAAATGTTGTTTGTTCATGTTCGCATTCTATTTGAAAAAAACGAGTAACGTTCATGTATCGTTCACTAAAATATATGAACGTGAGCCAGTAACCATGGCTATAGATACGAACGCGTTAACACGATGTTCTTTCCAAACACTGATATTACAGACGTGCATTTGGAAAATATTGATATTATAAATAATATATAATATATTTATAGAGGTAGCCTAGTAATATAGTATAATAATCTGTATAAAAATGTTATTTTCCGAATTTCTACCTATATACCTATTACCTATAATATTAATATTATCGGTTGGGTAATTCAGTATCTGGCCAATAACATCGCGACGTGTGTAGCCGTAGAAAGTAAACTTAAGTTATTCGTCATAATTTATCGAATACAGTTATGTGTATATCATATTTTCTTTAAAATATTAAAATATTAATAATTTATAATGTCTGTGTTAATTTTCACTCAGATTTTTCATTATAGGGTCATACACTCGTAAAAGAATTGAAGGGGAAGTTGAGGGAAGTGATTATTATTTTTAAAAAAATGTTATCAAAACACCGTCCGCAGTAATTACAACTTACTAGTACATAATACCTATTTGTAGTTTAATATTAAACAATATTGTATGCAAATGAAATCCAGAATTTATTGGATTAATAAGCTTCGCACTGTTATTATAAATTATTATATTGAATTTACTTAAATGAAGACAGTTTTATACTTTTATACATATGTAAGGTACATAATGTAATCTATAAATTATAATATACCTAACCGTAGCCCTGTAGGTAATAAGTATTATTGTGTTAAGCCACTTAAACCTCAAACAGACAAACGTATTGTAGATATTCCAATTAAATCTTCCAACTGATAACAACTGCATAAAAAAGGCATCGTGTTCTACCCACAGACGTAAATATATAAGGTCCTCAAATGCATAGTTGATGCCAAAAGGCTTCAAAAACAAAAAGAGTGGGAGATTCGTCTTCCACTCAATATATGCTCACAATTTAATCTATGATAGAATTCAAAACAATCATGAATTAGGTATAAATGAATGTATTATTTTATTAACTTAATAAAAATTGTGGTTTTATACAATTATAATAATATGTATGAATATGTGGGACGGAGTGGGACGGAGTGGCAGAGCGGATTAAGACGTAGGTTGCGACGCACACCAGCGGCGGTTCGAACCCGGCCGCGGGTGGCATTTTTTTTCGAGCAAATCACGGTTTCCGGAGAGAAGTGCCGGAGAGAAATGCCGAAGAAATCCTTGCATGGCGGTAGATACCTCGGGTGCCTACTTTAAAATTCTGCCAAACCAAAACACGTGTTTACCAACCTACAATTCCTCCCCTACAAACAAAAACAAATAACTAATGGCCATAGTTTCCGGGCTTCATGATCAATAAAAAAAATATATATTAATATATCTTCTACTTTGTATAATATAATTCTTGAGTGTATTCTGTCATTAATCGTGTAACTTTTAAACGATTTGATCGATTGAGGTAAAGTGAGGTATATCAGTATATGCAAAAATAGATTCCTCGAGTTTTGGAATATGGTTATCTAGTACCTACCCATATATATTAGCTAACAAATTATATTATAATTGGCTATATATTCAAATGTGCAGTATTAAAATAATGTAATATATCTTAGAGAGGGCTTATAGTGGCTCAGAGTGGGATAAGCCCTCCTAAGCATCTCTATTTACGTCCCTAAATATACCATAATTAATCGAACCTGTAGGTGAGTGAACTAGTGAAGGCTGAGAAACATCAAGCTTTCATCGCTAGATAGCGCTACTGCTTACGAATTTCGGTTTGTATATCATTTTTAGATTTCAAGTTTCCATGCTAAACTACCAACCGACACGGTTCACATATTATTTGTCATCCTATTGTCTTATTGACCACTATTTACGGTAGGGTGGCGATGCCTGAATATTTCGAAAGTGCTGAGAATCGAGGATAATACTGACAATGCCATTTTTAAAATGATAATTCCAGCTGGAATTCCTAGGACTTACTCTTCTAAAGTACCTGTTGTAATACTCTTATACAGGGCTGTCGATAGGGGAAGGGGGGAATGGATTCGGTATTTTTAAAAAGGCCCAGAAATTTGGGACTAACAAATTTTTTTAAACAATTCAAAATAAGAGTTTATTGAACACACTACACAGCGGAAAAAATTAACTCCTAACAGTTATCTAACAAAGTTAATGATGGTTAGTTAAAAATAGTGCGGCCCCAATGTCCATGGTATTACCCCCGGGCCCGGGTTTCTCTCTCTACGGCCCTGCTCTTATACTACAAATTCAGGGGCGTGCTCAGAAAATTTATGTTCGGGGGGGGGGGGGGAGGAGGGGGTTCAAGTAAAATTGAAGGAGCTAGTCTTTTACCTAACGACCATTTTTTTTTTTTTTTAATCAACAACAAATTCAATTATTTATAGATTTAAATATTATATTGCTAATATAGAAACTATTATACTAATATACAATATACATTCAAAAATTAAAGAACAAAATCTAGTTTTCTTGATTTTTTGCTCAATTCATTTAACTTTTTCTGCTGTAAGTGGAATTTCTTTATGAACAGCTAATATAGATAAGTCATTAAGTTTAAGTCGAGTCTAAAACAAAAAAAATGTCAACAAAATTGATATAAATTTTTATTTTAATATCCAGAAAATACCTCAGTCATTGTGTTTCGCAGATAAGATTTCAATCTTTTGAGACAAGAAAAAGTTCTCTCGGGGGTGGATGTTGAAACAGGTAAAGTGCATAGTATTTTTAATAGAAAATGTATATTGGGAAATATTTCTTTATCACACTGTCTCAACGCTTCTAAACAATTTTTTGGATATTTTACATGCTTATTAAGTTTGGTATAGGTACCATATATGTAGTTCAGCTTTAAGCTTTTAACTGTTAGCTTATCAGTATCGAGGTAAAATTCAACAAGTACATCAAACTTTTCTGAATAAGTTCCAGAAAATAAACACTGAAAGCCTAAAAAACAAATTTATATTTTCAGTACCTATTAAAAGTATATTAAAAGTATCGGCAACTGCGGGGCAGTGTACCTACATATTTGAAGTTGGAAGCATTTAACGATAAAATACGAATTGGGAAATTTTTTGATAATATAATTCGACAAGTACATTATAAAGATGCATTATTTGTTTTATAATAAAAAATAATACGGTCAATGGAGGGGGTTTGAACCTCATGACCCCCCCCCCCCCCCCGTGAGCATGCCCCTGACTACAATACACTAAAATTAAGCCCACACTTAAAGATTCAGAGCGGATCTAGAACGTATTAGTTTTACACTTATACAAGAATATATTATATAATATTAATATGTCTTTATTTTTTATTTTTCAGTCAGTCATCATCTTTTTAATCAGTAAATATGCTTCATTCTTTAACTTTAAGGGTGGAAGTTATCGGATCATTTTGGTATTTTTGGAGGTTGGAAGTATTCCCATTACTTTTCAATCATTGGAAAAAACAAATTAGGGAAAATGAGAATATTTACGCAATACAGATTTTCGATAAAATCGATTTTGTTTTTACTACTTGTTAGTTGTTGTAAAAAAATAAAAAAAAGGAATAGCTGTATAGCTTACATGAAATTTTGAAATTTTTACATTATTTCGAGTTTTTTGAAATATTTAAATTACTATATTAAGTAATACCATGAATTTATTTACACCATTCGTTTTACACAGTACGTCGGTATTGACTTATAAGTTAATAAGTAATAACAGCTACTTACCAAGGTATATATTATAAAATTCTAATAAATACCTGCAATACAAATATATAAACTATTTTATCGTTTTAATAGATAACTTTATTTTACAATACAGTTCAAATATTAGTTAAACATGTCTTTGCAGTGGGTATCTACTAGGCAGTAGATACTATTATAGTATTATATTATATATTTATATGTATAATGTAAAAATATGTATACCTATATTATATGTTGCGGGCAAAGTATAAATTCCAGAATTCTGTGTACACAATGCCAAAATTTAGTAGCTACAGCCAAAGCAATGTATGAAATTATGAAAATATATTTGCTGGTTGGGCAGTGCACAACATGACTAAATTTCAAAGGGCAAAGTAGAACATAATTATTACAACCATGGTACGGATACACTACCTATACTACTATACCATTTATAATTTATTATTATTCTACTATCTCTATAGGTATAATATAGGTATAATATAGTAGGAACTAGGTATAGGTGATTGCCTATATTTTTTATTAAATTCCAAGAAATAGATCAGAATAAGCTAAAAATGCGGTTTGAAGGTTGTAACATTCAAAGATGAAAGAAGTAAAATATACCTTCACGTTTTACCACATTTTCTAACTTTCTTTTATTACATTATTATTATAAGCTCTATGGTTTACTGAGTAAAAATGTTGTTTAATGTGTACCTTATCTACTAATTAGTAATTACTATCACCGAAGACTACCGTACTTACCTATAGACTATAGTATACAATCGTATACATAATATAATAATACAATACAATTAGGTTGCATGTCTATCACACAGGAACACTCATTGAGATATTTGGATTTTGTATGATTTTTCAACCCATTTTTCAA